>NC_137857.1:7174045-7601545 GCF_948465745.1 Chenopodium album
TAGAATAACCTAAATGTAATGTTTAATACTCGTAACTTATTGAATGTTTTATGTCATAATAATTTTTTCGAAAATGTGACAACTTATTTCATAGTATCCTATGACAGAGAGCATATGTGAATACGTGATCGAATGAATAGTATTAAAATCAATTATAAATAAATAAAAATGAGACATTTATTTTAAAACTGGAAGAATAACAATAATTATACAAATGCAACGATTGGCTTGGTACCCGACATAGTTTTGAATGTCAGGAGGTCACAACTGAATTCTATCCGGTGCATGAGTAATCATCTCCGTCGACAACATCTCTGCTACATTTGTTAGCAATACTCAAAGCAATTTTGCAGTCCATTACCTTAAACCTTATTATTATTGTAGCAATTATATCACAAATCGTACGTTTATATTATTATAAAATTTGATCTTTTATAGTACAAGTACTCTATATATCTATCTTACATTAGCTGAAAAGCTTAATTATTGCACGGAACCACATAATTATAACTACTGTACTTAATTGAAACAATAATAGATTATAGATTATACTGCATTAGCTAATATTGTGTACGGTATGAGTTTTAAAGCTATTCTTCATCAATATATATGACGAATTGATGATATAGTGATATACCTTCTTTCTTTATAAATGTATGTGTTATTAGTACATACTACCCATTTAATCATTATCCTCCATGCATAAGCATATCATATCATCACCGCATACATGCTTATGCATGCTTGAGAAGTTGTGATTGATTATAGAATAGTGGGAGTAAATTTAACAACACTGTATTATAGGAAAGAGGGAGTATAATTTAACAACTGGACAACATTTGCGCATTAGAACTATAGGAGCTAAGGAATAGTTGAGAATAGAATGATAAATCTATAATTATAAATTAATAATCTATAATCATGTTTTCATTAATTTTTTAGGCTCTATTTGTTTCATCTCATTTTGTCGGAAATATTTTTATTTTATATAATTTATTTAATTTAATTTAATTTTAAACTTATTTTCTTTGAGATTTTTGAAATTATTTTGTCTGTACTTATATGTTTTTAAAATTATTTAAACATTTTATAGAATAAGTAAGTAGAGCCTATGCACTTCAGCTTAATTTCAGTTCAGTTCAGTTCGGTTTGGTTCAGCTCCAATCAGTTCAGTTCAGTTCAGCTCCTAATTTCCTTCTCTCATAAAATATTCATTTCAGCTTTATTTAGTTCGGTTCAGTTCAATTCAGTAAATGTAAAAAAGCCCTAAGTAGACCTTCAGTTAAAGTATATATTCTCGTCATGATGTTAATATGAGTGGACATAGATGAATAGGCAATACATGGTAGAGAACATAGAGGTATGGGCCTGAACTAGGTAGTGTTTCCTTAAATCTGAAAGTTAAGTGTGAGTGTGCTATAAAACCTGCGCCGCACATTGGCCATGTGTTGGGTTTAATACCATGTGCCATAATATGCGTCCAAACCACACATATATACACTCATGGTTTTTATCATATCCAAATTCAAACCCAAAACCATGCCATCATTTTCATATTATATCATATGAATGATGATTCTTATCTTATAATCATGCATATGGTGGTCTTGCAAGTTTCTCAAAACTTCCACTTCTTTCTATACTCCCTTAAATTGTGACGGCTCTTTAATTTTTAAACTATAATATCGGCATTACATATCAGTTCACATATATATGCATGCACTTGAGGGGGGGGGGGGGGGGGGGGGGGGGTGTTATCTCATACAAGAGTTGTGTGTTGTGTCACTGACTTACTACTTAATACAACTTTCGTTCTTATGTACATTTTCGAAAAATGGTAAAATTGTAAATAAATTAATAATTGTTTGTTATATACGGGTCTCATAGATTATTGTTAATGGGACACTTTAATTATTTTATTTACCATTTACCACGTATTAAACAAATTTTGTTTATCAAAGTGAAACTGAGACTTCCTCGATTTATCATGCTTGTATGTTGATCACTTTTTATAGTGGGAAGGTGGGGTAGTGTAGAACTCATATAAACTCTTAAGGCTTAACTAGAGCTAGAGGTAAACAAGTTTTTGGCAACCAAACTTGAGAATTTTGGTAAGCCGTAAATGTTCAATAGTCCTCAAAAGAGAAATTGAAGCCGTTTAAATGACATGACTAATTCTAAGATATACTTGGTGGAGATTTAACAAGGAAGATTTCCTGTGGATGTTTTATAGCAAAATAAATGTCCTTATCATAAATCGAATAGTTAGGTTTGCTATAAGTAAATTTTATGCATTAGGACACTAATGACACCCAATTGCAAAGGTTTTTTCTTTTGTTTTTGAGCAATTGCAAAGGTTTCTTCTAACTAATAATTATTAATGTATATATAGTATTCTAACCGGCCTATTTACGATATTCTAATCGACCTATTTGCAATTTAGGGCTTCTTTAGTTCACCTTATTTTTGCTTATCTGATCTGGTCTGATCTAATCTGAACTTATCTGGTCTAGTCTGATCTGATTGTTTAATTTGACCAAAGTTTAATCTTAAGTGTATGATAACATATAAGGAAAACATATATCGAGTGGGGCCTTGTTAGATTTGTAATAATGTGCATTTTATTAATATGTAATTTTCATAATTTTTTTCATTATAAAAATAAAAATATTTAACGATAAAAAACTGAACATAAAACAATTATTGATTTGACCTGAACTTATTTATTTAATTTTTTTTTCTGATCTGATTAGATTTAAACTTTGTTTTTCTGAAATAAGTAAAAATAAGCTAAACTAGACAAGACTTTAGTCAAGTGGAGCACATTGAGGTCGGTCAAAGTACGACTCGAGTGTGCTTATTTGAGCTCAATGTAGCTCGATACCACAATAAGTTAACTTGAGCAAATTTAGATTCAAGTGAAAAACTTGTGAATAAACTTGTTATTGAAGAACTTAAGTCTAATAAAATTAAAGTACGAGATAAACAAAATATTGTTACAAGAACGATTTTATTCTCTGATTTACACAAGTACATGCAACGCTCGTGTCAAGAAATGAAACTAGACGACTAGCCATGCTTGAAAATCTTCAACTTGACTAGCTCGAGTTTAATTTTCAAGTTTGAATTTATTAGAACCGAGTCAAGTTATGCTGAACTCGAGTTTAGGTCAACTCTTTATAACCTTAATTTCATTGGTTTAATCAAAATATATTTAAATTAATGATTATTATTCACAAATTTTTATACTGTTTATTATAATGTGATACACGTACTATTAATTAATGATGTGACAGATTGAATAGAGAATACTAACAATGTATATAGGTGAAATATATTAGAGTTGCAATTGTCCATAACGAATTAATTGATGAGTAATGATAGATAATGATGACAATGTACGCATTAAAAGCATAAGAAGGGTTATTGGTAAGCAATTACACTACCTTAGCTAAATGAATTGATAGTATTAATTGCAAAGTTATAGATAGATTATACGAGTATACAATAACGACTTTATAAGATTTGATTATTATGCCACATTGTAACACCATCAATTGAATGTGTGGTGTAAATCAAATAAGAGATCAATTACATCTCTTTCTCTTTTAATTTAGTTAAAATAAATGTTTATTGATATCACAAAATATACAAAGTTTTAGCTACAAGAGTACTTCCACATACACTTTTGTAAAATTGATCCTTGACCATTCATTTTTTCTAAAAATATATACATAAAATGTAACGAAAAGTACATATATATAGCCGCACTTACGTAGCACAAGACACTTTGTGGTCACTACAACAATATTTTTTTACACTTTTGATTGGTGCATGATCATATAATTACAAGTACTATATTATAAATATGGTCAAAACTCAATCTAAACTAGAAATTTGACAGTTAATGAACTTATAAAATAGATTAGAGGACAAAATCAATGACACATAATTGAAATTAGTAAAACCTTGGACGTCTTTGCACATGCCAATCGCTTTCACCCAACAATTTTCCATGTGAAAATGCAAAAAGGATTTTATTGAAAATGAAAGTTAAACCAAGGGAATTTTATCAAAAAGATAATATTATTTAATTTAATTAAAAATATAAATAATACTTCGTAGTATTAATTAAATTTATATACTAGTCAAGCAAAAAGACGTTGATGGCGACTGTGGCCTGCTTAAACACCATGAAGATTTGATACATGACTTCGTGCCCAACCATAAGCATACGTTATTTTAGTTTTGACCTTAGCTTTGTCATTACAATTAACTATATCAATATAATTAATATTATAGTTAGATTATATACTTTGTTCCATTTGATGTTACTTTGTTTATTAGTTAAGATAGGGTTATCATCTTATAGGCCAGGTGATTACTTTCAATTATAAGATGTGATACGATAATGTAAACAACATGATAGTATTCTTTAAATTATTATATGGATTTATTGATGAAATTGAATGAGTATGTAGTAAACAGTATTACTAACGATCATAATTATCATATTCCTCAAAAATTGGAGGTTCTTAATGTTTGGGATTGATTAATTTTCCGATGATATATTCTACTATTTCATTGGTAGGGTGGTAAACAAAATGATCGAATCCCCATTTTTTGAATTTGGCAATGAGCTTCATATATATCGCAGAGTATTTTGACCACAAAAAATAAACAGGTTGTGTAAAAAATTGTGACTAACAACATCAATCCCGATAGTAGGCAGATTAATAAATTAATTGACAAGGAAAAAAAAAATAGTATAGAGAAATAACAGTGAATAATGCTTTTGTGATAAATATTATACATGTAATGGATCTTTTTATCATAACAATTTTCTTTTCAAAAATTAGTGGACTATCATTTAAATTTGCTAGCCATTATATTTTGTCCTCTAAAAGCCCTTTTGACTTGACCTTATCTACCCTAGCTATAAGGTTATCCTATCCATTAACCAAGTTTGGTTTTGAACTTTTAATTGGATGCATGCATAGAAAGGATGGGTTCATTTGATGACCTCATGTTGAAAGTCTAATCCCAATGAAAAAATTATGATCTTTTCCATTGCATATTTTGATATATATATGAACTAATTAAATCTAAATTTAAGGAGGTGAGTAAAAGAAAAATCCGTTGTATTGTTGTAAGTTGTCCCATGCATATTGAAGATTAAAATGGAGGATAACCATAACCAACATATAAATCTAGTAAGCCAATCCAACTACTGGACATTAGCTAGTTTTAGATTGAAACTATGGGCCTGTTTTCTTCAGTTTATTTTCAGTTAACTTTAGTTCAGTTCAGTTCAATTCAGCTCCAATCAGTTCAGTTCAGTTCAGTTCAATTCTTAATTTCCTTCTCTCATAAAATATTCAGTTCAGTTCAGCTCCAATCAGTTCAGTAAATGAGAACATGCCCTATGTTGGACTTGTACAACGTTGTTGGATTCTTTCTATTATGCTATGTACACAAGTTATTAAAATATGTACTTCATCATGCATGTTTTCTAAATACATATATGAATCTAGTGAGATTATTGCAGATGTCATTTATGGTAGTTAGCTTAGTTTGTTAAATCCTAAAGTAGTATCTGCGTACTATAAGATTTAGGATCATATTTCATCTGTATTACTGTCTTTTGTAATTTCTTTCACACAAGGAAAAAATTCGAGCAGGCCCAGGTTACACACGGTGAGAAACAAGATTGTTTCTCACGAACACGTGGCATGCCAGTTGGCATCCAGTTGGCAAGTTCATTTAAAGAAGTTACACGTCATCAGCCTGTCAAATATTTCGTTATTTCACGCTGTTAGTCTTCCAGCAATAATCTCCTGAGTTTCTCTCGAGTTTCAATTAAAGAAGCTCCCATCATCATCTTCACACCTTCATTTGTGAACCTGCAATTGTTGCTATGCATTGGCCGGATTGCCTGGTAGTGTCGGTGGTCGTAGGCGGGAAGCTCAATATTAGGTAATTTAAGCTCAATTTAAGCTCCCATCTTTCGTGTTGTTGATGTTTATTTCGCCACTTTTCATGGATTTATGTCAAGAATTTCTGTGGTTTAATGTTCAATTTTTGGTAATCTGTGTGGCCTGTTGTTGAATTAGGGCATTGTTGAAAGTTTATTATGTGAATTTGCGTTTGCTTAAATTTGTCAATTTGCGTTTGCTTAAAAACGCCACTTTTCCAGTGCGTTTGCTTAAAATTGTCAATTTGTGGCTCTATCAATAATTTCTGTGGTTTGACGTATAATTTTGGTAAAATTACGCAATTTAGTGTACTTGCATTTGTGATTTTTCTATGAATTTGCTATTTTGCTATACTTGGGTATATATGTATTTTGTAAATTTCTGTTTAGTATTTGATATTAGATGGTATTTGTAGATGGACATGGATGTTGATTTGGTAGCAGGTGGGTGTGCTGAGGCGGGTAATTTGATGGAATTTGGTGTAGAATATAGTCAACACGAAGGTTGTGTTTTGAATTCAGAGAACCTTAGTCTAATGGGAGGTGGTCGTGATGATGGGGTGGGTAATTTGATTGAAATTGGTGTAGATGGGAGTGACATTGAACATGAGGGGTGTGAACTTTTGAGTGCACAGATATTAAGCTCAATGGGAGGTGGGTGTGATGAAGTAGGCAACTTGATTGAAATCGGTCTTGATGGCAGTGAACAAGAAGGGTGTCAAGACGCGAATACACAGTCCTTGGAGAACATCACCCTTACACAGACCATTCAAAACACTTCACCTTTGCCCACTGGAAATGGTATGGCTAACAGTCCACCAGTGCAGAACTGCTCCCCGAATGAGACAATTCAAACCGTTGAGACTATTGTGTCAACGAATGAGTTTTGTATCATAACCACTATTGACCCTCCTAAAATCGGTATGGTTTTTAAGTCCTGGCAGGACATTGAGCTGTATTACAAAACATATGCAGAGCAGTGTGGATTT
The DNA here is from genome assembly GCF_948465745.1 of Chenopodium album. Taxonomy (NCBI): domain Eukaryota; kingdom Viridiplantae; phylum Streptophyta; class Magnoliopsida; order Caryophyllales; family Amaranthaceae; genus Chenopodium; species Chenopodium album. The sequence goes on from NC_137857.1 coordinate 7,181,009, forward strand.
GGGGTTAGCAGGGTGCAAGCTGCTCCTAACAGTTCCAAATCGATTAGTAGGATCACATGGAAGTGTGAATGTTGGGGTCCGCCAGACATGAGGGCCAGGAGGGAGGCACGGAAAAGGGCCAAGTTAATGGATGTTGGTGGCTCTGCTGGTAATGTGAATGGTGACATTGGTGAGGATGAGCTTGCACGTGGTAAAAGGAAATCCAAGAAATGTTTCTGCTTAGCTAGGATATACGCCAGTCTTTCGAGTGATGGCCTATGGGTTTTGAAAACCGTCCACCTAGAACATACTCATATTCTTTCTCCAAGCATGGCTAATTTGGTGAAAGAGTATCGTATGAAGAAACTGACCCCAACTGCACGAAAGAGGTTAGTTAATTTTTATGGGGAGGGTGTTAGTGTTTCGCAGATTCGTGGGTGTTTAGGGACGGAGAACAAGAATTTGCCGAGTGTGAAGGATATGCAGCACGAGGTTTACAAGCATAGGCGCCTGAAGATGGCCGGTGGAGATGCACAGGCAATGATGGATTACTTTGATTATATGCAGGCTGATAATCAAAACTTTTACCATGTCCATAGGTTGGATAAGAAGGGTCGTCTGAAGGATGTCTTGTGGGTTGATGCAAGGAGTCGGGTGGCTTATGAGGAGTTTGGAGACGTGGTGTGTTTTGATTCCACATATCTAACGAACAAGTACGAGCTACCATTTGCCAATTTTGTGGGAGTAAATCACCATGGCCAGTCCATTTTACTAGGTTGTGCTCTAATTTCACATGAAGACTCTGACACCTTTCGTTGGATATTCCATCAGTGGTTAGCCTGCATGGGGAACAGAGCGCCCGGTGCTATTCTAACTGACCAAGCAGCTGCAATGAGGAAGCCTTTAGCTGAAATTATGCCCAATACACGTCATCGTTGGTGTATATGGCATATACTTAGGAAATTCCCTGAGAGACTCGGAAGCTGTGCCTTGTAAGTAGCCTACCGTATGCTTCGTTTTATACCCATTTAAAACCTGCTGTTCCATACACCTAATTTTTATCTTTGTTTTGTGTCATAGGTATAAGAAGTTCAAGAACCCTTTGAAGGAAGTAATATATGAAAGCTTCACTGTTGAAGAATTTGTCACTCGTTGGTGTGCTGCAATGAAGCTGTACAAGCTTGAGGATAATGAATGGCTACAAGAGTTGTTCATTGAGAGGCACATGTGGATACCGACTTACATGAAAGAGTACTTTTGGGCTGGTATGAAGACAACGCAGAGAGTAGAGAGTATTAACAGGTTTTTTGACGGATTTGTTACGCGCAAAACTAAGCTTTGTGAGTTTCCTGAAAAGTATTGCAAAGCCATGAAGAAGAGAACCATCGACGAGATAGATGCTGACGCAAGGGATTCTAAGTACATAAGGAGGCTTGTCAGTGGATTCAGAGCAGAGAAGTTTTTCCAAAAAATCTACACAGATTCCAAGTTTCAAGAAGTGCAAAAGGAATGTTCAAGGATGCTCTATGTTGTTCCTAAGGGTGAGAGGGTTGTTAGCGAAACAGAAATACACTATATTCAAGAAGACAGAGTTTGGGTCGTTCCTGAAGGAGCAAGTGAAGAAATCATTACTGAACGACGGAGGTTTTACTCTCTTGTTTTCAATCCTATTACGAAAGACACTACCTGCGACTGTCGCAAGTTTGAGAAGGATGGTATTCTTTGTAAGCACATCATTAGAGTTTGGGATGATAACAAGGTCAAAGATATTCCATCAAAGTATGTACTCGATCGTTGGCGTAAGGATATTCCTAGGAGGCACACACGAGTTAAGGTGGCTTATCATGACCCCAATGAAACCAAAGAATGTAAGCGCTGGAACATCCTGATTCACGATCTCGAGGCTTTGTGTGACGAGGCATCAGCGGTGGATGATGATACGGTTGAGGCAGTTCGCAGAGCAGTGTCAAAGATACGATCGGAAATAAGGGTACGCCGTGCTAAACACTTGGCAGCCAATGCTCCAACTGAGTGTTCAGCATTCCCTTGTTCTGAAATTGGATCCTCTAATCCCCAGCCAGGGCCAAGTAGTACACCAAAGTCAGTGTCCAAGGGAGCGATACCTGAAAGAGGGACTACTCACAAACCTGCAGCATCTGTGATTAGTGATCCCTTATGTCCAAAACGTCGTCGTGGCCGTCTGAAGGGCTCTAAAAATAAGAGCCCAGCTGAATTAGGGAGCACGCCCACGCCTGTTGACCAGCCAGATCAACCACCAAACCCAGGCACCGGAACTCATCAAAGCCATACCCATGGTGAAGGAAACGAGAACTGTGCATTTGTAATTCAGGATTGTGTGGGCCAAGAAAGGCGTCGTGGGCGGCCCAAGGGCTAAAAAATAAGACCCTGGATGAATTAGGCAGCACACCGATCACTAGGCATGTGACCGAGTCACCGTAACAATTACTTATGCCAGACACCGGAACTGACAATTCTGCTTGTGTAATACATGATCCCGTAACTGCAAAAAGGCCTAGGGGGCGTCCTAAGGGATCTAGACACAAGACCCTGGCTGAATTAGGCTACAATCACAGTAAGTCCAAAGCTGCAAAGGTAACAACCTCAACTACCCTCCTCACTTGTCCTATCGCGTCTTCATTTGCAATTACCAGTCTCTTAATTACCTGTTATGTGCCCATGTCAAAATTAGGCCTCAAAACCCGGAGTCGTTGCAGGACAAACATCCGGAAATTCCACAGGACAAGCTTCAAAGTTACCGGTAATTTTAGTACGTAACAGTTACAGGTTGTTCACTAGTAATGCAACTATAAGTCATCTAACTGTGCTTTGTGTAACAACAGAGGAAGCGTAAAACAAGACAGAACCCGTACGCTGAATTTAACACTGCCACTCATGATGCTGAACGTGATGAATTCGACCCATCGGGTGCCACGGAGGAAGGTCTCACAGAGCACTGGTACGAGTCTCCTAACGATTGATCACTATGTACCATGACTTGGGGTCGTGGTTTTAAGCGATGACACTCCCTCTAAGTTTACAACCAAGACAATAGTTCTATTACCTTGAATTGATGCTTTTGTTTGTCTAAATCATTTTCAACAAGATATTAGGTGCATCTAAAACTTAATTAAGGGTATGGACAGACCATCATTTGTGATTCGTAAAGGAGTTTCTAACTTTGGTCACTTGACTAGTTCCGGATAACTCTTTCTGTTACTTGTTATATGTAATCGTGGCATTGTTTTGCCTCATTCAGTAGTTATGCATCTAAGATTATGGTTAAAATATTTGCATCTTTTTAAAAACAAAAACTTCAGAATTGTTGCATCTAAGATATGGGCCTATAACCTATGACCAAATCAGTTGTCTGTACCAAAAATGTTGCACAATTTTTCTTAGTAACCATTTTGCAATATGGGCCTATTTAAAATATTGGAAAATGTTCGGCCCACTCTCTAAAACAAACATAACAAATGTGATATGGGCCTAGTTTTAAGTGCAGCCTGTTTTTAGACCCATTAACCAGAACCATACCATGCAAAATGGGTTCTTTTAGTAAATGGTTACCAACAACAACCACAGTACCATACCCGACCCTCCATGGCTACAAACATAGCTGCGATTTCCATTGATAACAAAACTAGTTTCTAAGGGATGTAAATGTAATCTGCAAATAACCGTACTTGACTCATTTTCACTAGATGCAAAATTAGTTTCTAAGGATTCTGGACGCTCCATTACATCAAAGCTACAAAAACAAACCTTAATTAACTAAATAGCTGAGATTAAATGTCACCAAAACACAATATTTTACAGCAAAAGGGTGACTACATATTAAACTTTCTACTTGCATTTAAATCCCAAAAGGCACATCACATTAGACGAACTTCAAGCCACAATTTAATTCTCCGGAAACGCATATACAAAATCCTTGTTTTTGATTCCTACGTCCCCAACGTTTAGACGCCTGTTCAGTCTAACGTCCTGATGCATCAAAACAATGCTCCTGGGATCCTTGTTCACCTGCTGCCCCCATTTCTGGCATACCCTAGTCAGCTTTGTGGTAAGCCTTGCACACACCTGGACCTCATGGTATGGAGTACAAGTATTTCTCATGATAAAATGTTTCACCCTAGTGTTCATGTTTCTTCCAGGAATCTGCCAACCAAAATTTACCAAATTAACCCAGGATTAGTACGTCAAAACAATGGATTAACTACAATTATTCAGTATAACAACAATGCAACACTAGTGAAGTACGATTCAGATTACATACCACCCCAAAAGCGTCGAGGACATCACCAGATGTTATCCTCAAGCTTGCAGCTAGATCGGTTGGTGAGATGACTATGTCATTTTTTTTCAGCACAATATCTTGAGCTAATAGATCCACACGTTTTGCGTAATCCTCATACATCTCCTCAAAGGTTTCGTCATCCCTCATCTCATACACAACCCCCCAGTCATTATGCTGCCTGCTCTTCACTAGGACAGTGTGAGTGTCTGAAGAGGGCTTTCGATCTGCAATAGGAATACGCACATCTTGTTCAACAACAGGACCTGTTGGTAGGTCGGCCTCAGAGGATGATGGTGGTGGGCAGCTGAGTGCATGGCGTAGCTCAGCCACGGCTTTGCCAGCTCTCATTTATCCCATCAACCTCTCTTCAGCACCACCTGCCATGCTTTTGTAAGGGATACCAGCTCGCAGCATGGCATTACGAATGACGACTCTTACAAGCAGACTACCTTTCTTCCTTGTGAAACGCCTATTACACCGTGGCTTAATTGGGGGCTTGGAATTAAGGTGGTAAGGAGAGCGATCTGGGAATGAAGCTGGTTTAGATAAACCAAGTAGGGAGGGCAAAGTGGTGGAGGAAGTGTTTGGAGCCATGGTTGGAAGTACACAAGCTTAGGGTTTTTAGAAAGGATGTTGTTAGCTTGGTGGGAAACTAAGGGATTTCCCTCCACCACTATTTATGATGATACTCACCCAATTCCAAGCTGCCACGTAAGTTAAACTTTTGGCGGGAATAAGTATTGAATGTGCCCTAATAGGGTTGCCATTGATATACATATGCAATGACCTCATCAAGTTTTAGTAAACTCACAATTAACTTTAAGTGCATTCTACTATAAGATGATTTGGCACCAATTGACCCAACTACTAGGCCTAACAGAATTTCATCTCCAATCAATAAACAAACTTAATTCGTACAGTAACATGCCGAGAATATTAACACCTACTCTTAGGATCAAGGTGTGCTTAATTGTTATTATTTAAGTTTGCATTTGATGATGAGGGAATTTCGGAAATAACAGGTATTTATTTCCAACTACGTATTTGTATATAACACCCACCCTTTTAATTCATAAGGAAACGTAATTGGTAATCGAGATCGAATTATCTCGACTTTTGCAGTTAACACAGTACACTCAAGTCCTACGTGTCCAATTTTTTTAAGTTTGCCAATTATCACCAAGTGAGAGTACCAAGACTAGCAACTACAATTAAGCCTCTTGTCAAAATACTTTTACCATACCCTATGTTAGATATCACAATGTTTAGTACAAAAAAAAAAAAATAATAATTAGGACGTCCTCTCACTTAGAGAGGTAATGATCATAGTACAATGCTGCAGTCTATGGCTTACTAGGAGGGTAGAGCATGGTTTTATCCATTGGTCTGTTGAGGCTGATGGAGACAAGTCCCTGCTACCCTTTTTCTATATCTCATTTTCCTTCTTCTCAGCTGAATACAAGTGCTATCAGGCTCTATTTGGTCTGCAACTTATAGCATATGTGTACTGTCGCCTATGCCCTAAACAAATACCAATACAACCCCCTTTGAAGAAAAGGAAAAAAGAGGGAGAAAAGGAAGGTAACAAGACATCCCTCTACTTCAAGTAATACCATTTCTGTTTTGAGATTGCTCTTATCTTGTGTCCAAATAGCTCAATTACGATTCACTACATGAAAGGCTAATTTATAATTTATGGCACTATATTCATATAACTAATACATTCATATTAGCAATACAAGTAAATTATTTTTAATAATCAATCAGGATCGAGATCTGTACTTGCAAAAAGATCAAACTACTAAATAATTCCCTGATTTGGATTTATGGTTACAGCACGATCGAGGTTTGTCCAACATCTAGATACATACACTATGGCAATACTCAAAACACCATGAGATTAAGCACTTCAACTACTAGCATACTACAAGCTCATAACTAACTAGGTCGAGCCATAATCACCTTAGATTGAAGTTATACACCACTGGATCTATTTCAATTAGAAGTGCTCATACTCATCACTGTCGGAATCTTCCACAGTCTTCCCCAAGCCTTGTGAACTCGATAGATCGTCCAAAGCAATCCATCCTGGCTGCATCATTGAACAAAATGCATACGTAATTAGAGTTATAATTGCTGTTGAATTCATCGACAATAGCAAAATATGAGTATACATGTACTAATTAGCTGAAGGAATGCCTTACTGAAATAGTTGTAGACATAATGTGGCCATACACAGTTTGTTGCTTATGATGAAAACGTGGAACAACCCGATTATCCCATATCACCAGAATACCTCCAATGTTAGCTTCAGGACCAATAACCTCTACAAAATAGTTTCCTACCAATTTCTGTCGAACCCAGTGTATAAAAGGCCTACACGCTCTAGCCTCGGTAATATTAACTAACATCGGTCTGAAGGCCCTAAACAAATTCCCAAAATTTTCTTCGAAAGAAGGTCTATGAACGCTCCTTACATTCCAAAATACAACTGTTGACCCCCCTCAAGAAATTCCTGGTGCTAGAGGATTTTACTGTCTTTTTCGACCTGATACTGAGACTATAGAAACGGGTATCGGTAAATGGCGTAATGCAAGAGTGAACATTGATACGTATATGGGACAAGTTCTCCTCGATTTTAAATACATGAACTCCTACCCTATTAGCTCCTAATAGGACTTCTTTAATTTTGAGAGGGAGTGAGAAAATGGGAATTTCATCAGTGTTTATTATTATCTTTAAATCAAAAACATGAACTAGATCACTTGGAATGAGTAGAGGACTTACATAATCCTCCTGTTGGCAATACCATCTCATGAAGACATACACTCCCCTATGCAAGTACGCATCCATGTCATCTATTACAGGGATGTATGCAGGTGGAGTTACTGTTGGTGCATTTGCTAACACCATTACCCTGAAAGGAGATCTATATTGTATAACGTTATCTGGGTCATGTGCTATTTCCGACCTCATACTTGCTACACCCAATTGATTGGAAAAACTTAAATCACTTTCGTCTCGGTAGTAGATAGTTGAGTTAAATTCCATCTCAGCTTCAGTCGAAGCCTGAACAGGCTCGAAGTACAGAGATTCCTTCTGTGGATGATAAACTACATTCCGTCGACTAGATGATCGGATTTGGAGGTTGTTGATTTGGGAAAAAATGGAGTGTTTGTTCGAATTCATGGTCAATTTTTGTGTGATTTTTGGTTTTTTTTTTTCTTTTTTTTCTTTTTCAAACAGGCTTTGTTTGCTAGTCCGTATAAGTGATCAATGAAGGAGTAATTGATGGAAGAACATTGGAAATGCAATATTTTTCTGACTTTCTGTTGATCTGAAGCTTTAAAAAAAGGTAATGTGGAAGGTCAGACATATCAACTACGTTATTTTAAGTTCCCAATTCGAGGTATCCATTTTCTCATTTACCCATTGTGCTTTTTACAATAATACCCTCATATCCACTCACAATTACGGACGCTTATGATGCGCGTCGATTTAGAGTTTTGAGTAGCTATACAAGACTCGTTAACATATCAATTCGAGCTTTATCGAATCGAGTTTCGACCAAGACGAGATTTTACTAAGTTAGAACGAGTCGAGTAGATCTCAAGTACATTGGAATTTGATCCATCTTTAGTACAACTCTGTATTCACTATAATATCTCGTCATTCTCTTTAATTTTGTCAATTCAGAAGTATATATACGACAAATACAGTACGCACATAATGTTTACATAGTAATGATAAAAAAAATAAACGTTCCTTATCAAAAAGGTTTCATTTTTTACTATATGAAGGCTTTCGATCTACTTACGGGATTCCGAGTTCAGTAATGAGCAAATCGACTCGACTCGTTAACATTACGAGCCAATCTCGAGTTCGAGTCCAGCTCACTCGGGTTGCGGTTTGACCGAGTCGAACTCGAGGAGGTCACGAGTTCTCTCGTCTCATTATTACTCCTACTCTATAATGAAACCTTAACCCTAAACCCTAAAACCCTAAACCCTTAACCCTAAACCCTTAACGCTAAACCCGTAACCCTACACTCTAGGTTAGTCGACTCGGTTAGCTCTTTGTATCAATATTCGGCGCGAGTTTGATCCGGCTCTATCGTGCTCGTAGTCGTGGAAAACTACCATGATTTGGGTGTAGAAGGTATATAGGAGCAATGAAGTAGTGGTGTTATTTAGGGGTGTCCATAATTTGGTTCACAACCGGAGTCCAATCCAATCAAAACCGAATTATCAATTCGGATGGGATCTGAACTTTAAATCGGATTGGATCGGATTGAGATTTTTCGGAAATTCAGATTTCCTGATTGGATCGGATTTACCCTAATTGGATCCAATCCAAACCCCTAACCGAATTGTTGATTTACGCTTGTATAAATATGGATTTCTTTATTGTTTGTAGTTTAGCTCAAATACTTACTACTACAAAAAATAAATTAGGGACACTTTGTATTAATGAATTAATGACTTTACGTTGAACAATTTATTTTACTCATTATTTTAAATACTTTTAATTGCATTAAAGCTTTATTTTTATAATTGTGTTAGAATCTGAAAAAGTATGTATTACAATTCGGATTTTTGGATCCGATCCAAATAACAGAATCTTAATTCGGATATGATCGGATTGGATGAAGAGAGAAATTCGGATCGACTCGGATTGGAAAGTCCAAAACCGAACTCGGATTTGGACTAAATCCAAACTGAAAACCGAACGGACACCCCTTTGTTTTTGTTTGGTAACGGATTGAACTATAATAACAATATTGTTTTTGTTTTTCCAACACTTACCACTTCAATTTTTTTTTAAAAGTAGGTATGGACATCTGCTGTCCCTGTAGCTAAATCCGAATCCGATCTGTTAAATTAATGGACCCCGGACCGAGTACGATTCCATACATACGTTCGACCGAAACCGATCCGAGTGGTCCTTTTTGGACCCAAGTCAGCTTGGTTTAGAAGGAACACCGAAATGTTTATATGTTAATTAATATTTGCTAACACAATTTAGGGAAATCAGGTGCAACTTTCATTTCATATACTCATAATTTAAACCACATTTGAAAGTACAAATAATTATACACTCACTACTTCTATCCAAAGAGTTTAACAAATATAAAACTCACAAAAATAGATACTATTACACAAACGCAAATTATAGAGCCATAGTTAACCCCGTCTCCCTTTTCCATTCCAGCGACATTGTTTCTTCTCCAGAGTTTATTGTTTAGCATTTCCACTTCCCTGGCTAATCTTTCCTTCTCATGCTCAACACATGACATCCTTGCTCTCATAATGTTAAGATCTGTAGAAAGTCTGTGCTTCTCTGCTACGAGGACATTCGTTACATCTCTCTGCCAATCAATTACACCTTCATCAACCCACTCAAATTTATCACAACCCCTTTGTCCAGTTTCGTGGTTGTAAAACTTGCACGCAATGAACTTCCTGCCCGGATTGTCGTGAGTCCAAGATGTCCTCTTTGCAACAGGGAACCCACACTCACACCTCATATCTTTCAATTGAGGCATCGTTGCTGCATAATTAAAGGAGTTAGTGCACGACTAAACTACATTTAAATAGGGGCAAAATGGTCACAAATTTCATTACTTGCAATTTGGAGGAACAGGGGGAAATTTGATGTTCGAGATCAATTGCGACAACACAAATACTGCAAAAATTGGCAGTTTTGAGCTCCTTTATTTGCACCAAGTGATGAGAGCAATTTTAAAAAAGATTGTTAAAAAAAAAGTGGGGAAAAATTACTGAGATGGGGAAATTTTACAAAAAGGGGGAGTCTTGAAATTAGAAGAAATGGGTGGGGGAATTGTAAAAGTAATGTCACGTGACTTGCACATTGGAGGTCAATGTCGAGAAAGTTTAGTCAACGCCGGACATATACCTTTTGTCGTCCTTAGGAACAATCTTTTGTAATATGGTTTTCCTTCCGCCAAAAATAACGATTAGTTTTATTTGAACACTAAGTTGTTAAAAAATCTTTTTTCTGACAACTAGCCCTAAATTACTCACTAATTATTTCCCGTTCGGCATAAAACTAATTGTTATTGAACGTTATCGGATAACAGTCTTTAATTAGAGATTTCCATAAACCAACTCGAACTGCTTATTCCGAACAGTTTTAGAACCCAAAACCGACCCGAACTGCTTTTTTTAAAAATCTTAAACTGAACCATTGCTTGTGTTGTACTATGTGCATTACCATAATGGATTCAATGTTCTTAAGAAATTGATGCCAAATCTAATGGTATCACATCATCATTTTAAAAAAATTATAGATTGGAATAAAACTGAAATAAACGAGCAATGCTTACAATATAAAACAAAAGCCAAATTTGTAATTAATTTCGTAAAAAATTTGTCACATGCCATAAGTCTTTGATGATTTGACATGCAACATGTAATTATTATCTTGTTTAGAGGTGATAAAATTAAAGAGACAAGTTCTTGCTATGCCTCTCTGATTTGACAACCTAAACCCTTGTTTTTTCCATCTTTTAATTTCTTTTTTTTAAATCAAGGACCTTAACTTGCATCCAGTTTATTTTACTCAATAATAAAGTACAAGCTAATCAACTATGAATGTAGCCTAATAGTCTACAAATATTTTATGACTACACACTAGTAAGTACGGCCCTTTGGTTTTCATTTTCCACAATTTTGTGTACTTACTCCAACATACAACCTACGAGTATCATTATCTTCCATTTTTTATAAAAAAAAAGGGAACAATGTTATCCCTCAAAGCAAGTCAAGTAAGCTTTAGAAGTTACAAGTAGACCTGTATCCAGTTTTTGAAATCAATTCATACAGCTGAAACCAAAACATCTGCAATGTAAACTACTAATTCAGTACAAGCTAAGCCATCTAAAAAAAGATTAATAGAAATAGGAGATTTAGCTCATGATAAGAATGGGTATTGGCTTTTTCTCCATACTTGTTTAAGTTAAATGGTGTTATTATTAATAGGTGTATATATATTCAACTTTATACTCCGTAGATAATGACACCATACTATTTGCCAAAACCGTATGATGCTTCAACATTTCAACTAATAATATAGATCCTAGGTTATTGCGGGTTGATCTGGAAAAAGTTCCCTTTAATTAGACACGAAGTTGAAATACTCACACAAGTGGAATGATCTTGATTGATCTAGGTTAAATAAGGGCAATAATCAGCAATTACCCCATTAAACCACATTACGCTCTTTAATTGCAATACAAATAGAAAGTAACACTACAACTACTGGTCACTAAACAAAGCAATTCTTTCTAGCATGGGTCTTTAAGGCGACTAATACATAACATGTACTCGTACGCCTTAACTCTACACCAAAATCAATCCCAATCGCTGCCCTCATCTTCTTCTGCATGAGTAGTTAGATCATCCTCACTAATCGAAATCGCGCTAGGCTGCCAACCAGGCTGTGCAAAATCAAAACAAAGGCTGCATATTGTTAATTACCCAACATTAATACAACAAATGAATATAGACTAATTATAACTTAAATCTTCACTTACACTTATTGTTGTGGACAATACATGACCCAATAAAGTCTGTTGCTTCATATGAATATATGGTATTGCACGTCTATCCCAAATTACTAAAAGGCCCCCTAATCCATTGTCAGGACCAATAACCTCGATGAAGTAATCTGGACCTAAGACCTTGCGAATTAAGTACACAAATGGCTTGTTTACTCTAGCTTCAGTCAAGACGACGACCATAGGCGAATAAGCCTCAAAAAGGATGGCAAAATTTTCATCAAACAAAGGCCGATGAATACTCCTGGCATTCCATATCACTAACTTAGAACCCTTCTTGAAACATCTAATTTTTAATGAGCCGGTAATTCTTTGAGAACTAATACATACGCTGTAGAACCTAGTTTGACTCAATGTAGCAACAGAAGAGAGGACATTTAAGTGAACATGTGTTATCATATCATCGACCTCCAACACGTGAACACCAAACATATTACTTCCAAACACAACTTCTCTTGGATCCGAAGGGACCGAGAATATTGGAATCTCTTCAGGGGACATAATGATCTTCATATCGAAAATGGGTACTAAATCATCTGGAATGAACTGAGGATCCATGTCCTCAACATTATAGCAAAACCATTTCATGAACACTGACACACCCTTGTGTAAATAAGCATCCATGTCATCTAGAAGAGGTATATATGCCGGTAGGAACTGATCCTAATGATCGTGTTCTACCATCGTCCAAAACTGAGACATAAATTGGGATCCATTCTCTGGATACGTATTAAGCTCAGAAAATAAAGCATATGAAGAAAGCTCATTATCAGGTGTAAAATCACTATCATCATGATAGTATTTTGTTTTGTTGAACTTGAGTTCCGACTCAGTAGATGCACGGACAGGTTTGAAATACATTGTTTTATTTCGTGGATGGAAATTGATTTTGCGCCTTGATCTACCAATCTCAAGGTTGTGCAATTGTGAGACAATTGATTTTGGATTGTTCTGCATTATGCAAGTAATTTACTGTTTTTTAAATTTCTTAATTTTTTCTTGGTTGAATATTTTGCAGGGGTGTATGGCCAGGAAAAAAGGGTTTAGCCCATACAGGACAAAGACATGACTAATAAAACTTCTCCCATTCTATCTGAAATTTTAAAGAAATAGTTAATCAGAAAAAATGTGATTGTACCCACGTGGAAAAGCAATTCAAACAAACAACTATTAGTTGATATATTTACCAATCTACCCTAAACCCTAAGCCCTTGGATCTATACCCTAGACCCTATAGACTACAACCTAAACCCTTAGCCCTAAACCCTATAATTCTAAGTAATATAAAGTAAACATTATTAGTAAGTAAAAACTAAATCTTCATACCTATAACACTTTTTTAAAACTAGATCAACGGATGTCTTAAGAAGGACTTAATTTTTTAACTGAGGTCTACATTCATCTCCAATACCAATATCCTCCATGGCGCCCAAATATATTCTTGTGGTAATTGTTGTATGGACGCCTTATCCCGCGATTGGGTCCCCTTTCATATCTGAATTGAGGATCACCCAAGTGCTTCCATTCCCAGTTAGCCCTATAAGGACTGTCGTGCACAAAGAATGGGATGAGTCTACCCCATTCCCTACAAGTGAGCATAACCTTGGATAGGGTTCTCTCGGACATAAAACCCCATATTCTATCAATTATGTCCTGATGTTTCCATAAGCACACGTCTGTCGGCTCTTGCGACTCAATCTTATGGAAATTGCACATTTGAAAGTATAAACCCGGTGGCAGCTGTCGCCTCCACCTCGGATCGGCGGCCATAGGCAATAGAAAACGAACACAAGAGCATTGATCAGTGTCACGGTGGGGGTAAGAGTCTCTTATCAGCTCCTTTTCCAAGGCCTCCCTGTCATATTCCAACCTGTACCACGGCTGACATTTGAAAAATACATAATTACATTTATCTTGAATACCACATTGATACAAATTCTAAGTATGGAGGGATAAACGAGTAGGCTGGATTAATATCATAGTTTAACACAATTGATGTAAAACATATTTGATATCGGTTAGACCATGCATTATTGGAAAACATATGGATCGGTAATATCGAAAAAGCTAAATTTAAAATGTAACTTCCAAAAAAATATGAACTCTGACATATTATACTTTTAGATCTACTTACATAATCGTCTAATTTATTGTTAGCAACTAAAATTAATTTTCCAAATCAAAAATATGAAAAAACAAAAATGTTTGTGATATAGTCTGATCCCAAAAAAAAAAAAAAAACAAAAAAAAAAATTTCCGGAAAAATAATTGAATGATAAATGCCACCTACATGGAATATATTATCTGTCATGATAAATGAAATGAGCCATATAACCTAATACTTTTGCGAAATGGACAATATTACATCTCTAGACAATTAAGTGAACTAATCAACTATGCAACAAGTAGAATGGTCCTAGGAATCGGCAGTATAAACATCAATATTGTTTTTTTCAAAACACAATATTGAGCAAATTGGGAATTTTACAGATTTCTTCCACTGTAGAAGTTCATTATTTTCCTGTTGCTAGTCCCCTTCGATGACATCATCCTGATATATATATAAATAAATAAAAGGGTTACTAGTTTTATCTTATATGAAAATATATTGAGTAGTGTATTTGCAACTAACACAAATTAATACTATTAAAATTAACTACGCTAAGTATCATAAACAGCATGTATTTTTTAAAACAAATCTAGTACGGTAGTTGTTATGACACAAGCAAATTGTAGTTTAGGAAAACGCTATGCTTAATTATATAATTTTGTGTATAAGTATATTATGCAACTATACCTTTTTCCGTTTTCCTTTGGATGATGATCCAACGTCGTGATCATCCTCTATAGGCCTTTTTCCCTTGTGTTCACCCACGGCAATTTGGTCTTCATCGGATAACTCGTTGATAACCACCATGATCGTGGATTAGATATCTATGCTAGGCTTGAAAGATGAATAGATAGAGTGGATGGATTGTGAAGATGTAGTGTGTTGGAAAATATGTGGAAGCACATAAATACAATGAAGGTTATTACGAATAAATGTGGTTAAGACTGCTAAGTGGGTAGTTTTTTTTTCCCAATAAAGGGAATAAGTTAACACCTAATTAAATTTTAAAATTGGATGTAGCAGTTTGAAAGATTGGGTAAGTGGGTTGGTTATTTTTTTCCAAAAGCAAAACCGTCAATAAATTTTAGAATTGAAGAACATTGTACAAGGAATATACTACGTATTTTTTAAAAAACAAACTATGAGAATGCAAAAAGAAAGTACGATTCAGAGGGGGTTATCACATGACATCATCCAATGCTAGTAGTCAGCATGATGGGGAAATGGATGAAAGTGATGTGAGGTGGGGAGGAAGTCATCCAAAAAACCGTATCATATTTAAAAAATTAAATGAGTGAATATTAAAATATAAATAAGATTAATTATTAACATGTTGAAATAGGATGTTGGATCACCAAATTGGGTTCAGTTAGTAAGAATTTGAGTACATTAAATACACAATAATGCAGCAACTAATAGAATACGTACGCGTAAATTACATGAAAATAGCGAGCGGAAGTACAAAACTGATGTTCTAGCCGAGAGTCTTATGACTGCGACCAAGATTTATCCAAGTCCATTGTTAAGATAATTTATCACATGTCACATCATATTGTAGTATTTTTTTAAAACTTTTAATATTTATGCAAAGACACTATAACATTTTGTTATCTTAATACGAAGTACAAGATTTTGTGGTTTAAATCCATTTACGAAAATAAGACTCTATAAGTTGCAACTAGATTTAGATATTCATTCCACCTACTCAGATATGAGTCTATGCGTAATATAAAAAACAAACAACAATTTAGTTTTAATAAATAAAACCGTAGCTAAACCCTACACCCTAAACCCTAAGCCCTAAACACTAAGCCCTAAACCCTAATCCCTAAACCCTAAACCCTAAACCCTAAACCCTAAGCCCTAAACCCTACACCCTAAACCCTAAGCCGTAAACCCTACACCCTAAACCCTACACCCTAAACCCTAAGCCCTAAACCCTAAACCCTACACCCTAAACCCTAAGCCCTAAACCCTAAGCCCTAAACCTTCGGCGCTACGAACTCGAATATAAATCTAGTAGACTGAACTCAAAACCCTCAACGCGTTAACAATATCATGAATACATACAAAGTTAACATTATGCTCGTCGGTTCATCAAAATATAACGAACTAACAACTTTGAGATTGATTTCAAGGTGTTCTAACACTATGTAGTTCTCATTGTCGGATTGGTTGATTTAGCTAATATAATACATGCATATATTATGTTGGTAACTCGACGTATACTTAGCATAGCCATCAAGTGATTTATTTGGAATTGATCGGAGCCAAAATAATGGTATCCTTCACAACCATAAGTCGTCTAATCAATAATCGAAAAAGATGTTATTAATTCCTAACATCAGTCCAGCTCCAATCAATTAAGTTCAGTTCAGCTCCAATTAGTGCAGCTCTTAATTTCGATCTCCCAATTAATTATGTATTTCATTGTCAGTTCAGTCCAAATTAGTTCAGTCCAGTCCAGTTCAGCTCCAAACTGTTCGGTTCAACTAAGCTAATGTAAACAGGCCCTATGTACCCGACACTCGCTCCTATCCAGCATATACACACGCCTCCTATTTGCCGTGTATTTGTTTGGGCATACTTTTTATTCTTTAAATATAAAAAATATTACAAAATTTAACAAATCATATTTTATATAAATGAGCACGAATTTTACTTAATCTTATAAAAACTTTATTTCATATTGTAATTTGAACAAATTTAGGTACTTCATTTACACGGATTGAAAACGTGTAGCCATATATCACCGTTGATTTGTGTACAAGGACTGCAAAAATATAAAAATCGTAAAGGGAAGCATAATTACGAATACCCATAGAAATTCATTTACTGTACAACGTCCAATATTAAATATGTAGTAAGGGAAGTTGCTGTAATTATCCGTAGAAAATCTTCAAAAGATATACTTGGGTTTTTAACGTGTTAGTGCGTTTTTTTATCAGATTTTCAGCCAAAAGGTACATGCATACAGTCAGCTATTGCTCTTCTTCAATTTACAAAAGCTATGACAAGACAACTCAGAGAATTTTTTTTTCCAAGTTATCAAATCAGAACTTTTGCTGCAATTCTCGACAATACACTGTTTTGCAAAGTCACTAGGACTTAAATAAGTACTTGGTCTGACAATTTTTTTTTTTTACAAAATCTTACTTAAATTTAATTTCTGGGGCCAGTTTTTAAATTTAATATTTTTTATTTTTCCTCATTGTACTAATGCAGTGGACGTGATGATTTTATGTATTTCAATTTGATGACCGCCACGTGTAAGTTTTGAAGGGTTGATGATGGACACCTGTTAATTAAATGGACATCTCTATATAAGATTTTGAACAGATAATTTGCACACAGCTGATACCCTAAAGTACCCAACCCTAGAAAATTCAAAACTTTTTTAGCATGGCAAACCCAAACTTTGATCCTTCAAACCCAACTTACCCAGCTGGTTGCTATCCTGTTGCAACCAAAGCCAAAACAGTTTTCCGTCAAAGTAGGAAGGATGGAACTCCAGAACTAGATTTCAACAGATTCATGTACTTTACTGGGAAAAAGGCCAACCGAACGAGGGATATTGTCAGCGACAGGACTATCAGGGAGATCATTCGTAGTCGAGATAGTCCCTTGAGTGAGGAACTAGATGGAATGGTCATGGTTGGCCCATCAGGTGAATTTGTTCCAGCCCATCTCCCTAATTTGATTGATATTGTTGGCATGATTAACTTAGTTGATGTGTTTAAGGAACTATATGGTGATAATCCTGAAGTAATTTATGACACATCTAAGATTAGTGAGATTGTGCCCTATAATCTGGTTAAATTAATTGACCCAATCCCTGTGTTAGAAATTGAGGGTCCTGTTTACCCACTTAATATTCAGAAAACAAGAACTGAACTTGCTTGTTACTCTGATGGTCTGCAAATCTTTTACCTGCATGCTAAGATTAGTTCTATCAATGTTGTTGCTTGTTTGGGAAAGTACAAGGTCGACCCCTACATTAGGTTCATGGATGTTAGCATTGAAACTAGTTATGTTGGTAGTGAAAAGCCTTTTGAGTTAGGTTCATCTGTTGTGCTGTGGAATGCCCGTGGCATTACTAGGCCATCCTTTAAGGACAATGTCCTTAGGATTCAGGAAGTCCACAAGCCAATGATTTTCATCATTTCTGAGACTAGGGTTGGTAAGAAGTCCTTTGAGCAGGTTGTTGAGGCAATTGAGGGTGACATGAATTGGACATTTGATGAGAGTGTAGGGCTGAGTGGTGGATTTGCAATAATTTGGGACCAGAGCAGGGTTAAATCTGATGAGATCCTTGTCTGTGCTGAAGCTGAGAGCCCTCTTAGGATGCTAGGAACCCTTAAGGTAAATTCACATACAATGTTTATCCTTTTGTGTGCTTGCAATTGGTTCACTTTATTTACCACATGTATTGGCATAATTTGACAGGCTGCTGAGGATACTCCTGCACAGGGAGCTGATAAGGCATCTGGTGGTGAAGGACCTTCAGGGGGAGTGACAGGAGATGGGGAGCATGCAGCTGGAGTAGCCTAGGGTGGAGATGGAGGTTGGATGGTGTGGCACTCAGCTATCTCTATGTGTCTGGATTTTCTATGATGACTATGTTTAATTTTGTTATGCTGTTAAGCTGCTACTGTTGTTTAATTTATGTTTTGACTATGTTTTGAGATGGACCTATTAAACTCTATGGTATGTATTAACTAAGCTCAAGTGCTGACTTGGGCGGCAACTATGCACTACTGCTTAGGATGTATTCCTACACGTGCTAATTTTGTGTAGATTTGCATGTTTAACTACCTATTTTGACTGGCAATTGTGGTTTTAGTATTAATTTTCATTGATTTTGTTTAATATGAATAGATTAAGCCCTAGAGGGAGGGGATCAGACTGTTAGGTGCAGCTGTAAAACGCACGACTATAGTAAATTAAGCCATAAAACACATAAAAAGATAGGCTGAATTACTACACAATTACTACACACCAGCCACAGTTAAGTCCCCATAGAGAAAAATACAGATATTCACAGATGATTCAAACAAGTTCAACGACTTAAGTTTTTAGTCCTAGGTACATAAGTACAGCATACAGACTAGATAGAAGATGCATAAGCTACCAAGAGGACCTTCAAAAGGGGGTAAAGGGTCGATTTGGCTTCAATATCCACATAGCCTACATCCTCGTTCTCAGCTGCATAGAGGCCTGCATTGAGCGAGTAAGTTAGGAATTGAATGAGCATCACGAGTGTGACAATGAATGCCTAAATAGTGTAGAGTTTTGTGTCGATGTTTTTAGGTGTTAGACAAATATTGATCAACTATGTATAGATTGATCAAGTGAAAGGGTGTTGTGAAGGAAACATTATTCCAGTTCAAAATTTTACTCCCATACCTCTTGATCAACACAACTACGCACCCAAACACTGAAAATGACAGTAGCCCCTAAGGGAATTGGCGTATTGAGATGCATCTTCAACAGGTTAAGATATTATTTCTAAGAATAAAGGGTCTAAATTTTGTCATTGAAATGTAATGTATTTAATTCCCTAAACAAACATAAGACTTGTTAAATAAAATAAGCACTTGGGGAAAATATGACATTTTAACTAATTTCCCATTTGTCAACTTTTTTTAAGGGAATAAGAAATAACTCAACTATATTGGCACTTCTCCTCACAGCTTAATAGTTAAGAGTAATAGAGGGGGAAGGTAAGAGAGTCGGCTTCATTTCTATTACGTAACTCAAATTATGTGTTCATCCTTAGCACTAAGAAGTAAAAAACTATAAATGGCAGCTCAAAATATAAAATATAACCGTTATTCGATCTCACAGATGCAATTTCACATGTGTGATCATATTCATTCCCTTATATATGACCAAAATAATTAGCCCCCTATGCATTTGCTTATTCTACACACCAAATTATATTTCATGTTTTGTAATCTAGATAGATTCTACTTCAGATGAAAGTAGAATCCATTTAGGTATGATTGTGATAGTAGAATCAAGGGTTATTCTATCAGCCAATGCTAGTACACTTCACTTCATACCCACATCTCAGCAAACAACACACAGAATCATCAAACACACATATGGTATACCAGTTTTACTAGAAATGGCAATACACAAATCAGACAAACACAACACAAAACTGTATTTATTGATTCAATGAGATACAATCAGACAAAAATCAGTCTCAACTACACATTCCACTATCCCTATCATACCTAAATTGAAGCCTACAAACACTAACAACAGCATACCCTTGTATGAAGTAATATCAAAATCAAAAATATGTAAAGAATTACAAAGAATCTTACATTCTTACATTCTAAATGACCCTAGTTGATTTTATAAGTTGAATTCAATTCAATAAACAAACCGCTTTAATTTCTTCCAAAAATGAGCTGGAGCAGGACATCCTCACAACACAACACAATCTACAGAAATCCTTCACATAGCAAATATTACACAATCAACTACAAGCCCTAATGTTCAATCAACTACAACTAGAGTAAAAATTCAAAAAGATAAGACCCTAACCTTGTGAGACATCTAGAGATTAGATGTAACGGCCCCCAAAGTACTGGCTGCTGGTGCTGTTAGGGCTGTCAGAGTCCTCGCCCCTGATGTTCCAGTCCACCTCTGGATCGGAATTGTACCAGCTGTCGTCGGAGTAGCTCCACTCCACCGTTGTCTGGCCTCCCACATCTTCAAGGAGAACCCCCTGCTTCCCACCCTCTTCTTGGTTGTCCTCATCATCTTCACCTTCTTCTTCAGCTTCATCATCGGCATCACCTTCTTCTTTTTCTTCTCCAGCAGCAGCCAACCTTTCCACTTCGTCTTCGCTGTCAGAAAGTCCGTTCACCTTCTCCTCCCCTTCTAGGGAATCGCGGTAGGAGGCGATATCCGCCATCAGCGAGACGAAATAAGCGTCGAAGGATGCTAGGTTTTCCTCAGTGTTTTTGGAAGGATCGGACATCCATGATTTTGGGTTGAATGGAGGTGGTGTTGCCATTTTTTGGAGTTGAGATGGAGAGTTACATGACGTTAATGGAGGAAAGATGAAATAAAATTTAAGAAGAATAGAATTAATTGAAGAAGAATACGGAGTAGAAGTTAAGACAGAGAATAGAAGTTCAGTGAGGGACCTACAGAGTAAAATAAGGGGAAAAAATAAAAAAATAAAATAAATTAATAAAAACTGAAGTAGCCTCAAAATATGACCAATCAGAACAATGTTGTAATTATTTGCAATTCCGTAAAAGTGGAGAATTGGAAAAAAATAAGTAGACTAAACATTTCCCAAGAAGTTGTGTCTTGAACTTTTGGTGGTTATATGTTGATTTCATGTCGTACTCCGTACTCGTTAGGGGTGAGCAAAAATTCGGGCACCCTGAATTGGAACCGGAACGGGTTAGGTACCGGCGATTCCGGAACCGAGCTTAGACCCGGTGGTTGCAATTCCGGGTATTAAATTAAGGACCCGCTTATAACCAATTCCAAATCCAATTCTCAGTTTTAAGCACTTGGAACCGGTTGGGTACCCGGTTGGCCGGCTACCCAATATATCCTAAGCTAAATAAATTTTAAATAATAAAAATATGTCAAATGTATGTAATTTGTACCGAAACAACAAGATTAATACCTAACATGAATACAAATAGCCTAACGCATATATAAATTTAAGTGTTAAACACTAACAATGATACTTACTAAAATAAGGATTATAATTTGTATTATATTTTAAGAAATACATACATGAGTGGGTACCCGGAACTAGAACCGGTACCCGGTGGTTCCAATTCCAATTCCTAAAGTTTAGGACCCGGTTAAATCAAACCAATTCCAATTCAAGTTCCGAATTTTAGGACCCGGTTCCAATCAATTCCAAGTCCGCTCCCGATTTGCTCACCCCTAATACTAGTACTATTTATGGACTTCGTACTGAAATAAGAACAATCCCGGAGAAGAAGTATATTTTTACCCGTTTCATCTGTAGTCAAAACTAGAGGTCACCATAATTCGTTACGCTGAAATATTAATTTGGTTCGGGTCCAAACGTTAAAGCAAATGGAAACAGGTTGTATTTTTTTTTGGAAAATTATATCGGATCATAACGGATTGATCTTGTTCGACCAAATTAAACGAAATGTGAGATCACGCATTTGATATTAAGGATAGATACATATATAAATCGTGTAAAATTTTAAGACATTGGTATACATTATGTTATAATATGTGTAGTAAATGTAAGAATTAGGAATTTAAGAGTATGATTTCTATAATTGCCTTTGTTAAAAAAAAAAAAAAATTGCAAAGTAGATGTCATATAAAAAATGAAATACAAAATCATCATTGATGATGGCACATAACCCAACAACGTATTGGGAATAGTGTAGTAGTAAATATTTTTAAAAATTACTCTATTACCGAAATGTTTTTTAATTTTTAAAAAAGGTAACATTAAAAAGGGAACCCACTACGTTGACTGCGTGTTTAGAGGCGCACGCAAACCGGCTTGAAATTTAACCCTTTCCAATTTAATTACTAGATTCTTCACAATTCGTTAGTAATTAGTTAATTCGTAATATTTTAGATCATTAAGAAAAAAATGAACAATACGTATGTACTCGGAGCATCACATATAACGTTATCAAATAAAAAAAATTTCGAAAAATGAAGGACAGTTCTAGTTATTAGGGAGTTTTAGCAAACACGATCCAAGTTGAAAACTAGTCAAAACTCGACTATATAAAGCGCGATCTAATTTGGTAGTGAGGCTAGTAGCAGTTCCCAATACCCGATCTAGACGCGCAGTATAAGGACATCCCTCACACGTAAAGGGTAGTCTACCACATAAAAGCGAAAGGTTAAAAAAAATCTAAAATAGCAAATTCTATGTATAAGGTAAGAGGGGTTGTTGGGTCTTGAATTTTACTTTCCCAAAATATCCCTCTCAATTTTGTCTTCCCTTTTTTTATTTTTTGAAAAAAATACCATCGTGGAAAAAAAACTTACAATCTACTCCGTAAAAAGTAACTAATCTCTAAGATTTAAAAAACAAAATCAAATTTTAAAAAAAAAACCACGTCCGCAAAATGAAAATATAGAATTGAACTCCATAGATTCGCGCGTTTCTTACCTTATATTATTAACAGGATAAGGCATATTACCTCCGGATCTTTGTAGCTGACACGCATACCATATTACCTTCAAGCTACCGTACTTGAATTTAGGCACTAGAGACCCGATTGATACTTGAATTTAGGTAATACGTTCGTGGGTGTCATTTAGGTAACACAGACCAGATTGAATCTAGGTAAATATTTGACTCGTACATTTTGGACAGAGTAACGCGGACAATTCCACTCGATTTTCAAGGGTAAGGACATATTAAATTTGCTACTTATGTCACTTGAAATAATCATAATGAACCTAAATTTGAAGTTTTTTTTTTTTTTTAAAAAAAAGGGATGATTTGACAATTGGTCCACGTGGCATTAAAAACTTCCATTTTCAATACTGTCACATAGTTTGGCGCGAAGAATTATGGAGTTGAAGAGTTACTTATGACATCACCCATTGATCACATAACTTCTCCTCCCACTATCATTATATCAACTTCCACACTCTGTATTTCGCTCCAAAATTCCTCTATCTGTAATTTGCAACTATCTTTTCCAAAAATTACAGAGTTTCCAAACCGGCGACAATGGTGAAGCAGAACAAAGGAAAACAACCAATGGAGCCCTCCGACGAGCCAAAATACACTGAACTTCAATTCCTTGAGATGAAGGAGAAGATGCTGGCTGAGCAATTGAACGACCATCAGTTCATTTGCCAAAGCTTGCAGAGCCAATTGAACCAAGTTACTTCAGCCATTTCTGAAATTCGCCGCCCAAAGCCACAGCCCATTGAGGCACCAAAGCAAAAGCGACAGAGCAAGAAGGCGGTGGATTGTCCTCTAAGGTTGGGGCCTACAACAAGACCCACCAAGGCAGCAAAGGCAACAGCAACTAAGAGGGCAACTGGTCGGGGTGGTGCAGCACCAATTGGTGATGGGAAAGGAGACAAATCTGCAGCAGGAGCAAAGGGGGAAGGTGTGGAAGCCGTAGCATCACCAGCCGGGGCAGCAGCAGAGGTGGTGGCACCAGAGGCGGCACCAGTGGCGGCGCCGGCAGAGGCACCAGTGAGGCCAAGGCCAAGGCAGTGGCAGGTGAGGCAGAGGAGGAGTCCGGACAGCCCCAGGGATGACGCAGCACACGCTCCGTACCATGTCCGTGACCGGTGGTCGCCGGAGGTTTCTGACCAGGCAACGGGCGAATACGGTCACTCTGCTTCCACCATCGAAAAGTTTGACTGAAGGAGGTTAAGTAAGCTAAGCCAATTACATTTGATTAAGGATTTGATATATCATGATTTAGTTGGCTTAGATTTAAATTTATGTTTGGTTTGATAGTACATTCTCCTCTTTGTAGATTTTGCACAGTCTGTTTTTGCTATAATTTGTGTTTTTATGATCTTGAACAATTAGATCGTGGTTTAATTTTAACTTGTTTAATGTGATGCAATGTAACTATTTTGGTACATTTCTGATAAATTAAACCGTACTTTTGTCGTGAAATACTCAATGTGTTTTTGGGAAGTTATTTGCTTATGTAATTTACATTGAAATCGCGTGTTGGAGATGTATATGGTGCCCCCGTATATTGACCCAGTTTGGTATTCTGGTCATTTAGAGATCAATTTAAAGGTATTTGGGACATGTTTAGTTTATTAACTAGCAATAGACCTTTAGTTAGATGAAGCAGTTTGTTATATTGGTAAATTTGAGATCAATTTAATCTTGTTTTGGACATGTAATTAGCTTATCTGATATGTAGAGCTAATTGTAAGTAACCCGAGCCCACTATATTCACGGGCTCACGGGCATACAATATTTGTTACACATATATCTATCACTAATTATTATTTTTTTAATCATTTACATATGTTAATATTATTACGATTTAGTTATTTAAAAATATCTTGAACACTAATGATACTAGACAAAAACATATTTAACTTCACATATGTTTGTGAACAAAAAAAAAAAAAAAGGAAAGACTGAACTTAATTCATACAAGTATATGAAATTGAAAAACGCATGTGTAGCTAATACTAGGCTAGAGTCCAATATAGTCTCTTTGTATCTATTTTCTTAAATATATGACATATTCAACTAGCTTAAAAATCATTAACCTATTAATCTTTGATATAAAGGGGCTGGATTGGACGGGTTTAGCGGGTTGACCCATCTATGAACAGCTCTACTGATATGGGGTCATATATGTTGATATTATGAACAACTAAATCGTATCTTGACCATTTGTAACTGGATTATCTTTTTAAAGCAATTAGTTTAATCATGCTAATTACGATATTAAGCAATTAGTTTAAGATATTACTATGTTAAACAGTTAAAACTAATAATGCTCATGTACATGCTGGGCCAAACGCTAAAGAGAGTATGGTGGGCCAAATGTATTATAAAGCATACACCTATTCTATTATGCAGTCCACCCAATCACTCACATCAATCAGCCCAAATACTGATGTTCAGGTTTATACATCCAAATACTCAATATGTTTATTAGCTATTCCCTATTATTAGTTAGTTCAAACAGAGAATTAAACAATCAGGATTTACAAGCTAAAATAAAAGTAAAAACAATGCATAGTATACAAGTTATTTGGGCTGATAAGCAACCCAGCCATCATCTTAATGTTGCCACCATTGGGAGAAATTCATAAAACTCTTGACTAGTAGCGGCAGGGGGTACAGAAACCAATTGATCGGAAATAAATAGCGTGCTTCCATGATACAAAGGGTTCGAGCTTTCCCTTTGATGTGGAAAGGAGTTTGGTGGTGCACCCCTCCTCTTCTTCGCTTTACAGCGACGTTGAGGAGAATGAAAATATTCATTTACCCTACAAGGTCCATCGGTGTCCCGTGCTTCCTTTGGGTGGCTCTCACCGTAAGCTACATCCATCGTCTATAAGATGTAAAACAAAGAAGCAACACAGGGTTAATCTACCTATAAACACTCATCCATATGATTGGCAACAGACAGACAATGCAACAAAATTGATAGTATTACTAACCCCCAACACACCATAATCACCACTGCAAGCAAAACGATCTTCTTTAGTGGCTAAGCTAATCTGATTTAGGTTCCAAACCTTAATCCTAGGGAATTCACCCCACTGAATGGGAAACCTATCCAGCTTATCCAAATAGAATACCTACAAGAAACAAATGCAAGAAATTTGTCATAAGGGCATAAGGCGGTACAATGTAAAAGGCATATAGTAATATAGAGATGCACACAAACCTACCACAGCAAAAATGGTACAGCCACCACATCCTCCTGCTACTCCCGTCGAATAAAAACGACGCGCAAAACTAGCAACGCTTTCCATCAACTTATTCAGAACAAGCTCACACCAATTGTACGAGGCAGCATTCATAGCACACGTAAGGGCGGGAAATAAATCACAAGCCAGCCTAGGAGACTGCGTAGGACATAAAACCATCTCCAATGATATTAACAGGAAAATAGTCTTAAACTCCTCTTCCTCGTCAACGTCCCATTCACCCTCCAACCTTTCCATCAACCTGGAATTGACAGGTATTCCAACAGAAGTATAAACACACCCTCCATCCTTGCGCGATCTGGTCTTTGAAGATTGGCCATATTTTTGCTGTATTTCATTCACCTTCTTTTGCAAATCAACTGACGTGGATTTCCCAGTGGGAACAGTTAACCCACCATTTGGGATACCTAGAACCCAGTGTACCTGATTAGTCGATAACCTAAATTGCTTTCCATCCGGAGCAACTAGCAACTTATTCAACGGATCAATACGACTCATTAGCTAATAACCCATTTGTCGGGGCAAATGAATGTCAGTTGGGACTTTCAACAGCCCACCTAAGCCCATTTCATTTACCCATCGTGTCCTCCTCTCATCAAATGTATTGCATATCCTAGAAAAAGTCTCAACTCGACAGTTCATGTTTGGTGGCTGCAATCACATTACAGAACATGAGTCACTTTTAGGACATTAAGAATGTGGTTCTCTTCCTCGTTATTAATACAACTGAGTTAAACACATACCCGACGGAAAATATTACATTGTTGCTTTATAACTTCACCATTTGCTTTCACTATACCACCAATGCTTAAAGTATCATTCTACAGACCACCAAGCAATGCATTATTACATTTGACTCAATATTACATTTCAGACATACTTACAAGCTTAACATACCATAAAGACTTCCTTGCTTAAGACTTTCCTCTTAGTATGATTTAATACATTGATATCACCCTGTTCAAAATAAACAAAATCCCCAAATCACAACTACACAATCTCACACATTTCAAGTTATCAATGTAAGGTTGAACTAGAGCTTTAGATAACAATGACATTTACCATCCTTTCCAATAGGCAGCCTCCAACCACCGAAGAAATTATCCTAATTAATTGCTACAAGGCCTACAATCTGCATATTCACAATATTCAAACAAATTACTAATTTCCTACAATCTACACTGCATATACAAAGATGGTCCATTTGATGCAGCACTAGTTTCTCAAGTAGGAGCTCAAGTGCACATAACAAACAAACCTAATTAGCACAACAATATAAAACTTCAACAACGAGAATAGACACAAAGGCGATTAAATGCAATAACAGCAGCATTAAATACATTTTAACAGGAATTCGTCTCAAAGAATGCTAAGCTAAGAAATTAAGGTACGCATCAAACGTCACCAGCAATTTGAAATTCAAGTTCAACAACGGAAACTGGAATAATTCTAACAAGTTCGAATTGAAAATCAAACAAGTTCGAATTGAAACTCTAACAAGCTCGAATTGAAAATCAAACATCGCCAACATATTGAAATTCAACCAGGTGACAATAATTAAGGCTCTATAATAAACTTACCAGCTAGGGAGCTCCAATCTTCGAACAACTTCACGAATTCAAAAGCACTCCCTCAATGTTTGAGATTTTCTCACTCCAAGGGTTTCGATGAGGCCGTTTGGGAGACTGTTAGCACCGTCAGTCAACCAAATGAGTCATACACATGACATTTCCAATTAAACAAGTAAAAAGACGCTTTTGCCCCCGGTTTTGCAACGTGAGTAACATATTTCATCTCTCACGGTGATAAATATGAATTTGCCGAAAAAATTCTACCATAAAGAGTAAAATGAACGAAATATGTGTGGTAGTAATTGACCCATCCTTAAATCGATAGTCACCATAGATAATTTATCAAAGGTGCATAAAAACGCATACTTGCATTACTAAAGTAGACAGCACATACTACTCAAAAGATGTGGTACAAAAAGTTGCTCTTATAAAATATAACAAGTTAGTTAGATTATAGAAGTATCTAACGCTCCGTAGACTTTGAATGATGCATGATGTACAACCCTCTTGCGTGCATAACCTTGAAGTGGGAGCACCGAGCACGTAAAAGAAAAAAAAAAACACTTAGCTTAAAGTGAGGGGAGTGCATGTATGAGCTGCAAACAACCAATATACTACGTACATGTACGACTTACAAGTTACAACTATATATAGCTAGCTCAGCAAACGGCTTGATATGTTCATGAACTACTCATAATCATGCTAAGTTAAAATTTGACCAAAACAAAATTTAACAAAAGTCTTAAGATTGTTATAACACGTATGAGTGAGCCAAGCTCAAAGAAATTCATGTTCACCTCATTAATGTCCACGAACAACGTAACACTGTTCAATTAAGTTTATTTGCAAGTTTGTAAAACTATTATTTGATGAGTCTTTGTTTTCTTCACTTTATTATTTAAAAGTGTTCCAGTCTGAAATTTTATCTGATATCTAGTTTGAAAATTTCTAATATAGTGTGATTTGAATTTTAACAAAAAAAATAACTAATCAACTGTAATAAGTTTACGATGAAGGAAACAATTCATTAACATCCTTGTATATCTTTAATAGGATATTAAACCTTTTATAAAAGAATAAAATTGTATAAAATAAGTGTTTGTATAATTTTGGTTATGTATAAAAGATTGGCAAAAGGTTGATTTAATTTGAAACTAAATTAAAAGAATGTATAACAGCTTCAAAGAAAACCTCATTTTTTAAAAAATAACTCAAAATTTATTTATATAATTGCTTAATTTAAACTTGTTCAAGCTCACATGAATTCATCAAAATCAATGTACAAACAAGCTAAGCTAATTCGGACACGAACTAGTAAGGTTGAAAAAGCAAAGTCTCAATAAGCCTAGCTCAAACAAAAATTCTAACTATTTATTCGACCTCAAGTAGCTAAAACATCAATACTTTGTATTTCTTATCAAATTTAGTTAGAACAAACGTGGCTCGTCTTAAATTGTTTGTAGCTCTACTTGCTCATCTCTATCTTTACTTGATTGTCGTAATGATGAGATGAGAATTTTATTCTTTTAATTTTTATAGCAATCAACTCGATTACAAAAATTATGTATAATATTTCGTTTGAATCAATCAATTGTATTCCAAATTGATCAGGAGCCGTTGTAAAGAAAAATATAGAAGTATCAAACGCTCCTTGACCAAAACGCTCCTGGTGACTTTGACGCATGATGTACAATCCTCTTGTCACAACGTAACATTGAATTGAGAGCACGTCCATTAACAATTCAAAACCTTAATGTCAGGTAAAGTGCATGTATGACTTGCAAAGAACCAATATCCTTTCATTATCAATAACCCTTTTTTATTTTTGTTTAATTGAGAGGATATTATCAACTTTTCTTATTCAAGTATTAACAATTCTAATTTATGTTTGGGCGATATACTTACTTTCGTCTCTAAATGTTCTTAATGTACACTTTAACTTTTGCACTTCCACAACTTTATTTTGACCATCTATCGGTGCTTAAATTAAAAACTTTAGGAATTTGACTTTATATATGTTATTAGTAGTATAGTACTCAAGGTTACTTTAAAATCAAGTAGTCAAAAACCTAAATTTTACTCCAAAACTTTCCATTAGTAACACTTGGTACTAAACAGTTTGTTGGATCATCAACTCTTTAGATTTGAATTTAAGCACCTCTAAATCATTTAATCAACTTTAAGATAATCTAAATTAAACTATAAAATAAACACCGTCCAAATTTAATAGCTAAAACTCTTCCTATCTTTCTCAAGGACAATGATCACTATCAAGCACCCCCTTAACCATCCAACCAAAAAATTAATTAACACTTAATCAAACAATTAAAATATACTACAAAAAGGGCCTAATACGCTCCGAAACGTCCAAAACCGTTGTTGGTTTCCAACCAATCACAAATTGTCTTCCAATTTCCTCCAAAAATAATAAAAATAAAAATAAAAATTATGATTTTTTTATTTTTTTATAATAAAAGTCCTACAAATTAAGGGGCCCCCTTCTTTTTTGGCTATCTTCCTCTACCCACTTCTTAAAATAAAGAAAAATCCACTTGACATAAAGCCACTATATTACTTGTTTACTAATCCATAAATTACTAATTACTAATTAGGTACTACTACTAATTATTATTTCCTACAATATTAAATTAAATAAAATCCCTTACCCCACAAAAAATTAATAAAATATTTTTTCTTCCTTACCAAACTCCTACCTTACTTTTTATAAATAACCCAAAATTCTCCCTCAATTCTTCCTCAACTTCTCCTCAATAATATTCTCTAAAACTCCATAAATTAATTCAATCTTCTTAATTATTTGTTCTTCATATTTTTTTTCCTACATAATTTGTTTCAAAATATCCAAACATCATGACAAAAGCAGGAAAACTTGGAAAATTACTCAAGAAAATGCAATCCATGGGAAGAACATCATTCAACCACCGCGAAAATGATCATATTCATCACACAAGTTTAAGCAGAAGAAACTCAACTTCAACATCTTCCGTTGTTGCTACAAAGTACAACAACATCTCTTACAATGACGACGACTCGTCCCCGGAACCTTTCTCCACAAGTAATCTATGTCCGGTTTACGTAGGAAAGTCTCGGAGGAGATACATGGTTACCTCGGAAGTCCTCGAACACCCGCTTTTTCGAGAGCTCGTAGAACGATCATCCGGTGGCTGCGGGGCCGAGGAGATATCGGTAGGGTGTGAGGTGGTGTTGTTTGAGCACTTGCTATGGATGCTTGATAATGCTGACCCTCAACCTGAGTCTTTGAATGAGCTTGTGGACTTTTATGCTTGCTAATAATTAATCATGGAAGTTCATTAATTGATTAATTAATGTTTTTTTAATTTCAATTTTTTGGAGGTAATTAAATTGTGTTTTATGAAATTTACTCTCTTTTATTATATTTTTATTTTTTTTATTTTTTTTAGAGAGCTTGTAAAATTTTCTCACCCTAATTATTAACATATATAGTACTATATATTTGTACCTCTTGTACACTTGTATAGGAAAAAAATGTGAATTAAAACAATTATGGGTGAATGGTGAACTTATGATTAAATTTGATCAAATTTAATTTTTATTTGCGTTTGCAAATTGCCAAATGCAAGGGAAGTTAATTTAATTGTTGGCAATAATGTAATTTGTTGTTACAATTAATTTGTATGATATGAAATAATCCTTTTTGATACAAGTTTAATTTGTTGTTTGTTTGTTTGTTTATTTTTTTATTTTTTTTAATAGTTAGTAAATTGTTGACAACCCAAAAAAATTTGAAGCCACATCTTCAATACCATTTTTGGGTAATTGTCTAATAAGTAGGGACAAGGATAAACATAAGTGGATTTGGTGATAAACGGTAGGCAAAAACCTTAATATATGGGCTCCATTCCAACAAGTTAGACTTCTAAAATCAATATCATATCTTACAATATGTTTGATGAGCAACTACATTTATACATCTTGTTTGGTAAATTTAAGAAATACCACCGTACTAACCCATTTCTCTTTTGTTTGCCTCATTATTTGTCTTTTTATATATGTAGTTTTCAGTGTAAATACTCTAGCTACGCATTTTTTTTTTTTTTTGACAAAATATTCATGGTTAAAAAAAAAGGTCAAATAAAATTTCATTTGTATTTCAGTGTTAATATTTGTAATCCAGCTATACAGTGTAAATAGGTCAAATAAAGTTTCTTAATATGATACATGACATTGAGACAAATATTCATGACCAAACTTTCATTCTTTCCAAATGGAATATTCTAAATGGCATAAACATAAAAAAATGATGGAGGTAGTAGCTTAATATTAAATTAATATTTGCATATTTTCTTTTCTAATTGAAGACATGGTCAAAATAGGAAATGCATGCATGTATATGTAATGATACATATGTAAAGTATAATTGTAGAAGAAAAAAAAAATATATATATTAGATTTTACACTTTTACTCTGCCTTACAATTTCATACATACATGATACACCTAATAGATGCAAGGAAAGATTGAGTCCATTTATCAGAACATGAATACTTGCATTTTAGGTATACATGTATGTATATATAATATAATAGACATCATGTAAAATATATATATGCATGGTACAACTCAATTCAATCTTTTATCTTTATGACTATATACATTAATTACTTTTACTCGATCTCTCTTTTATTCTTTCCTTTTTACAAGAAAGTATAATATTCATTTATTCTTCCCATGATTAGTAAATTCAAATACTTAATTCTTTGATAGTTTGATAGATAGTTTGGACAGCTATACATAAAGATATATAATAGAATTTTTGTCATAGAAATGGAAGGATGTACCCAATGAATGTAATTTTTGTTTGTGATAATGAAACATATGCATCATTGTCATCAAAAAGAGGTTGATTACTTGATTAACACTCGTTTAACTAAGATAACAATAAGCTACTGACTTACTCACTGAACTTTCCTACTTTCATAAAATGATAAAATTCCGGAATTTTAGGGAATTTTGATGTTAATTTATGTATTATTATAAGTGAAAAGTTTAAGGAATTGACTTCATTCTTAATTATAATAATGATGCTATTTACATAGCTTGCCAACATTTGGGAGTGGGGAAGGGGGTGGAGTGTAGCATGTAGGTCGTAAATTACTTATACTCACTCTGTCTCATATTAATTTTTTAAGAAGAATTGTTTGTGTTGGTTCATCATAGTGCGTGCTTACATTGCTTTTTATCTAACATGAAAAAGAAAAAATATGAAACAATGATTATGTCATAATTTAAGATTTGTTTTAAATCTATGTAAATTATAAAAGTATCATTTTAATTATTACTGCTCATATAATTTTACATGATTAATTTATACTTTCTTGGAATAATTTGAAACAATTTATATAACTAGAAAAGTAGGGATGAAGCAAAGTCACTCTAATAACATCATATTGAACTCTTAATTAGCTTATACTTGGTAAATTATTGTACCATATTGAATTTGTCTTCATCCTCCTTCTCCTCATTTTGTCGGAGACATTTAAAATCTCTAGGACAACCACCATAACATAAACTAAACCTTCACATTAGCCTAATCCAAAGTTAATTTAATTTAGCATTATTAAGTACAAATTTGACAAGTGTATATCATAGATTTGGAAAGATACAAAGAACTTGAATCAAGTATCTACCTTACCAACAAATCTCCTCATAAAATAAAGTAAAGTATATATAATAAAACTTATAGGAGGTACAAATTTAATGACTTTACCCAATTAAAATTATAATAATATATATTTTTTTTATCTCTGACAAATACATTAAAATTGGATTTTAGTATTATATCTCATGTAAAAAGGTGACAAATAAAAGTTAGGCACATAAATAAATACTCGTAATTTCGTAAATGATTAAATGAAGATAGTTTATTAAGTTGCTAATGATTGGGTGGTTAGAGAGATTGAAGATGCTTTTTGATTGATTCACACACGCTTGTTTTTATTTGATTGCTTTGAATTTGTTTGTTATGTTCACAATCATTAATATTATTGCATGCATACCTTTATATAACAAGCTAAGACTTTGATTTAATTTAATTTGTATGTTTAATTAAATTTATAATATATAGTTTTGGATAAAGTGGAAGACACGAAATATTAATGTAGTTTCATAATCTTATCTGTAACGCGGTATACAGGCTGCCATTGCCACCTATAAAGATGTAAAGAGTTGTATTTATTTCATACAAACAGACTAGACCTAAGGGAAGCAAGCTAAGAGAAAAGATATTCATCAAAACTTGCTTTTTTTGATAAACTTTGTTTATATACATGTTTGTTACATATTAGCCAATATCTATTTTTAATTATTAAAGGACAAGATTGTTATGAAAGGACAAGGAGAAAATGCTAATGACATTAGTGGCAAGACAAGTATGTACCAGTAGTAGGGTTACACTAATAAGTAAAGACATACATTAGTACTAGAGGCTCATTTATTTTCTCGACCAAATCGGAATTTTTATTAGCCTAAAAATAATCATGAATTATGGATAGTATGCAATGAACAACTTTTACAACCAGACGTTACATAAGACTATAAGAGGTATAATCTTTAAGAAGGCTTACACCCCCATAAAAATAGTCTGCGTCTACAAAATAATATCACTTGGCTCGTGGGTGATAACAAGAGGCTATGAAATTTCCGTTATATTAATATTGCAACATTTGATTTTAACAATAATCAATACAAATCTTTGACCATTATTAATATCTTGAATTATTACGTACACATTACAAATATTATGAAAACTTAACACATTAAAAATATGTAACTTAATCACAAATGGTATAATTTCAAATAGATCAATAATGAAAAATATTGATCAAATTTTGTACAATTTGATTTAAAATGCGTGCTACAATAATAATTGTACGGGGGAAGAATAATCCATAGATTATAATCCATGCATGACACGAACCTCGGTACATTTAGATGAAAAAGACAAGCGCAAATTTCGGCTTTATATTATATCAAAATTATAATGAAATGATCAATCAATTTTAAGCAATCCAAATACTTAAGTAATTGTCGATAAGTTGTTGGTTTACGGAGTCTTACGTTGCATAACAAGTCAAGAAGACCAATCGGGCCTACTTGACCAGCCCATGTGAAACAGGGCCCAACTCTCTCCCAACCTCAAACTCAAAAAAAATGTGAAATTTGGTCAAACATTCACATGCATGTCATATGTAAAATGGAGCAATTTGCCACCTTATAAAGATGGTTAGTTGGTTATTAGCTTGTTACTTGTGAGATTATAAGGCCATTTTTGAAGAAAATACATGTACTTTTGACTAATAGAATAACAATAGTTCGTGCGTTGGCACAGATGTTGACTGTTTGCTCGTTAGTAGAGCTGTTTAATTTAATAGGTTGAGTACAGTTGTACTAAGTTTGTTTCAAGCTCGCAATTATTGGTTTTGACTATTTAGGACAAGACCAGAGTTATACAGTGATGACTCATTGATCAAAGAGATCACTTGACCTAATTGAGTAACTAACTCGTTCGCCACCTGAAGTGAACGCATGGACGAGTCATTTTAGAAGAGAATATGATATACTTGGCCAATTATATACTTGCCTAAATTGGGACCATTTTGGTGGTATTGTTAATGGTTGGCTAACACTTGCTCCAAACAAATAGTATACGTACAATATGCCTTTGAACTAACGTTTATCGCAAATGAAACAAATGTATTGAAATTGAAAGGGATGTAAACATCAAAGAAAAGGTAAACGATGAAGGTGAGGTAGCTAGATTGGCAGACAAATGCGCTAGATGAAAGGGGCAGTCACTTGGCCATTTGCCATACACTAGGATGTTGCATTGGAACAAAGAGTCAGCCAACACTACAGTTGGATCTACTCGTACTCTTTACTCATCATGTCATTCTCTATATTTCTCCCATATTTCAAGATAGGTGTAATATTGGCAGGGATTTCACTTTATAACCTTAGAGTCACGAAATTGATCCCTTACCTTTCCTTCTGCTTCTACATTTTAATTCCTTAGATAAACCATATATTCGTTGAATTAAATTTTCTTACACAAAAAATTTATGACAATATTCTAATTTAATTAGTACTAAAATTAGGTATGGGTTAATTTTCCTTGCTCTTAGCTAGGCTTGGCTTTGTGCTAGTAATCATCGATTCTTGAGATTATCTACATCAACTTACTCGCATTTTATACATTTAATAATAATAGATAGTATGACAAGCTTATAAACTCAATAATTAGTAGGTTACTCTAACAATCTATATTATCCATTATTGATTTTAGGATGATGAATTCATGACATGCTAGATTTGTATGTGTACTATTGTTTCATTAAACAAGGAGAATAATTAACAATCTTACACAACATATATATGTCTCTTATTGAAAATTATTATGATATTTAAGATTAGATGACCTCATTTTGTCTTAGATAACACCATGCATCCTTTGTAATTAAGCACACAAGCAAACATTTGAAGACAAACCATGTGTACATATGGATGTATGTTTTCATACTTCAACTCCAACTTAGACAAGATTAGTACATGTTTGTTTTTTCTAAAATAAAGTAATACATATAGTATGGTTGAAATATATGTATATTTATGTCATATCATATAGTACAAATCCTCTAATATTAATTATGTCCTTACAAAAGAGATGAGATGATAAATTATTAAGATTAGTCCCTCAAATTTGGATGAAAGGGGTTCCATCTATTTTTGACGTGGATGATAACGATGTAAGCATATCTTCATGATGCATGTGTGAGCTAAGGAAGTGTGTGCATGTGCCACCCATAAGATTAATTTTTCAACAAAACTTACTATAATTAGGGCAAAATTGTCTCAAGACTTTGTCCTTATTATCATAACACTTTATCTATCCATCTTAATTATTGTCATCATTAAATTTACATCCAATTTAGTTTTATTGCCAAACTTTTTTATGATTTGAAATGATATTATACATTTATAAACAACAACATTATATTAGACCATCCAATTATGGAGATATCAGGATCGGTGTCAGAAACTAAAGTGATGATCAAAAAAGCATAAACGAGTCATTATCATATAAGCGCTTGTGGTGGCGGCTTTGCTTTATAGCAAAGGGAGATGTGTACGCACCTGACTAAATTGATTGTTTTAAAAAATAATTTAGCTCCCTATTGTTTCATGGGATCCATGGAAAGTACTTTATCCTCTTTTCATTTTGAGCCTAAAAGAATCGAAACTTGTCCAAATGTGAAGGCTATAATCCATGTTTGTTAATCAATTTAAAAAAATTTCCAAAAATTGATCGAGATGAATGTAGGAGGTGTTCCCCAAGGTCATAAGAATTGATTTGGTTAAAACCATAATAGAATTATCAATAGCTCTATAAAGTTACAAGAATGAGTTTGCTTCAATTATGTTTTAGTGGTAGTTAAGAGCTGCAAGTAATGATTATGATCACCAACAAGACATCCTAGGGTTTTAATAAGGTCACATGATTCTTTCATTGGATTACAAGACCAAACCCTCTCATTACCATTGCTGATGCATGGGTAGATATGGCAATCGGGCCAATTTCAAGTCGGGTCAATTCAGGTAAGTGTTGTTTGTATAAATTTGGGTTTGCGCCGAGTGGAGTTATTTTTTATTCTAGTGCCATCATGCTTATTTTAATGAAATAGAAATAGTAATGATTATTGGGTCATGTCTATCGAGTTAGGTTGTAATATGATTTTAAAAAGAATTCAGGTTTCAAGTCGGTAATAAAGTATGGAGGGTCATTTATGTTTATGTTTATGTTTATGTTTATGTTGGTGTTGGACATACCATTACTGCTATCACTTTGTTTTTGGAGTTTAGTGAGCCACAAGAGCGAGTGATGAGAATCGATCCCAAGATCACTTGAAAAGTTGAAATCAGTAGGAGAGCTCTAACTACTTGAGCTATCCCTCACCATTGTCACTTCTCAGACGGAAGTAAAAACAACAGCAAATCAAGATATGAAGTATTAAATATTAATATATAAAAAACAACATATATTAGATACTAATAGTACAAGTAATATGTTTCAAAAAAAAAAAAAAATGCAAGTGATAAAAATTAAGTAAAAACAATGATAAGGTGCAAAAATTAGATAGAATAACTAATACAAGTATAATATTGTGTTGGATAGCTAGCTATCAAGCCCATCAAGTTCATAGCCATTAAACCTTTTAAGGCCCAAGCCCATGGTCCAGCCATTCAGGTCCTAGCAATTTACAACAAGTTCATAAAAAGACAACTGCACTCAACTTGTTAACCGAGTTTGCATTCAAGAAAGCTTTTCACAACTGATGATGTTTTAGTTTTGTTTTCTTCAACCCGGTTTATAGATTTCACAACGAAGGTAATTGATTAGTATTTTCATGATTTAGTTTTCATGTGATTAAGGAAAACTTTGCTTTATTTTCTTTTATTATATTCTCCTTTTTCGTTTCACTTTTTATTGATTAGTTCATTATACACTCGAGTGTATCATGCACATAAATACACGTAGTTAAGACACAGTACACTCACACTTGTCTTTTTGGTGGTATTTTGCTAGGTATCCAATTAACAAAATATAGCCAAAAATATACATAGATAATAGATGAATCCTATTTTGCTTTCCTGCTGCGAGACACTCATCGTTAGGGTTTGAATGCTACATATACAACCAACATTGGTGTTGCCATCATTCAAAAACGGATCTTTATATTGCACATACGAGTGATACGACATAGATACAAATTCACCTTATGATTGTTGTTGTTATGTACAGCAATGTTGAAATCACAAACATAAGTACAACAACACTCTACATCAAAAAAATTAAGAACAAAGTGAATAATTCATAATTGAAGAAATTTGCTTTTAAGCTCAACTAGCTACTGCAGTTAACTTCTTCTTGTCTCTTCAATATGAAGTTAGGAACTTGTGTATTGCGCAATCTATGATACTTAAGGATGTTGTACAATCATCTCTTAGGATTAGATAAATTTCTTCCTTGAACTAGATCCCTAAACACGAAGCATCAACGAACACAACCAAGTAGCGAAGTATATATAGATGTATGTAAGAACACCAATCCGAAATCCATGGTCTTCTCATCCTAATCTAAAGCTCTTGGCCAAGCAGTTATGAATATATACACATATGGTTAATTAGCAACATGTTAATTATATCTGAAATTCGTTTCAAAAGAATTACATAGAAATAAGGTAGATTTGATCACCTCGTATCACATCTTGAAACTCATGTATATACAGGCATAAAATTACTAACACCCAGAAAACAGTTCTTTATATTTGAAATGAGATACATGCTTTCATGCCCAGAAAATTGTGGCAAGTACATTTGAATTATCTCCATTGTCTCCCAAATATACTAAAGCAAGAAAACACAACCAAATAGTTCACCACCCTCCCTAAACCCCGGAAAAAAGAGGGGAACAATGATGATCCAGAAGATTAGCTTAAACCAAACCGCCAATTAACTACCAAAAACAAGAAAAGGAAAATGCTGCTTACAAAAAACCTTCATTTACACTAGGGGTGAATAACCAAATGCTTCAAACGCTCTATAAGGGCCATGCATATACTCGTTAGTCTTCATTACGCAGATTCTTCCACTGCAAAACTTACCCAAATGTCTTGACGTTAGTACAGCATATCATAACATTTAACAAGCCTAACTCTAATTACCTAACTCTCATTTTCTTCCACTTAATGAGCAAAATATCTAGAATGGTTTCTTGAAATTCACCATATCGTCTTAATTTTGACCTTTGATTTTGGAGACAATGATCAATAACTTAGACAAAATCATTATCATACCATGATGAGACGACTAAGTATTGGAGAAGAAAGAGGGGCGGGGGGGAGGGAAAGTGCATTGCCAAATAGAAAAAAAGAAAGAAAATTATTTACAAAACTGAACAGGGAAGGTAAAAGTGAATGTTAGTATACCTGCTTCAGCCGGATGTTCTCCCTTTTTCATGTTCTCATTTTCGATGCACTTGAGGAGATACTTGAAGATCTCGATATCACAAGGAATGGTAAGAGCACCACCATGATCAAATCCAAACTCTTCCTCGGCCTTTTCAAGGAGTACTTTGAAAAGATGATGGCTAAGATAATCAGTAGGGATGATGAACCTTCGAAGCTCTGACCCTACATAAACCGCCAGATATCCCTTGGGAACATCAGGAGGTAATTCAGGGCTGGAACATCCTTCTTCATCTGAATCGCATCCAACAGCTGAACTTTTCAACCGCTTAGTTACTTCAGGTGCGATTCCTGCGTGTTGAAGATGATCATTTTGGTCAGGCAGTCTTGAGTTCAGAGTGACATTTTGCCATTTTTGGAGGAGTTCTTTCAGCCTTACAATTTGTCTAATCCCACCCAACTTGCCATTTCCTTGTTCTTCCATGGCCTTATGCTTGTAAATACAGCTTTTGATTTGTTTCTCCCTTGGTTGATATCAGCAGGTACAATTCCTGATGACTAGCATCATCAGATTGTCCACTACATGCAAAACAGAATAATACTTGGTCAAACAACTGAGATAAACAATTTGCGTAATGCTTTCCCGAGATCAGTGCATAATGTAATGCTAAAGTAATGTTTTAGAACCAAACTAGAAGTGTCAATCAGCTAAAGATCAATTAGGTAAAGTGTAACATCTAGTCACTTAGTAAAGTGACGCCACACCATTTGCACTGACCTCAGAGCAAATCCCTTATATGAATTGAGCTAGAGAATCATGTCAATTGGGAAACTTGCAGCTCGGCTTATCACTCACTTTCTCTGTCTCTTACAGGATTTAAGAACTTGAACTACGCTGACAGGACATATAAGATCTCTTCACTGCAAGAGCGAACAAAATGCCAAAAAAAATAAAGAGATTTTGAGGATCAGCTAGAAGAGGAACTAATTTTACAAAGGAAGTTAAATGACTCATTTCTCAGAAATGCCCCAAGTTGATAATGCCATATATCAAGGAATAGATAGGAACAAAGAAGTATCACAAAGTTGAACCATTGATAAGAATGCACAATTTTGACGAGTTAAATCAACTTCAAATTCTATTTACGTGCATGAGCTTCAGCTTCAAATCCAATGACTCAATATCCCAAATACGACTCTTTTTTCACATCCTTTGTTTTTGTTAGTATTATCATAGAAATGTGATATTAGTATTGTAAGTTACAGAATTTAAAAGGGAAATTTTGTAATATGCCCTCCGTTCCTTATACTTCTATACGTTTTAACTTTTATGGTCAACTTTTAAAAACTGACTATTATAACTCATCAAAACCGTGGGATCTTGCTGTTAGCTTAGCAGATTCAGCTTGAAATATATTTCCAATATATCAATTATTTAGAATTTTACTCACATCTTATATTGAAGATAATCACGGTCAAAGATGTGTATAGAAACCGAAATATTTAAAATGTAAAGAACTATTACTTGAGAAAAAAACTTCTAGCATCACTCTCAGGTCTCTCACTCCACATTCATCGGACTACCCATCATATCTCATCATCTCCCATTTTAAACTTATATTCGGTCCTTTCATTCTTAAGCATCAACATTCCTAATACCTATAACAAAACTTTTTGTGTAACATCTTCTCTAATACGACGGATTTTTTAAGCATTCTGTAGCAAAGCAGTATTAATGATACTCCATAGCATAATCAAACAGACCTAGAGCCCAATAATAGAGTCATGGAATTAGAAGCAACACAATGAATCAATCACCTAGAGCTATTATTCCAATGTTGCACACATGACAAAGAGATACGATCCATTCCTTATATTCACATAATTATGGAAAGATATATTATTATGATCAATAATAACATATCAAAATATGATCTCCAAAAAAAATTATTGAAAAAAAAAATAATAATTCAAATGGTCGTGTATAGATCCAGCAACAATTAATTACACATGATTGTGACAA
Source organism: Chenopodium album (assembly GCF_948465745.1). NCBI lineage: Eukaryota > Viridiplantae > Streptophyta > Magnoliopsida > Caryophyllales > Amaranthaceae > Chenopodium > Chenopodium album. Next base: position 7,223,046 of record NC_137857.1, read on the forward strand.
TTTTAATTTGTTTACAGATCTAGCATGCATGTGCTTAACAAATTAACAATCAAATTTAACAAACTAAACCAATTAAGTCATTGAAATATTCAGACATTACTGTAGCATAAAATTAAATTTCGCAAAAAAAAAAAAAAAAAAAAAAGGTGAAATTAAGCAATCCCATTTGATCAAATATGCTAAATAATTCTTATAGAAAAAAAATGCTAAATAATTCCCAAATTACAACATAAATGTAAATAAAAAAATTAAAAAAAAAACCCATAATTCTAAATGAATTGCATGATATAAATCAAAGTATCAAACCCATTTCATCGAATTTCCAACGCTAATTTTACATATAAGTCAAATATTAATTTTTTGTTTTTGACGCCACAAAACTCATTTATTTTAATGCATGTAAACAACCCCAGGTCATAAATTTGAGAAATAATTTCTACATTCAATTGCAAAACTGAAATACATGAAAACCCCAGAAATCTAAATGCATATTAAATCAAACCCATTTAATCGAATTTCCGAACAATTGCAACATAACATTACAAATTATAAAGCAAAATGCAAAACCCAGAATTTAAAATGCAAACCAATATAAACCCAGATAATCAAATTTAGTATGAAACTCAAAATTCTACATTATAAATTAAAAATGGAAAAAAGAAATTACCTGGAAATGTTGTTGGGAGAAGGCATGCATTCAGCTGTGACAGATAATGGAGATTTGAGAGATAAAATGGACAGAAAAGATAAAATAAACCCAAAAAAAATGACAAGTTGTATTAATTAGAAAAAACAGAGCATTTTCCCAAATTAAGTAATTTTTGGAAAATAATTAAAAGAAATTAATGTATAAAACTTGTGAGGTTGGAAATTATTAATTTGGAGAGAGAAAATTGGGGAGAAGAAGCACTAAGAGATGCGAAACTGTTGGATGTTGGGGAAATTTTTGGAATGATGAAAAAGTTAGTTAGTTGTTATAATTATACTCAATTCACAAACTTTCATATGTGGCTGGCCACATCGTGTGACCAGCCACAATTTTTTTTTTTTTTAATATTTCTATCTCTCTTCTCATACCTCTCAATTTCCCTCACCAACGCGGAAAAGCTCCAACTCACTTCAAACTCAACTACCTCAACATCTTCCTCACCGTCCTCTTCCTCACTCTCGCTCCCTGCCCTCTCTCTCCCCTCCTCGTCTTCGCCACTGACGTCGCATTGTTGGTGTTCTTCTCCTTCTCCTGCACTTCTCCGGCCAAAATTCTAGGGTTCGTCATTGACAATTGAGTGTTTGCAGGGTGTTCTCAGCAACGACGATCAAGTATTTTCACGGTGTTCTCAAGGCTCTGGTTGGTGATTCTGATCCTTAAGGTGGTCCTCTTGATGCTGAATCTGGTGGTTATAGTAGTTATAATTCATTTAGGGTTTTCTAATTTTGGTTTTATTTTAGTTTGTGATTGTTGTAGATTTGTGATTGAAACTGGAAATTGAATCATATGCTTGATTTATATGAGCATTAATTTTGCTTGTAATTGATCAGTCGTCATTATTGTAGTTGATTGCAATGAAATTCATCACGTTTTTGCTATTTTATTGCTAATTTGGAAAATTTTTGTGTAATTTTTCTGTCAAATTGGTGGTGCGGTGGAGTTTAAAACTTTGAGGTGGTGTAGGATTAAGGGTTACTAGGTCGGGGTTAATGGTCGGTTAGGGTTTACTAGTCAAGGGTTACTAGGTCAAAGGGTCAAGGGTTACTTGGTTGGTCGGGGTTAGTAGGTCGATCGAGGGTTACTTAGGCAGGGGTTACTAGATCGGTTAGGGTTACTTAGTCGGGGGTTACTAGGTCAGTCATGGGTTACTAGGTTGGAGGGGTTACTCGTTCAGTGGTTTTTAGGTTGGCAGAGGTTACTCGGTCAAGGGTTACTCGATCAGGGGTTACTATGTCAGTTAGGGGTTACTTTGTCATGGGTTACTTGTGTGTTAGCTGGCCACACCGTGTGGCCAGCCACACACAAAACCTGCTGTACTCAATTTCAAGCAAAGGTGACAATAGCTACCTTTTTTTGGGTACACTTGTATATTGTTGCACCTTATAATATTATTTCCCGTTTCAAAATAATTACAGTCCGTAGTATTTTTTTAATTGAAACGTTTTGACTTTTTTAATTATTTACCTAATGATGCTAGTGGTTTATTGAAGTACATAAGAATAAATATAGTCATATTTCATATAGGAATGAACTAATGATAGACAAACCATTCGAATGTAGTTTTAAGTATTTCAACTGATTTATACCTTACTTTTTGTCAAGTTTTTAAACCCAAGAATAGAAATTTGATCAAACGCATGAAAGCGGAAGATGGAGATTGAAGGAGATGAAGAAACTTGGTGTAAACTTATGGCGGAAAGGGACATTACTTTCGCTCTCCTATTTACAATTCCTAAAGCTAGATGTTAGCACCACTTTGAAATCTTACCACTGCTGCTTGGGAAGATGGTGAAATTTTTTCGTCCTAGTCCCCCCTTCCTAAAATTTCAGCTTCCCTGCTTAGTTAGTGGTGCTTTATAAGGGCATGTTCACATTTATTGAACTGAGCTGAAATAAAATGAATTGAACTAAACTGATTGGTGCTGAACTGAACTGAGCAGAAATGAATATTTTATGAGAGAGGGAAATTAGGAGCTGAACTGAACTGATTGGAGCTGAATTGGACTGAACTGATTAGAGCTGAACTGAACTGAAATTAAGTCAATGTGAACAGACCCTAAGTCATCATAATATAATTGGTGTTGTACAAATAAAGTTTATACACTAAGTGTACACGTAACCTTTCCCTTTTAATTTTACTTGTACATTCTTTTACCATATTTGGTGTATATAAACTTGAAAATCTCAATCGTACATGTACATCTAATATACCATATGAATATATCACTCTGACCTAAGTATTTTACGGTGTTAAGTAATACTCCCTTCATTTTCTAGAATGAGGTTAACAAATAATGAGATTATGAGAATGTAAATCATTGAAAATACTCAACATGGCCAAGAGTTGGATTTTATGAAGATATAGTGACACAATACTGTTAAAAATATACTTCGTATAAAGCATTAAGAATTTGGAATAATGGACATATAGTGTAATTTGAACTAGTAACATGATAATTAAGACAAAACGAAATGAGTATATTATCTTCATGGACAATCGGACACTTTACAATGTTATACTGTATATGAATAACAACCTTTATAAAAGTTTTTTTATAAAAAAAAAAAGAGTAAAATTTTGAAATATTGCCAACCCAAAATACAACTTAAATTGTTTTTAAATAATGTACCTTCAATATTAGTATTAGTATAAGACTTTAATTGCTGGAATGTGAGTAGTAATACAAAAATATTAAGAGAAATACATGGTAGAATAGATGTACATGAGGGCTTGTGATTATCAGACACAACTGTTAATTTTATCAAATAATTAATACAAAAATAAAGGAGTTTTACAGATTATATTTTACCATAAATAGCTAAAGTCTAATACTACTCCATTAATTAGCTAGAATTTGAGGTGGCAATTGTATAAAAAATAAAACTAGTAATTGGAACAATTGAACCAACTTTCTGTATATTTTTCTTTGCAACAAAACCTGAAATCTCTTCTCTGCAGGACCTGTTTGATATCTCTTTTTACAGGACCTATTTGATATCGCTTCACGGCATCAAATAGGTCCTGCACCAGGCCATTTCACTGCATCAACTAGGTCCTGCACCAAATCTAATTCTCAAATTGATGTCAATCTAATCGCGTTGAAGCTACCAAGTGCATGGTGAAATTGATACATAAGAATTCTTTCAGGTAGATTTGGGTGATAATTTTATACTCAGGCCATTCAGGAAATTCATTTATCCAAAACAGCTATATCTAGTTCAAACTCAAATAGAGCATAAAACTGCAGGAGGCCATGGATTACCTGAGTTTCGTGTTGTGCCTATTGCTAGCATGGATTGTAATCAACCTCCTTTCAACTGTAAAGAAACGTAATCAGTCGAAGCCTAGGATACTACCACCAGGTCCACCCAAACTACCCGTCTTTGGGAACCTCTTCAGCCTTGGCACAAACCCACATATTTCCGTGACTGAACTTGCCAAGACTTATGGCCCTCTCATGACTTTACAGCTTGGCCAAGTGCCAACCGTGGTTGTTTCCTCGGTTGACTTGGCCAAAGAAGTGCTTCAAAAGAATGACATTTTCTTCTGCAACAGGTTTGTTATTGATGCTTTTGATGCACTTAACCACCAACAAAGCTCGTTGGCATTCATGCCAGTATGTCCTGCATGGCGAAAGCTTCGCAAAATCTCCAACTCCAAAGTTTTTTCAGCCAGTAAACTTAACTCGAGCCAGAGTCTACGGAAGAAAAAGGTGACAGACCTCCTTGACTATGTCCAAAAACAAAGCGAAGCTGGTTTGGCAGTGGACATTGGGCAAGTAGCATTCACCACCACCTTGAATTTGTTGTCGAACACAATATTTTCAGTGGATTTGGGTGATCCTAATTCAGGCTATGCCGGTGGGTTCAGAGAGACTGTACGAGGTATAATGGAGGAAATGGGGAAACCTAACTTTGCTGATTATTTCCCTCTGTTGAAGAAGATAGATCCACAAGGTATTAGACGGCGTCAAACTGTACACTTTGGGAAGCTGATTGATCTATTTGAAACCATGATTGACCAACGATTGCAAGGAAAAAGACCACCAGGATCAACACCAGGCGACGATGTTTTGGATGCTTTACTAGGCATTAATCAAGAAAACTCTGAGGAATTAGAACTAGAAAAAATTCCACATCTTTTGCTGGTAGTCATTTGCACTAGTTGATTTAGACATTTATTTTTGCATATCATCATCCCTGCATTACTTAAAAAATACTTGATATCTCTTGTCTGCAGGACCTGTTTGGTGCAGGAACTGATACAACATCGACTACCCTTGAATGGGCATTGGCAGAACTTATTCGCAACCCTGAAAAACTGACGAAAGCACAGGCAGAGCTTGAAGAAATCATAGTAAAAGGAAACCCTGTGGAAGAATCAGACATTGCACAGCTCCCATACTTGCAGGCCATTGTCAAGGAAACCTTCAGGCTACACCCACCAACACCCTTTCTAGTACCGAGAAAAGTTGATGCAGATGTGAAGCTCTACAGTTACACAGTGCCTCAAAATGCACAAGTCCTGGTCAATGTATGGGCAATTGGAAGGGAACCGAATCTATGGAAGAAACCAAACTCCTTTGAGCCAGAGAGATTTATAGGATCTAAACTTGATGTAAAAGGTTGTGATTTCGAGCTGATTCCATTTGGTGCTGGTCGTAGGATATGCCCTGGATTACCATTGGCTCATCGGATGATCCATTTGATGCTGGGGTCACTAATCCACAGTTTTGACTGGAAGCTAGAAGGAGGATTTCCACCAGAGAAAATGGATATGGAAGATAAATTTGGGATCACGTTGGAAAAGGCTCAGCGACTTCGTGCCATTCCAGCCCTTCGCAGCTAAAGGAAACATTAGAGTTTGCATCGCCTTGGAAAATATTTAGTTACTTCATGAAATTTTCTGTCTGTGTCTGAGTATGATAATTTCATGTTAATAACAAACACTTGGTTCCAAATTTAGCAAATTTTCTAGCTTAATTCAACTCGCATATTAGCAGAAGGCAGATTATTTGCAGAATGGTAAAAACATAAATTACAGACGAACAATAAGACAGAGATCCTATACTTGTAATCTGTAATGATCCAGCTCTAGAAATATTAACATGTCTAACTCAATCACGCTGCAAGAATAAATACAAGCCCATCCGACAAGGTAACATATGAGATGGTTATCCACAAGGAAATTTTGTCAGAAACTACCCATATCTAATACTTCTCATTCAAGTCTTTACTTGACTCTTTATATTCATCTTTACTCTACTCTCTTAAGCATTGTAGGCTTATTCACTATCTAATATTTTGTTCACTTGTACCTAACAAAACTCCACCAATAACAAACTCCCAAAATATGTGCCCAAAGAAAATGTAATTTTTTTTGGGACGAATGGAGTATGTATCAACTTTCTTGAGCTATCTTTTTATTCAAGAAAAGAACATAATATGAACAAATTTACGGAGTATTTAACACTACCAAGGGACAAATTTTTGTACATTTGTAGTTTGAAGTATTTGTTTAATTTGCTAGTGGTTTGTCGGAAATTCAGAATATATACAGTGGAAGGAGGAGAGGAGGGGGAGTTTTTGGCAAACAAATTGTTAAGAAATTAATGACAGAAGAGTATTTATGTTAGTTAAAGAAAGGGAAAACGATGATATGGGCCAATTGAAGTGGATAAAATCCATCAATTGGTAATACTACCAAGAGAAAGATTTCATTAAGTAATGGGTAGTTCACAAAATTTGACACATATAGACTTAGACGATGATACAACAACACTAACATTATACAGTATGAGCTAAGATATAATAAGTTTAAAGCTAAAAAGTTCAGGTGAAGAAATTATACATAGTATTATGAAACAGACTTACTGAAGAGTTTCTTATAGAACTATTTTGATATCATTTGACTATATTCCAATGAAATGTGATATTTTATTTGGAGTTATTCTAAAATTTAATATGTGGATATTATTTTTCTGTCCTTGTAGTTAGTTGATCTCCAACGCTATTTCTAACCAATTTTGTCCAGTTGCTAACAGAAATTATGATATTGCAGTTATTTTCAATTATCATGACTCAGTAGTATAAGTGGTACTGGTGCAAAATGTGATCAGTTTACAACCACATACTGATGATTTTTCATTGAAACATATCTTTAAGACTCTAAAACCCAACACATTCCAAGACTTAAATTTTCGAAATAATGTAGCATCGATTTACAATTTTGCATGAACAAAAAAATTGTAGAAGTAAAAATAAAGTAGATTATATAGTATAGTATAGCTATGGATTACCTGAGTTTTGTGCTGTGTCTTCTACTATCATGGGCTGCTATCCACTTCCTCCTTTCAAATGTAAGGAAAAGTTGTGAATCGAATCCACAGAACTTGCCACCAGGTCCTCCCACTCTACCCATCTTTGGGAATCTCTTCAGCCTTGGTGCTAAACCACATGTTTCCTTGGCTGAACTTGCCAAGAGTTATGGCCCTCTAATGACTCTGCAGCTCGGCCAAGTGACGACAGTGATCGTTTCCTCAGCTGTTATGGCAAAGGAAGCCCTTCAAAAGAATGACCTTCATCTCTCTAACAGGCCGGTCATTGATGCTGTTCGTGCACTCGACCACCATCATAGTTCAATCGTCTGGTTGTCACTTTCACCTCTATGGAGAAATCTACGAAAAATCACTAACTCTGAAGTTTTTTCTGCTCATAAACTAGACAAGAGCCAAGGTCTTCGGAGGGAAAAGGTAAGAGATCTCCTTGACTATGTCCGAAAGCAAAGTGGAGCAGGTTTGACAGTGGACATTGGGCAAGTAGCCTTCACCACCTCGCTGAATTTGCTATCAAACAGCTTCTTTTCAATGGATTTGGGTGACCCCAAGTCTGAATATGCTTGCAAATTTAGAGACACTACGCGAGGTATAATGGAAGAATTGGGGAAACCCAACTTTGCTGATTATTTCCCTATTTTGAAGAAGATAGATCCCCAAGGCATCAGACGGCGTACAAGTCTACACTTTGGGAAGTTGATTGATTTTTTCAACATCATAATTGACCAACGATTGCAGGGAAAGAGACTACCAGGATCAACGATACAAGGCGATGATGTTCTGGATACCTTACTAGGCATCAGTCAAGAGAAATCTGAGGAATTACCACTATCAACAATTCCTCATCTGCTAATGGTAATCACCTACTCTTATTCGTTAAAAGTTTTTGCTCAACATGTTCCTCGCGTTATACAAAATCCTTGACATCTCTTCGCTGGGCAGAACCTATTTGGTGCAGGAACTGACACAACATCGTCTACACTCGAATGGGCGATGGCAGAATTGCTTCGCAACCCAGAAAAGCTGAAGAAAGCACAAGCAGAGCTCCAAGAAACCATTGGAAAAGGAAACCTAGTTGAAGAATCTGATATGGCCCGGCTCCCATACTTGCAGGCCATTGTCAAAGAAACCTTAAGACTACACCCAGCAGCACCACTTCTGGTGCCAAGAAAAGCTGACTCTGATGTGAAGCTTTATGGTTTTACTGTGCCAAAAGATACGCAAGTGCTGGTCAATGTATGGGCAATTGGGAGAGATCCAGAGCTGTGGGAAAACCCAAACTCATTTGTGCCAGAGAGATTTATGGGGTCTGCAATCGATGTAAAAGGTTGTGATTTTGAGCTGATTCCATTTGGTGCAGGCCGTAGGATCTGCCCTGGGTTGCCACTGGCTATTCGTATGATCCATTTGATGCTGGGATCACTGATTCACAAGTTTGATTGGAAGCTGGAAGGAGGTACTCCGCCAGAGAAGATGGATATGGAGGAGAAATTTGGGATCACATTAGAAAAAGCTCAGCGACTTCATGTAGTTCCAATGCTTCGCATCTGAATTTTTTAAGAATTTGGGATCAGCTTGGAAGATTCTCAGAATTCCCTTCACACGTCAGTTTGAGTGTGATAATCTCATTGTTAGTTTAAAAAAAAAAAAACACTATTTCTATTCCAACAAAATTTCTGTAGTTCTTAAACTTTGTTTATTATCCAGATGTCCTAGGTTCAGAAGATTGATGTTAATAAGAGTAATAGTTGCACAAAACCACTAATTAATCACATGCTTCAAATCAAGGATGTCAAGAAACTTGATACAACACAATACTGGTCTTGATACTGAAAATAATTAAATATTCAATTCCATGCACCGGTGATAAAGAGGCAAGAACAATGCAATTCCCACTCCATACATGCATGCAGCATTGAACCCATAGAAAAAAGAAAGACAGAATCAGCAGAATGATGATTATGAAGTATGACAGAACATGAAACTATATGATATTCTGAATATAGAATTAATATAAGCTCATTTCATCAAAATTCAAATTAATTTGACGAAATTGTCCAAAAAAACAACAAATTGATGAGAGAAGAGGGTGTTATACCTTCCATTTCATCGTGTAAAAAAACTCTTTTCCCCAAATGATTCATCTTTCATTCACAACTAAAACTTTAGCTTCCTTAAGGCCCAGTTAAGTAAAACTCTCACATTAGATTGAACTTGCGTAAGATTTCTGACTTCCCACCTTTGTTCTTCATGGACCATAGAAATGAGGGAGAGAATAAAGTGGAAGGTTAATGCTAGAACTACAGCCTCCCAACCTCTGTCATCATAATACGGTGGTTTTTTTTTTTTTTTTTCGATTAACTCTCAGAAAATGCTTTAAATGGCTGAGGTTTCCTTTCGAACTATTAGAAAATCTATGTTATGATACAGAGTTGCCACTGCTCCTCGAGTAGCAGTTTAAAACCTCAACACCGGCCAAAGCTGAAGTGCTGAACAACATTCAGGCTAAAGGCACGCAAATGCAGTGCAGTTTATCTGATTTTGAAATGATATAAACAAATAATCTAGAAAATTCAAACTCGTTTCCCAATAAAATCAGTCTTTTGCACACTACATAGAATCAAGCGCAAAACAGCTATATCCAAAAAAACAGCAGAATAATCCCAAGCATTCTAAACAAACCTCCACTCATAATTATAGAACAAGATTTGAGGAGTAACATAATTTATAACCTTGGATGAGAAAACGGAAAGGATGTGGCTGACATAGTAATTAAGGTAGATTATTACGTGGCTATGTGTCCTAAATAGTGGGTGTGACCAACATCCTAGCAGGGTATATAGGAATCACTTAGAAAACAAATCACCGTTGTGAAACAACATCAACAGGTTATAGAGCAAGAGTTATATAAGCTATAGAAAAAACAAACAGATCACCAATCAATAAAAACTGAAGGAAATATTAAAGTATAAACAAGTACTTGTAATAGTAATAAGAATCTTTGAAGAAATAAAAGTTTTAGGTCATCCCAGCATTTTACTTCAATTTCAGATTATTGTTTACAAACCAGGTGAAGGATTAGTTTAATTGAGTGTCATCAACTTAGCAGTCATCCAATTGAGTGTCTCCACACCCTAATAACAATGCAAGGCTCTTAGAAAAGAACATTATCAATTTGTGTTGTAAACTTGTAATCTACTATATTTGCAAATAATAACCTCAATACATGTATAACACCAAGTCATCAAGCAACCCAGTATAATAGTTATAGATAGGTACAACATATAAAACAGCAAGCAAACTTCCAATAATTAGAAAACATTAAACTGATAAAATATTCTACTTCTCCTAGCAACCTATGTCACTGACTTAAAATCCGGGTTCATCCAACAGCAACTAGCATTAATACAGCTTCCTTACAAAAGTAAGCTTTATACTATTCCTTCCCCAATAAAATAGACCAGTGGATATACTAATGACCTCCCATCGAAAAATTTGACTTCGTGGGCAGCAACAACAATTTTTGAAGAAACATAGAAACAGTTGGGCATACCTAAGAAGCAAAATAACACAGAATAAAGAGAAACCCTTGGGTTATTGATCAATACTGGAATTACTTATAAGACAAAAAGGATTGCCAACCAGTCAATTGACAACCTATCTCATTTTATGACGATTTTTGTTCCTTTTCAAATTCCGACTTGTCAATTAATTCTATACTTTTTCCCCTAATCCCCAATTTGTCGAAATTTGATTTTTCTTTAAATACCTCAAAAGTAACTTCAAATCACTCCAACTTCCAACTAAAACAACATCTTCTCATGACTTTGCCATTAGATCAACCAATTTTCACCCTGTTTGAAATAATCCAACTGCTGCCCTGGAGTTCAACACACATGATCTTCATCCAATTGTCCTAACTCAGATGCCTTCTATATCAATCAATCAATCAAATTAATCCCATAAGTGAGGTCGGCTAGATGCCTTGTATACTTTAATCAAATATTCATCCTTAATAACATTCAAACTTTGAAAAATCTCCATCCTTAGGGAGGCTCCTTAGTCCATACATCAAACATTCAAATCCCACCTTTTCTACCTCTTCCTAAGCAAACTTTACTACCTCCATTTCAAGTCTAAACATCAAAATGATCCTAATTTCTAAATGGGTATTCCTTAATAACCCGGGTATTCTGCAAACGAGACAATAACTCAAGTAATTGATAATGAATTTGTGTGTAAATCAGTAAGCAATTTGCCACAAAAATGTCCATAATTACTCTATTTACAAGAATTACAACCCCAAATATGCATTTTTTTCTTTTTTCTTCCTAAATTTCCATTACCACTCACTACCCAATAATTAATTAACACAGTTTACACCCTTTCCAAACAAAGGAAGCATTTAGCATATTAGAATCCTAATTCAACTAATTTCTAAATTGAAAACATCATAGTAAAATATCGAAAATCAGAGAATTAAACTTAAAACAAACATATAACAAAAGTCTAGGCAATCAAAACAATTTTAATATGAAAATGCTCAATAAAGATTAAAAATTTGAACTTTACCAGTCTTTTTTGAAGCATGCAATATGATGGTAGAGAGGTTGCCATTGTTGTGAGCTTGAGTAGAAAGTAGAAAGACGTTGCAAATAAAGTGGGCTTACAATTTCTTAAGAAAGGCTCGTTATTTCTCACATTTGCCCAAACATTTTTGAGTTTAGGCCCACTTTGTAACTAAGGGGATAGCTCAAGTGGTTTGAGCTTCTCTCCCGATTCCAAGAGATCTTGGGATCGATTCTCACCCCCGCTCTTGTAGCTCTTTAAACACCAAAAAAAACTAAATTGATGTGCTAATAAAATATTGGATAAGTGGGTAATCAAGGTTAGTTCATGGACTCATAGCTTGACTAGCAAACGCTATACCAAAATAACTGTGAGTATTGTGGTTTTTTGCGGTTAAAAAATGTTTTAAAAAACTTGTTTATTTATTAGATACCTAGTATTGAACTGGCTCAATTGGTTTCAATTTTGGACTTGGTTCCATCTAACTCCATTCAGTAAGTTTATTTTGATCATTTTTGTGTAATTTTGCAAAACAAACCAAGGAAAGACCCATAAAGTAGTGGAAAATCAATCCCATTTTTAATATATATAATAGCAATTGCAACAAATAAAAAACTTTAAAAAAAATGAACATTTTTAAGAAAGACAAATCTAATTAAACACAAATTTTCAAATGCGGCTGACTACATTATGTAGCCAGCCACATTTTTTTTTTTTGAAAGAATTCAGCCACATTTTTTTTTTAGAAAGAATGGTCTGGATTACTTGGTCAGGGGTTACTCGGTCAGCTAGTTACTTAGTCAGGAGTTACTCGGATAGTCCTGTGTTAATCAATCAGTTATGGGGACCTGGTTAGGGATTACTCATGTGTTAGTTGATCACATGGTGACAAAAGTTGCTAATGATTAAGAAGAACTTCATAAGTTCATATGAGTAAATTAATGTCAAGTGATGGGTAATGGAGGTTAAAAGAACAAAAAATGTAGACCATTGAACTATTTCTCTTTTAAGGCTTTGTATGATTGTAGATTTCATGTCGTCCTATCTCTTTCTCAATTTCTGTCAACAAGCTTGAATTTGATGATTGATGCTCCTTAATATTTTCCTCAAATAATGCACCATATTAAGCTGACAAAATTTGCCGCAAGAATGCACCATGTGACATACACATAAAACAAATAACAGAATCTAGCACTAAGTTCTTCTATAGTTGTATTTATATTTTTTTAAATGGAAAAATACACGAGAAGGGACTTTCTAATTTACTGTACTAAAATGAATTGAACTGAACTAAACAGAATTGAACTGTTATGAGATAATGAAATTAAGAACTGAATTAAACCGAACTAGCTGAATTAAACTAAAGTGAACTGAACTGAAATTAAGCTGAAGAAAACATGTCTGAAGTTAGGATAGTCTTCTCTCAAGATTTTTACGAGTTCAACAACCAATCTGAATTAATAAAAAAAAAATACTATTTAATAAATTCTTCTAGTTCTATAATGTAGTATTAAAATATCACATATAGTGCTACATAAGCCAAAAAAACATTTATGTGTCACATAAATCTGCAACACATTGCGCCACGTCATCATTTAACTTTATTATGCCATGTCACTTCTAGCATTGCAACATTTATTCCATGTCATTATTAATAAGAAAAAAATATCCCACAAGGTTTGAACATTGTATCTCATGGTTACAAGATCACACACCTTACCATCTGAGCCACAACCAATTTATGTTCTCTATATACACATAAATAAATATATGTATAAGTAAGCACAAAAAAAATAAATACGTAGCATGAAAAAATAAATGAAGAGGAATAGCCTCAACAATTCCTGAACAATGGAAATGTAATATCTTTAACAATGGGATTTTGGATTACATTTTGTTTTGAAGTAGTAACTCGGTGCAACGTCAGGGGTACACACTAGTTCATTTTTAAACACATGTTTTTTTAATTAATGTTTGAAATTTCATCACCTTCTAAATGTTCCATTCCACTTCAATATTCAACTTTTTACTATGTATTATTAAAATTGCAAATTATTTTTATATACAAAATACATTAATTATGATCGATCTTAAGCTAATTAATCAAATTAAATTACAAAATGTCAATTCTTTTTAATAATTCTAATAACGGCTACTTTTGCAAAACCATTCATACCATCAATGAAACAATTACTTTGACACGCATGATAACTAACAATTTCAATCACGAACTATTAGTTGACAATTACCAGTTACACTACATCTATATACAAGTATAAAAGCTTATTAACAACTAAGTTTTCTATTACCATTAATTTTACCAAAAAAAGTTTAAGAAATTATATTATATGAATTAAAGGGCATGTTTAGATTTACTAAATTGAACTGGACTCAACTGAATTGAATTGATTGTAGCTGAATTAAACTGAATTGAAATAAATTGTTTATGAGAGAAAAAAATTAACAACTGAACTGAACTGAACTAAACTAAACTGATTGGAGCTTAACTAAATTAAGCTGAAGAGAACATACAGACCCTTAATTAGTATGTTCAATATTGAATCTATTGAGAAATAACCTCTAGAAAAATTTAATCCAAAAACCCATGGTATAAGAGGAACAGAAGTAGTGATAAATAACGCAAGTTTTTTGTTTTATCAATCGTCAAATGAAGGAAATTTCAATAAAGCTAAAAGTAGATCATCTCTATCAAATGTATATGTATATTAGTATATTTATTTGGATGATATATTATAAGTTTGGGAGTGTATAAGCTAATTTCCTACCTCAAAAATCTAGTAATTCAAACGAATGCTTACTCTAGTGCTACTCTACACCATATATGCTTAAAAAACAATCATGGTAACAAAGCAAGCTAAGCCAAAAATTTTGCCAAATCTTACAAATACGGTTACTTTGTTACAATGGTCAAAGATTTATGAAGTATACTATTGTCTTCAGTTTAGATATATGCATCAATGCATGTCCACAATAACTATATTCCTTTTTTTTTTTTTTTTTTTTGAGGGAGACAATAACTACATTCTAATTGGACGTTGATACATATTTACTAGAATGTTATAATAAATACGCTCCTGTAAATCATTTTCCTTTAATAGATTTCCTACATATGGTATATACGTTTACTTCCTCTATTAAAATAATAATAATAATAATAATAATAATAATAATAATAATAATAATAATAATAAATAAATAAATAAATAAATAAATAAAAATTTAAAAAAAAAAACGAAAAATGCCTGACCATTTGAGCAGTAAGATCACATTTTTTAAATATGTTGTCCTATGTGCTATGTGTCGTTGGTTTGATTAGTGAATCTCACCCACCTGCGACCTTGTATACTTTTGGAGCTTGCTTAAGCTTTGATTCTCCAAACATAAACAACATTTAGATGTACTAAAAAATCCTAAGTACAACTTAACTCTTTGTACGATAAATATATATAGTACATTGGTACATGCTATTAATTTAATTTGCCAAAGCTAAATAAAGTTGGTACGTTTATTACTCAATCTTCATAGTTCATACACAAAAAAATATATGTACACATTGTACTACTGAAATTCAGCAGAAAAGCTAAGAAGAAATAAATTAATAATTTTCTTTTTAGTGCAACTTCCTTATAAGTGAATCATTTTATTTATCTTGTAATATAAGCAACAAACAATATATATTTTACACCATATGATTTCATAAAATTTGAATGCATGGTACTCATTTTGCCAACGACATGCAAAAGCTTTGAAGTCTTTTTCCTTCTAGAATGACATATTATATAATTACAAATTCTTGCATCATTTTTTTTTTATTTTATTTAATTAATTAATGTGTAAGTTTAACAACCTTGTTGAATGTTGATGTGAAGTAAGTTATTGCATTTGTTTTCTTTCCTTTAACTGAAGATTGATGAGGCAATAACTTGTACATGCATGCATTTACATGCATGGATAGATATACTTTACTTTTGATGCTAGGGTATAGTAATTTCTTATATCTTAATCTTAATCATTATTAACTTTTAATTTTTGTTACTTTTCCTTAAAGGGTGTTTTTATAAATTTTGTGGCCATCATTTTTGTAAGATGCTTAAATCAAGGATAGCTAGATTCAAAGTGGGAAGATTATATTCCAACTAGAGTGAAGCTAAGTCATAAATATTGTGTAGTCGCTTAGAACCAACTTAAATGGAATTCAATAGGTCAAAACGAGGTTTAAAAAATTAGGATAAAGTAAGGTAAGTATGTAAATTGTACGTGTAAAAGTCTAAAAAGTGAAGTAATTTAAAATGATGAAAGAACTAAATATATACTCATAGTTTATATTAAATGTTAAAACAAATACAATATTCAGTCATTTCGATGAAATTTCTCATTTGTATAGGTAAATTGTATATATACATATAGCAAGGATTTTATTACTTGTAATATTAAATTCTCGATCTGTCAGCAAATTAATTAGAAACTTATTATGATAACTGAATCATATGGCTTTGGTCTCGGTCTTGACAAAATATTTTATATGCACAACCAGTTGATCAAAGCTATTAATGTCTGCTCATCTAGAAAGCTGAATCTAAATCAGTAACAAATGAAAACAGGTTTGATTTTACAATATTACAACTTAGGTACAACCAGTTATATGGTTAAATTTTGATGTCGACGCAAGAGAAGAGGTCGATCGAATAGTGGCTGTACGTAGAGATCTACCCGCAAAAGAGAGGAAGCACATGTTAGACAAAACATGTTGCATTATTGTGTAAGATTTTTGTAAAGTAGGGAAGGCATGCATAAAAAGATTAAAGACCGACATACATATACACTACATTTTCAAGTAGATATGACTTTTAAATTGTTCACCAATTAAATCACTTCCATTAAAAATACAAGAGTTTAACTAGTTGATTTGGAGTAGATATAAAGTTATACCAAGTACAAGTAAATTGCAACAACACATAAACACGAGGAGATAAATGCATAACGATCATGTTAATTGCCTTTTCATCGATCTCCTTTTCAACCTTAGTACATCAATCTTTTCTTTTTTCTGTTTTTGATAAGAGATCATACATCAATCTTTTCAACTTTATGCTTGAACTCTTTGCAGCCTCAAAGATAGTTGTTGCCTATTTTCTCTAATTTTTTGTTTTAAGTTTAAGGTAGTATTTTCATTATGAGAAGGTGTTGAAAAAAGTTTAGACTCATGATGAGACATTAAGACATATATATGCTACTAAACTAAACATTCATGCATATATTTGAATATCTCGACTTTAATTGAAATTTAGATATAAGTTTTTAACATTTCATATAAGTTATTTGAAATTTCATTTAAGTTATTAAACATGCGAGTATAAATATTAGTTTTTAGGTAGGTACGTAACTCACGGTGTAATTCACTCATCCAATACTTTTTAGTTTACTTTGATTATTTAGGTGATAATCTTATATTATATAAAGCATCTATTTTTCGATATAAAATAGTTATCATGCCATTAGGATTTAATTTTCATATTAGTAATTTATATATTAATTAGTTTTTCTCGACTAATTCCTTCATCATATCTTTTCTTGCTAACATTAGTAGATAATCTAGATATAATAATAATTGTCACATTCTATAATTAAGTATCTTAGAGAATGGCTAGTTAGGATTGAATTGTTCCTTTGTCTATACTTGGTCATCGTATTGAAATAGAAACTTTAATCTCATCTCAATTATTATTATTCAATCTATATATTTGTGCTTTCATTTTCAACACTTATACAAAAATTTGTATAACAGTACAGTTGAGTATATATAATACGAAGTATTGATTAATAAATCTTATTAAGTATATTAATTTACAATAGACTCATACATGTACAGGATTCATTCCAAATTTGAATCAAATATATAATTTTGCGCCCAAACAGTCTAAGGGACTGTTCACATTTACTAAACTAAGTTGAAATGAACTGAACTGAACCGATTGGAGCTTAACTGAACTGAACTGAATTGAACTAAGCTGAAATGTATATTTTATGAGAGAAGGAAATTAGGAGTTGAACTGAACTGAACTAAACTGATTGGAGTTGAACTGCACTGAACTGAACTAATTGGAGTTGAACTGAAATTAAGCTGAAGTTAACAGGCTCTAAGTTTTGAAAGACTTATTTTCCACTAGTTGACCTATTTACTACCTATAGACGTACTACATACTGATGGTTAGATGAATGCATGCATAAGATGATGCATCGGTACCTTCATATTGCATAAAATTACGTATTAGAAATATGATGTGAATTACGAGATTATGACAAGCCCATGGTGTTAAATGACTTATGTTAATTGGTACTCCATAAATTTTACAATGATTCATACAACAATTGAGTACTAATTGAAGTATTGACTACATACCGAATAGCATGTTAAGTTAATTAATTGACAATTGACTCAAATATAGCTAAATATGTATACGATCACATGAATTATAATTTTTAAAATTGAATCAAATGACTTAGCACCCAAACATGATTAGAAAAACTTATGATCCAAATAGTTAACCTATTTACCATCACATATAGTCAATATACTCTATATATTGATGATTCGATGAATGCATAAGATGTCGGTACCTTCAAATTGCCTAAAACTGAGTACTAATAATGTGATGTTGTGAATCATGATACTATGACAAGCCCTTGTTACATGAATTATGTTTGTTGGTAACTTGCTACATAGCCTTATTTCCGTCTCTTTCGTATTGTTTTTTCTTTGTTTTAGTAGTAAACATTTCAAATTGAAAAACATGATGAAATTGACTATAATATATTAAATGGGTTTAGAAATGACACTAACTAGTTGGGATATGACAAGTGTGGCTACCAAATTCAATCTCCAAAAATGAGAAAAAATGATCATTCAAAGGCAAATATATAGTTGACTAAAAACACAACTCACACATATAAATCAATAGCCTAAAAGAATAAATAAAATTTAAAATAAATAAAATAAACAATTTGTCTCGTTTTTATTCATATATTTTTAATACATTCATTGATTTTTATAGTCTTTCTTGCATGTCTTGTTACAAATTCACAATTTTTCTTCAATGAGTTGGTCAATTTTTAATTAATTATGTCAATTTTGTTTATACTAATATTTATGTCTATTTTATTTACGTATATATCATCTAATGTAGCTTAATATTTGTAAATATCTCAATTAATAATAATCTCTCATTTTCATAGAAAAAAAAATTTAAGCACTCCATCCTCAATACTTTGACCTTGGGATACTTATGCCACGCCACTAATAACACACCATACTATATATGCTATTGATATAACGTAACCAACACTAAAAAATATTGAGCATGCGATTTGTATTATAAGTGGCTAAAATCGGACCCTTTAAAAGAAAAGAAATGCACTAGATTGATGATGAGATAGATATGTTACATGGCTCATAAGTTAGAATACGCAAAATTTGTCTTTTCCCTCCATGGTCTCCAATATGTTAAGACTTAAAATTTACTCGATATAAATTTCTCCGATTATGTCACTGATTAGACTTGCTTAGTCATGAATTGAGAGGAGTTGTAGGGATACACCATTTAGGGATATTTTAAATGTATAATAAACATTCTAAATTAATTTAGAGTTTTTTTAAAAACTATTTTGATCATTAATATGAGTTTTGATTTACGTAACGATATTACAAGGGCTTTGAGTGTTTAAATGAACTAAATGACAATAATATAATGCCAAAAAATTGTATGAGTGATTCAAAGGTAGTTAGATGGTTATTATCGGATAGTGAGATGGATCAGATGAAGTTTATGGAGGAACTCTTTTCAAAAGCTTTGCAAAATTCAATACAGTAAGAAGGTTGAATTTTGGTAAATGTTGCAATTGCAAACTCTATGATTTTCACTTCTAATCTGCCACAAAAGTATGTGACTTAGTTTCACATAATTCCCTTGTTGTACTCAACCTTTTGTCTTCACACCAACTACGCATTGCATGATGTGTTTATTAAAGACACTCTGAAGTGGAATTTTATTTTCAAGAAATTCTCGGCCTCTAATAACTATTAATAACACTAATCATTGATAAAGTTGAATTTAGACGATACACCTTAATGCCACACTAAACATTTTGATATTAACAAAATTTAAATTTTAATTTTGCATTTGTTGGTATTAATAAATTAAATTTGTCTTAGAATAATCACTTAATACGTACTAACAAACACTATCAAAGTCATAGAAGACTCAAGTTGTTAGATGCTGAGAATTTCTCTTTATTAATAACAAAATCTATCATCTCCTTTGGAAAACACTTTCTCGTTTTATTATAAAGCATCAATTCAAAATGCAAAAGTTTCTCGATCAATATTATAAATTTAAATGAAACCCTTTGTTAATGAAAAGTTACAAATCTGAGTATATATTATTTTTAATTTTATTATTACGAGAAATCAAAGTTTATTTACCTCTTAATTTTTACTACCTCCGTTTCTTTTAGTTGACACGTTTTGACTTTAGCATTATTCACCCATCTCCCTGTGACCATATTTTGTGCTCTGATCTATACATAGAGAAAAATATAGTCATGTGGGATCTTGTTAGATTCGTCACGTTATATACTTTCAAAATATCAACTTTTCATAATTATTGCTTATTGATAATTAAAGATATTAATGATTGAATAAGTGCATTGACAAACGTGACTAAAGAAACATGTCAACTAAAATGAAACGGAGGAAATATATATTTTATGTCGTCCTTAAATATAGAAACGTTACTATGTTACCCATGATCCCATACATATATATATATATATATATTTTAATCTAGCTAAGTCAAAGTGAGTTTAATTAGCTGTACCAACGCCCAATTAAGTGTATGGTTTTGACTTTATAGAGAAAAAAGCATTAAACATGGAATAAACTTATCCTAGTACTTCAGTCGTGTTTTTGTCCATTGAGCCACTTTTAATCGATTACAAATATTCCAACTAATAATACAAACTGTCAAACTGATCGTGGAACTTTTATATTGTTATTATTATTCTTCGTTCCTATTCTTCCTATGTACTTATGTTTATGTTCCTATATATTTGTTTTTTTGTGAAATTTGGAGGAAAAAATGTTAATGGTTAAACTAGTTGGAGTTGTTCAGCGGACAACATTTCTAGTATGCTCCAAGTAACATTATTGTTCAAGTTGGAGACATAAATAGGTCAAGTAATCACGTACATATTAAAGAATTTAAAATAATAAGTATAGATTTTTTTTGGTGCTAGCAAATTAACAATAACATACATAACCCTTAAGATGTATTGCTTCTCCAATTATGTTTATAATGTGGTATACATTCTCGAGTCAAAATATAACACTTGATTTACGATTAAAAGTTGGAAATTTGAAGCCATATATATTAGGCATGCATGAATTTTAGCAAATTCATTCTACATACCTCTGTCCATTGTAGATTCACACATTTGTTACTTCATTATGTAAACTTGAGGTTGAATTGAACAAGATTTCGTTGAGCTCGTTTGATAAATTAAACAAGCTTGAACATACATAAACAAATTTGTACTCGTTCATATAAATTTATGAGCTACTTACACCTTTGATCCAATCCATAAACAATAAGCTAATTAATTTTCATTAAAATAACTAAAACCTCAACTCCTATTCTCTGAATCAGAGTAATCGAATAAATGAGGTTTAGCATAAGAATCTAGTTAATTATTACGTAATATATGATGTAATCGGTCAAATCCATCAATTAGGTAATCAAATTAAAAGTATATATGTAAACAGTGACGCCAGTATCTCTGTCTCAAATTGATAATATTCATATGCAAATTTAAGTTTGGTACTGGCTGTTATACGTTTACTTGTGATGACGTACTTCATGCAAATACAACTATACAAATACAACGAACCAATTAATGTCCGATTAAATTGTGCCGATTTTATACTTTATTTATGCATGCCGCCTTACGTGAATATTATGGAAGTTGTATGTGAGTTGTGTCATAATTTTTGTTTGTTTGGTATGGGGGATCAAATTAATTGATATTATTTGTATTAGATAATTATATACATTCCTATAATAATATAAATATAACACGACTTTCAAAATTATTTACAATTTTGTCCAACCGCGCGTTCACGTATGATGTATGCACGCTACTATTTACTAACCCCTTTGGCATCAAAAGAAATGTGTACTTTTTAAATATTTAATATCGAGATAGAGAAAATATATTATTAATTACAAGGAAGAAATATTTGGACTGTCTAAAACTAATAGCCATAATTGATTTTAATTATGATTGTATGAAAAGAGTTATCAGTAGTAACTCATTGGCTTGTGATTAGTCATCTAGTCTTAACACCGTTATTAAAATTGATTAGTAAGAAGAATATGGGTATGATCAAACTATTACAAAAGTTGGAACAACGTGACTAATATTCCGAATAGGTGGGAGCTTTTTTTAGGTTTAATAATCCTTCTTCTTTTCCATTTTAATTAAGACTTAAGAGGTAGTATATCCAAATATTGGATACATTAAAACGTATTTATGATATACTCAACATTCACAAGATCGAGATATAGCATAATATAATTTCTATTATTAACGTCTAATTTACACTATAGATTACAACAAAATTTTAATCTAATTTGTTTTTGATGCAAAGATAAGTACGTGAATTAGAAATAGGGTATACCATACACCTAAGAAGTTGGTATTATAATGCACGATTTCTCTTGTTATCGTTGACTTGTTAATCTAGCTTCCATAGGCGGTGGTTAAACGTACAAGCAAAAAGTTCTCATCTTTTTAAGGTAAAGAGCCAAAATATCGAACAATCTAGATTAATTCTGCTTTATGAATTAAGTATGATTTATGGAGAACGAAACTAAGCTAATTAATAAGTTCCACTTTAGATATTATATCAATTAAATATGGAGCTTTTCATTAGATGATGCTTGATATAAATCTATGTAGATATTTTGCGGCTAACATATAGATTTAATTTTATGTTTAACAAGTAAAGAAGAGAGCTAGAACAATCTTAATCGGTTAAAGCAATAATTTCAATAAAAGCAAGCTAAGATCAAATATACATAGTATGTAATGAATTAGTATTTGGACTTGGGTAAAGTGATGTCTCATGTGTCATGTCATTTCTTAAAATTAAATACATAGTATATACAAGTATTATAAATCTTGACTCAATCTTCTCTTAATTAAGTTTTATTTTTCACATTAATATTCACTACATTTCTATCTTATGTTTGCAAAAAGAACATGAAAAAGGACATAAGTTAGGCATGTAAGAAATTAAGGGGTAGATTTTTAGGTTACATTTTCGAATTTTGTATAGACTACATTTAAATTTTTTTTGAAGATATGGTAAAAAACAATGAATGACGAATGTAGATGATTTGGTCATCACTTGACACTTAAACTTTGTTTAAAATATTTTCAAAATAACTTGCAAGGTTAATTAAAATTTGACACGCACACTTCCTAACACACTAATTTGATCACTAATATAAGTAGACTAACTAAAAATTAATACAAATTATAAAAAGGTTGATATATATTATGGAAATTTCTTGTAATATCTATTAAACAACATTTTGCATGTTATTATTATTTATTTTTAATACGAGTACATTAATTAATAATGAAAAAAAATTATAGTTAAAAGTTGGTTATGAATTGTACAAAAAGTCAAACTATATCATTTTTTTTTAATTTGGAAGAACTATGCCAATTATTTTAAAAGAGAGTGAGTATATCAGTATATACGTCTTTGTTTTAACTTGTGTGAATAATAAGTCAATCAAGTCTTTGTTGAATTCATGTATTAACTTGTTTGAATATCTACTATTTTATTTCATATGTTCAATTTTTTTTTTTTTTTACTTGCACAATATTCAAGTAGCACATATTTTAAGGAAAATTTTAATTAAAGAAAGAAGACACGTAAATCAATTAAAATAACTTAACGATCCATAAGAAGAAATACTAGGGCTAGCTAAAATGATAATTGTCAATGAGTAATGATTTTAATTGATGTGTTTGTTTGCCAATCCTAATATCGAACTTCCTCAATCCATGAGTTAAGACTTAAGAGGATAAGTTGCCAATAATAACAATAAATGAACAAAAGAAATTTTGAGCTCCTTACATTAAATTTAGATAAGAAGATCAATAAGATCGAGCTTCTAAGTAGAGTATATTCTAGTACAAGAGTATTGAATTAGATATTTTAGTTTGATCCATTTTTAACCGTGTAAATAAAATGCATGCCTAAATTTCAAAGGATTATACTATAATGTTATCAATTGACTTTTTAGTCTTGTCGTCAAATCTCAAATCAACCACAATACGACTTGTTAATTTGTCTAGTAGTATCTTGTAATCGGGTGGTCCATCAATTCTTCTTCTTGTTTTTTTCTTGCATTTCTTAGTAAATTCTTCTAGAAATAACCTACATTAGGGAAATTCTCTTGGTTTTGTTCATCATTATTTCATGACTTTCCTTCTCAAGCCAATTAGTTACGCAAGTCCATCTATGATTATACCTACACTAAATGCTTAATATACGAGTGCGATCCATTACAATACTTTTTTGTCGTTTACTATTATGACGATTATGAGAAAGAATAAACGAGTCTACGTATCCTTTAAGGATTTCGGTGCTTTCATTCATAATAATGAAATTGTTACTTCTATGTAGTTACATATATACCCATATTTATCCTTTAAATTATTAACTAACTATGTTCGTTTATATTTGTAGAATTGTAGTACATATAATTTTGAGTTCCATATTTGTTTTGAAAGATTGGATGATATCCCATATTTTATGGGTTTTGTTGCAATACAAGAATTACTTGTCACTATCATTTTCTTTCTCACCACAAATATCATTTTACTATAAACTATCTGTTCGTACAACATCACTTGTGTCTTGGACTTCATTTGGATAGTTACATGCTTGCTACCCTCCAGAGTACAGGTACTGAATTGGAGGTATCTTATATGTACATACCCAAATTTTATGATTCATTCCTATCATGACTAAGAGTATGTTTTACAAGATGTATGACGGTAGGAGACATCTATAATATAATGTGGGTCAACATAATTACGACTTTACGAGAGTATAAAAAATATATCATCAATAACAATGCCACATGTGATTATCAAGAAAAATCTTTTGAGTTAACATAATTAGTGTTTTTTTTATTGTGGCTACGTACAGCAAAACATTGACCGGATAAACCCTGATCGACTGAGCTGAGCAACCTATAACCGAGTAATCCCAGCTATACCATATGGCCAACATCATATGAAAATTTGTGTAACATAATTGTAGCACATAGACATCTATAAAAAAAAAAATTTTAAAAAAAAAGTTACTCTCAATTCACCATTTTCTAATTATGTACTGTATAAGCAAGATAAAGAGAATAATCTGTATTTGAAAAGTCGAATAACTACTTTTATAGTTTTATGATTTACTTTATAAAACAAATTGGCAAACCCTTGCTTAAAAAAGAAATGCAATCCAATAAAAGACATCCAACATGATATGATAACAAAAACTCTTACATATACACTTTACACGGTTCAAATAACATTTCCACAATTTGGCAAATCCAATTATAATAATAGATTAAAATGGAAAATCCAACATGCTAACAAATACTCCTACTACTAGCTTAGGCTGCTCTAAAATCTAAATTATCATAATCCGCAGCCCCTTAAAATGAAAATGACGTTATAAACTTGTTATATTATATAGTTTACAATCAATATAACTATAATTTTGTGCATGAATGATGAAGTTGGACTTTTATTAATTGGACATGAGGGTTTAGTTGGTAGTTTCAATTATGCAATCAATTCCAATCCCCTTCCTTCCCCGATTATTACTTGTATTATTTATTTTTTTTTTTTTTTTTTTATGGTAAGATCATCATTGATAATATATTAAACTACGACATTTATAATTTTCATACCAATTTACGCTTCTAAAGCCATGTCTAAAAAACTAATCCAAATTTCAACTCGTGGTTTTATATCATGTGTTTATGTTTGCTTAATATTTCCTCTGTTTTTTTTTACTTGACCTGTTTCTTTTATCACGCTTGCCAATGCAAAACTTTAACGATCAATAACTTTGATTCTCCATAAGTAAAAAATTATAAAAGTTATATATTATGATAGTACTTATTGAGACGAATTCAAAAAGATCTCACATGAATTTTTTTTCCTTACATATTATTCACAAAAGACGGTCAAAGGAGGGGTGGTGAATAGTGTAAAAGTCAAAGCGGGTCAAGTAAAAAAGAACGGAGGAAGTATATCACTTCGACAAGTAAAAATTATTTTATGTTAGATTTTCATTAAAATTTACTATTTATATGGTGTAGATTTTATCTTTATAGCCCAACAACTTTAACAAATTTATGTTTCAATTCTTTTGTCCTCGGAATACCAGCCTCATCTCCTCTAAGAGACTAGTGTAACATTCCAAAGGAAAAACACTTGATAATTTCAAAAACATTGAACAAAAACGTGACCAAGACCAATTTGAAATTGACTACCCTTAATTTTGGATTAATATCATAATAAGTCCACAATCCCCTTAGATTATAAAGATTAAAAGTTAAAACGTATAACTACCTTCTTTCTATGCCAACTTTTCATTTAATGAAATTTAATTGCCATAAGTCTAAAACACATAACCTTAAGAGTTAAAAATAAAAAGTATTGACACTTGTCCACCATATAATTACCAGTAACTCTCATTGTTATCTATTTCCAAAAAAAATAAAAAATGAAAAATACATGCTCCATATTTTAGGGCCTGTTATCTTCAGCTTATTTTCATTTCAGCTCCAATAAGTCTAGTTCAGTTTAGTTCAATTCTTAATTTCCTTCTCTAATAAAATATTCAGTTCAACTTCAATAAGCTCAATTCAGTCAATCAGAACAGACCCTTATTAGCCGTAATTTACAAAACTATTTACTCTTATTACAAAACTATGTACGACACACAAGACACAACATCTAGAAACATTGTTCGAACGAGAAACTAATAGTCCAATAAAAGTAAAAAAAACCCTTGGTTGGCCTCATAGTTGTACCATTTAAAAAGTATCAATCCAAACATCCAGTACATCGTAGTATTATTGTACCAACAAGTCGTTATCTACTAAGCTGTATAAATCGGTTTACAAATCCCCTTCAAAGAAAGTTGAGAAACAAATTCTCATATTCATTTTTTTTTTCTCATTATTTATATTTAAATTAAACCCCTCTAACTTCACCTACTTCTCTCTCCTACACATACATTATTCACAACCATTCTTACATATTATATGCTCTCAAATATACTTCAAACCAAAAAATAAAAATAAAAATTTTATTTTTTAAAAAGGCGTTAAATTCATGTTAGCGGAGGAGGTAATTAATCAGTTCAGAAGTACCCACCAAGCGTGTGACACACCCCCCTCCTTTGGTTATTATCTTCTCTTCTCAGCCATTTCTTTACGTTTTTTGTTTTCATAGTATTCATCCATTTTAAAGTGATAGAGAAAATTAATCAGAGGTGTCGTCGACGATGAGACTGTCATCGGTGGGGAGCCCGAGCGGTGGTTCGAGGAGATCGAATTATAGTAGGAGCTTTCATTTACCTGATGAGGAGACAGGGTTTGATCATACGTCGTCGGTTGGTGGTGCAATGCTGCCTGTCTTTCTTAATGATCTTGGCCGAGCATCCACCTCGATGAACAACGATGAGCTCGTCGAGGTGGAGTTACAACTTGAGGATGATAATATTTATATTTGTAGTGTGACACCGAGGGCTGTTACACCTAGGAGTGTAAGAGCCGAGGATGGAGCCTCGGGGTCTGGTGGTGGTGGTGGTGGAGGATTGTTGTCGAGGAGCTTATCGGCTGCCTCGAAATTAAGGAAGAAATTTGGGTGGCCATCTTCTAGGGCGTCATCGGAGGCGGGGGATAATCAGCCCCCGCCCCCGATGACGGATAGGGAAAAAAGAAAAATGAAAGCACAACTTCAAAGGACCACGTCAGGTGCCCAAAGGGCGCTGACGGGGTTACGATTTATTAGTAAAACGACGACGTGTCCGAAGACGGGGAATAACGGTGGTTGTGAAGAGTTGTGGAAACAAGTGGTAGAAAAGTTTGATGAGTTAGCTCCGTCTGGGTTGCTTGCTAGGGAAGATTTTGGGGCCTGCATTGGTTTGTTTTTCCTTTTTCTTACCTTTTTACGACGTTTTTTTTAAATTTTTTTTTAATATACGGAGTACTTTGTATTTTTATTAATATCATCGAGTTTATCGATGTTTTAAATATAAATGATCTCGAGTAATAATAAATTGATGTAGTTTTTATTTTATTTTGTTTAGGGATTGACTCGAAGGAGTTCGCGGTGGGGATTTTTGATGCATTAGCAAGGCGAAAGAGGCAGAGATTGAGTAAAATTAGTAAAGAAGAATTGCAAGATTTTTGGTTGCAACTTACCAATCAAAGCTTCGATGCCCGCCTTCAAATTTTCTTTGACATGTAATAATTTCATTACCTTCTCTCTTTTGAATTATTTTTTTTATTATTTTTTAACTAATTCGCGACATAATATGTTTTTTTAATTATGTCGTGAATTAGTGACATTTTAGGTTCAAAGTAACAGGGTTTTAGGAGGTTACAATTTGGAATTATGGGTTGATTATGATTTGTGGGGCAGGGTTAAATGAACAATTAATTCATGATATCCCATTATAAACTTCTATTTCATTTTTTGACAAAAAATATTACTTATAAATATAGTTTCAACATTGGGGTCATTTCTTAAAAAGTGAAAATTCTTTGTCACTTACAGAAGTCATCCTTTTTCTGGTGAATTGCTAGTGATTTTCTGCCACTTGGGTCTTTTTCCATATAGAAAAATTAAAAATTAATACGATTTAATTTGCGGTTTAGACCGTACTCTGGACAACACTAACGTAAGTGGTAAAAAAATTAAAATTTTTATAAAGTAGCTTGTTGTTGAATCATAAGAAAAATGTTCTGTTTTTGAAATAGTCTAAAAAAAATAATGATGCATGTATGCTTCATGTCAACAGTGCAGATAGTAATGAAGATGGAAGAATAACAAGAGACGAGGTCCAAGAGGTAATTTTGTAATTTTCTATTAAACCCATCTTTTTATATTATTATATTTTTGGTCCCCTAAATGTTGGTTGTTTTGTCGCTGTTACCAAGAAAATAAAAATATGCCAAAATTATTCTTCAACATACAGTATTTTTCAATCATCAACCAGTTCATCATTATCTGGTCGATGATTCTTATTATCCGCCATTTTGGTTCGCGTATTGCAGACTTAGTAACATTGCTGATGTAGTGTTACCTTTAATACGTATATTAAGTTAAACGGCAGGAGAATGATTTCTGTTCTTATAAGGGTGGTTATTGGTCTTGGAAAAGCCTATAAGAAGAATCCGAAAACGGGAAATAAGAAAAATGTACAAAAGATGGAATGATTAAAAATCAAGAGCTTTAACTAATGAGCCAAAATACACTTTGGTTTATAGCATGCATAATTGCACAAGCAACAACTATGAATTCAGATCTCCTTTGCATAGCAATTATAAAGACAATAATTGCATTCACCTAATTAAAATGAATAGATTTGTTTGGTAAGTTAAGTTGTTGTACCTCTTATTGGAACTTTTCTTCTCTAATGAGGAAAACTTTGGTTTATAAATTGTAAGATTAACTATCATTGGAAAATATTCGATTGATTGGGCAAAAAACAATCAAAGTTGCTTTTGTTTGTAAGTCTAGTTTGTCATTTGATGTTAATGTTTCTTCTTTATGATATCATCATATATTAATTAGTATATATATCTTCCTTTTTCTTTTTAGATGCCAGCTTATGTTAAAGAAAAAATTTATATTCTCTTATTTACCTTAATTGGGGTGACTATTGAGCTACCTTGCATTTGCAAAAGTACACTGGTCCTGTTTGTAGCTAGCTTTAGAACTTTCTTTTTATCCCCCTTTTTTTGGCATAAAGTTTTCATTTGCGGATACGTTGCGAAAATTATATTGTACTATGCCAAGGATATGGATGCGCAATCTGCCCGCATTCATTATGTATACTGGATTGTCGGTTCCTTCCAAGAAATATATTTTTGGGTCGTTCCACCAGAGATAAGCAAAAAGATCCAATTTTGAGGGTAACTTTTAATATTTTGACTTATCTAAAGGCGTTTTGGTGTTTCATAAATATGTGACGGTTTTACTAGTTGGAAATGGCCCTCCCGGAAAAGAGTTTAAACCATGTTGTTGCCTTATTTTATTATTGTTTGGGTTAATTCTCTAAATAAGTTGTTATTTTGATTGTATGCAGCTTATTATGCTTAGTGCTTCAGCTAATAATCTAAAAGCCTTGAAGTCACAAGCACATGAATATGCAAACTTGATCATGGAAGAGCTAGACCCTGAAAACCTTGGTTACATTGAGGTACTTATCATGCTCAACTTATAATGTTAGTGATTAGAGAACGTCTTAATACGAACTATTACTTATAATTACTTGATTAGCATTATATGAACATATGCACAAGTAAATGATCATAAATCCAAGAGAACTCAACACAATATTAAGCGCGGTAAAACCCCATTGTACAAATAAGTTCCTAAGGTAAAACAACTGTGTTCTTTTTTGACAGTTATGGCAATTAGAAGCATTACTGCTACAAAGAGATGTATACATGGAGTATAGCAGGCCGCTAAGCACGGTAAGTGCAGGGTGGAGTCAAAACTTGGGTAACTTAAGGCCGATAAGCATAGTAAGAAAAGTAAGCTGCACATTGAGGTGCCTCATCTTAGAAAACTGGCAGAGAGGGTGGATTCTACTGCTGTGGGTGACGGCGATGGCTTCCCTCTTCATCTGGAAATTTCTTCAGTACAGACAAAAAAACGCGTTTCAAGTCATGGGTTATTGTTTATGCACAGCCAAAGGGGCCGCAGAAACCCTTAAGTTCAACATGGCTTTGATCCTACTTCCGGTTTCAAGGAACACTCTTACTTGGCTTCGATCCACTCGAATTAGATGCTTCATCCCATTTGATGATAACATCAACTTCCATAAGGTACTTCATGCAGTCATAATTTCAATCAGTCCCTTGTATACTTCTTAGTCTACACATTCTTACATTCTAAATCAATGTTGAACATGCAGATGATCGCGTGTGCTATAGCAATTGGAGTGGTCCTTCATGCAGGAATGCATTTGACATGCGATTTTCCTCGTTTGATCAACTCTTCTCCAGACAAATTTGCACTCATAGCCTCTGATTTCAACAATAAGAAGCCAACATACTGGGATCTAATTAAAGGCATCGAAGGAGTTACAGGTATCGGTATGGTGGTTTTGATGACAATAGCCTTCACATTAGCAACAAGCCGGTTTAGAAGAAATGTAGTGAAGCTACCAACACCCTTCAACAGATTGGCAGGATACAACGCATTTTGGTACGCTCACCATTTGCTAGCTATTGTCTACGTCTTGCTCTTGGTTCATGGATTCTTCTTGTTCCTAGTAAAGGATTGGACTAAAAAAACGGTAAGACCTCATACCATAAATGCATTTTCGCAACAACACTCTGTAAATGAGATTAACAGCAGCATTTTCTGATCTGATACTCCTGTGTTTTCAGACATGGATGTATATTGCTATTCCGCTCCTGCTTTACATAGCTGAACGAAGTTTACGGACTTGTCGGTCAGAGATTCGCTCTGTTAAACTCTTGAAGGTACAGAAAACCACTATCATTGCATTCCTCCCATAACCTTCAGCCATTTAAACCAGAAATTTTACATGGAAAACTGTCGAAAACTCAAGACAATTTACAATAGGTTTCTGTATTTCTCAGGTTTCAGAGCTACCAGGAAATGTCTTCAGCCTAATGATGTCAAAACCTCAAGGATTCAAGTACAAAAGTGGACAGTACATTTTCGTCCAGTGCCCTTGCATTTCTAAATTTGAATGGTAAAGCTATATCCTGTTTTTCTTTCAAAGTTCTTTTTCTTCATCAGATACTAAATGAAATCATCGGCTTATTTAGGCACCCATTTTCTATTACCTCGGCACCAGGAGACAACTTCCTCAGTGTTCACATCAGGATCGTAGGAGACTGGACACGAGAGCTAAAGCGGGTTTTAACTGAAGGCCAAATGCCAGTTTCTTCCATTGGTCGGCTTAAATTTAGGGAAGAGGGTAGCATTCGTCAAAATGGGTAAAAAACTTTTCATAATCATTTCCATATGAATTTTCCCTACTATACTAGGAAACTTATATAAATGTCAAAATCATTCACTTCAGTTTACCTAGACTACATGTTGATGGACCTTATGGCGCACCAGCACAAGAATACCAGAATTACGATGTTTTGCTTCTCGTGGGACTAGGAATAGGAGCAACACCCTTTATAAGCATCCTGAAAGATCTTCTTAACAATGCAAGAGCAGCAAGCGTAAGTTTGTCTAATTTACTACTCGTAATATGGATTTTCTGGTCTGACTGAGAATGATATATATATATGCTAACTGTCTAATTGGTAAATTACAGGACTCAAACGCCACTGACTTGAGTATGATATCAGATGAAAGCTTAAGCAGCTTTGCATCAACAAGTACATCACATAGTACAAACAAAAGACCAATGAGAGTTAAGAGTGCGCATTTTTACTGGGTTACTAGGGAGCCAGGCTCCTTCGAATGGTTCAAAGGGGTGATGGATGAAGTAGCGGAAATGGATCATAAGGTAAAATTCCCAAAGAAGTCATATCATCATAACATTATTATGTTCACAGATGATGTTAATAAACGACCTTACACTAATGTTCAAAATCTACAGGGTTTGATCGAGATGCACAACTACCTTACTAGCGTGTATGAAGAGGGTGACGCGAGATCAACCCTGCTAACGTTGGTCCAAGCTTTGACTCATGCCAAGTATGGTGTTGATATATTGTCTGGTACCAGGGTATGACCTTCTCTACCCTATCAGTAATCTATAAATATTCTGAAATCATCTGTCACATCTCTAACAACCTCAAAGCTTACAACTTCAAAGTATGATTATGATGATTAGGTCAGGAAAGAGAGAGGAAATTAGAATGAGTCTCTTAGTCAAACTACATCATTCATTTTTATAATCATTCTGATAATAACTTTCATGTACTTTACTACTAAAGTTCTTCCAGAAAATTTACTACTACAAAAATGTTTCATTTTCGAACTAATCTCGATCTAAGCCAGACAAGGTACTAACAGGCAATTCGCCCGCTAATGTGCTGCAGGTGAAGACACACTTTGCAAGACCAGATTGGAAAGAAGTGTTTGCTAAAATAGCTAAAAAACATCCATACAGCACCATAGGTAAATATTGCAGGTTTAACCTGTCTTTCAAGTCTGTCCAAGGGTGCACATATTTTAAAAGCAAAATATTCCTTAAAAGTTCAGTCAAACCACCAAGGATTTCATAAACATACCTACTAAATTATACAAATTAATCCACCACCTAATCTGTATTATAAACTAAGTTCTTCAGCTAGGCATACATTTGCCATATCTTTGTTTTGACCTATTATGTGACATCAAGCACCACCCGAATAGCATTATTAATAAAAAGAGAGGGAAATAATTATCCTTGATACACCAACAAGGGTATACACACATTAATCTGAAACTTGAACACATACTCATGTTAGTCTAGATCACGCTGTATATGTATGCATCGACTATGTTGACAAATGTGGTTAAATATGCAGGTGTTTTCTACTGCGGACGGCCAGTGTTAGCAAAAGAGTTGAAGAAATTATCTCATGAAATGAGTCACAAGACATCAACTCGGTTCGAGTTT
This sequence comes from Chenopodium album, assembly GCF_948465745.1. Taxonomy (NCBI): domain Eukaryota; kingdom Viridiplantae; phylum Streptophyta; class Magnoliopsida; order Caryophyllales; family Amaranthaceae; genus Chenopodium; species Chenopodium album. The sequence continues at coordinate 7,256,662 of NC_137857.1, forward strand.
CACAAAGAGCAGTTTTAGGACAGAAATATAGCCTCTACCCCTCCCTCCCTCCCACACTCCCTCCTTCAAACATAAACCATAAGTCAGTAGCAAGCTAAGCTAACCATATCCACCTTTTTGCCTATATTGTAACATGTAAGTATTCAGATTTCCGACATTCTTACTGAGAAAATCTCGGTAACATTGTATACATATACTATACACATCCATCGTAATCGACTCGGGTGACTTTGTTAATGAAAAAATTATAGCAAATGTTCATACAAAATTTATAGTACATAGTCCTATAATATAATATAGTCCTAGCCCTTAATATAACAAAGATTCTTGTCTTTGATAATCATGCTATTTCATGCATGGTTTTAGGATCTATGTACCTTAGCACCTTACTTTGAACTATATTCATTGAAATAAATTTACAAACTATTTGTAACATTAATAAAATTTGCTACTTTATTATATACAGAGGCCGGTGTTACTTCTTAGCTTATAATAATCATATTTGATACGTGAACGCACGTCTAAAATTGTCAACTGATTACCAACTAAACAACTTGCTCAATGTTTGACCTTAATCTCTTTTAAATTAGTGATTAGTCTATCAATATAATATTATTTTAGTCAGTAAACTTCGTTTGTATGCTAACTACTAACAAACTGAAAATATATGTTTGATTAGCTGTAATTAGTAGTATTTTAAAGAGAAGGGGGTGCATCAAAGATATATTCTTGACAGCCACACCTTCTAGATGATACAAACTATATTGACAGTTCATTAAAAACTAACGAATCGCGACTGCCCAAGTTTTGTTTAAGCTAGATGTAAATTGGGTTTGGAAATGTTCGCAATTCACAACCTAATATGTTTTAATATACTAGTAAAATTCGCCTTTTTCGTTGAAAGGGGGATGGGAAGCAGGGAAGGGATGAATTAGGTGACACTGCTGCAGCTTATTAGCCTGATATACTTGTATAGAAATTAAGTGGCATATCAAATAGAGCATTTTATTGAAATATGAAATCATTAAATGCTTTCTCCTCGACCCATTTCTCTCTTCTTTTTCTTATACGAAGAACAGCCCCTATGTCAGGAAAAAGGGAAGAGGAGGGGAGGGGGGCTTGACGATCAGTCCTGGCACCAATACCAATTTAAGGTGCACGATTACTATCACGGGTGTTTCCAGAAGTATACTATATGAACGATGCAGTATGTACTTTAAGTAAACAAAAAATATATACGCTATATATGTGAACATATTCAATCACTCAACATAAATATAAATCACCAAGGTAAATTGAAAAGTATTTAGGTGCCTGACAATTTTTATTTTACTGGAGCCCTATCACATATACACCAAAAGTGAGACAGAAAAGCCTATTAATCTTCCTAGATATTGATTTCCTGAGTTTGTTTAGAGAAGGAAAAGTAAAGAAGTCACAGTTGGTTTCTCGGATCTTTAAAAATTCAAGCTATAAGATCATACCAGCAGCAAAGAGCTTCTTCTCAGTCATCCTTTAATCTCCTCGCAAGACTGGAGAGCCAGCGCCTAACTCGTCGCTTCAAAGTGTAGCCGACAACAATCCCAGCAACAAAGCAAACAGCACAAAGCTTAGAGCATGTCCACAGTGACACAGATTGTCTGCATATAGATGCAGAAGTTTGAGAAAATGACACAATACTTGCATAATCCAAGGCAAGCTTGATAGTGGAAATGAAAAGGACAATAAGATGAATAAGTGATGCTCGAAATAGGATTTGCTACAAGTTACTAATACACTGCCAAAAACGATTTGAGGAAGATATAGAACAATGCATCAGTCCTAGTTACATAAGCTATCTTAAATGCTTAGACTAGTTGAATAGCAAATACTTTATCTCACTTCAAAGACTATACAGTAGAGAAGCCTATGCCAGTAGGTCCCTTGTAAGTAGTAAAGCACCACCAATGATGATTCTCAGCAAAAATGGTCTAACTTATGGTAGAGAACTTCAAAAGAACTTTAATACAACATATTTTAACTTGAATGTCGTCCAAGTGATGTAATCTGTTTTATCATGCCATTAGGAGGCATGAGAATAAGAAACACATCTTCAAGCACAAGATTCATTAAGTCACTTTACAAGAAACTGTGGCTACATAGATACAGAATGTCGAGAGGTAATCCAAGCCTTCACTTTATATGCAAATTGCAAAATACCACAAAGACTCAACTTTACACAGCTTTCTATGTTGCTATGATGCTATCCACTTTAAGGTACCCTTCTTTGAAGCCCAAATTCCATAGTAAGCTCAAAAAGACAAAGGGTGAAAACAAAAGTTTTCAAGACAATAAACTGGTCAATAACCTCACGCGCAACATTGTTTGAGACCTGAACATAGCAAGAGAAATTTAAAAGGCCGCATGGATATGGAATTTCAAGCATTTTAACAGTCACCATTATTGCCCAATATGTTCCCTCGATATATATTTTAGCAACATTTCGCTGTAGAATAAAAATTCCATGAGTAACAGGCTATAACAAATTCATATTCAACCAGTCAACACTCAGAAGTCTGAACTATATGGTATCCGCCTACATCATGTCTCAATTGGAGTCAATAATATCTCATGGCAAACTCCAAGGCCCCAATTAAACAACAGAGTATATACACCACAACTGAAACAGCTTGTCCTAGTATTTGTTACAATGTCTGAATATACTTTTCTAGTTCTAGTTAACATGAGTATAACATACACATGTGAACTCCAAAGTCCCAGCAGAAACTTGCAAAGAAAGCATAGAATATGAGGAATTGTTCAGCCCAAAATCCTTTAACAGTATGTTTGGAGAAGGGAATTTGGAACAAAAGGAAGGGAAGAGTAAGTCAAGGATTCATTTTCAGGAAAGGAAGAGAAGGGAATTGGAATAATTCATTTACCCTCCCCTTTGATAAAAACCCAATCCCCTTCGTATCCTTCACCCTGCCCTCATCACCTTTCTTATCCTATGTGATTGCTATCCAACAAACCCTAAATAAATTCGCAAATAACAGCCTCCTAGTGAGTTGATGCAACAATATATAATGACCACCCCCTAGACCATGTCCCAATTTAATTTCCATAGTACCTCAATAATTTATTTTACTTTACTTGAATCTGCAACAAATAAGGAAAGGCCAATGCGGCAATGACTTGCATTGGCAGAAAATTGCAATAAAAGCATTGCACAAGACAAAGTCTGATAGATATCCTTAGATGATCCCTTCAACAAGGGTGTTTAGGTAACTGATCCAACTTACCCATGAAGCCGTGCTGTCTTCACACATCAGCAAAAGCCGAGGGAGTCCCACGTTGTTTTGAATCCCAATGTTTTTCTATGATGCTACTAAATAGCAACTGTTCCTAGTGTTCCTACAGTGCGTGCTACATGGACAAGGATTAAACAAAAGAGCTAGCACATTTAAACTACACCCATATGGCCATACCCAATTACCCACCATCACTTCTGCTCCAAAGGTTCTTTACATTCAAATCCTATCTCACTCTATATCCCAACATTTCTTCTTTTTACATGGCAACACTTCTGGAATTAATGATTTGCGTTGATGGTATTTGATCATTTGGTGTGATGACAGTAAATAAGAAAATGATAGGATACAAGATGAAACACGTAAACAGACAAGGTATCTCTAAAGAATGACCTCTGCTAGATGACTTAGATCTTGATGTCAACAACTCCCTCGTATGTTAAACAAAGTTCCAGCCTTCCAGGGTCTTGGCCTACGAAGAAAATGAACTTACATGGATGACCTGATACCAGTGCACTACCAAACTGGTAATGAGTGTCACAACTCTCCACCAGGCTAGCTTATTACAATGAAAAAGAGTGAATTAAGCGCCGATTTACATGGTCATTAACCCCATACCCTATACCATAAGATATCCGGGATTATATCCACACTCCTTAACATCACATTTATGGATGATCACGTAACTAAAATTCATACATCTAGCAATGTATCCATACTGCTTGGCAGTGAAGCTTGATTTCTGCTTCAGCCTTAATCTGCCATTATATATTGATCAACGCCAGATTTAGATTTAAATTACTTTCTCTTCCCACATCCCGTATCTGTTTTTCATTTCCCACATCCCAGATTTCAATCTAGACTGAATTTTAGAATAAAACGTGTAATGGTGAATTGCAAGCATTCTTCCCACATCCCATATCTGTTTTTCATTTCCAAATCCATATAGACTGGAGTTTTTAAAAGACAAAGGGATCTTTAAAGGACATATTAGCAAAACATATGAAATGGCACAAAAACCAAAAGGAATGACCGTTATACACAAGGATCCTCCTATGCAACTTCAATATGTTATTCATTCAGTCTTAAACTTATCCAGCAGAACAAGATATATGATAAGATGGAGATATGGAAAAAAATATCCGTCAAGTTACCCTGTGCAAAGCACAGTTGATGTAAGCTTACTCTAGAAACTCCTTACCTCACAGGATTACACTAGTTTTCATCTACAGATCAAAGAGATAACATCCAAATAAGGCATGATTCGAAAAAAAGTAGCCGCTTATGCGAAGCTTAGGGGGTAAAAAGAAAGTCTTTTGAACAACCAATTTAGTGACATCTAGAATTAGGTGATACTTCATTAAAAATATAGACAAAGATTAGCTCTATCAATAAATTATCAAAAGGCTTTTGAATTGGCATGCAGCTTTTGCAATGATTGCTAGGGAAGCGGCCAATATGCATCGCTTAATCGCTTATCTTCGATAGCATCACATTGATAACAATTTTATTCAAGCGCCTCTGCGCCTCATTCAATAGATTCAAGTCATTCAACCACAAATTCACAACTCACAAGGACATTTTAGCAGCACTAAGAATGATTTTTTTTTTTTTTTTTTTTTTTTTGCTGTAATGTCCATCCATGTCAGTACATCCACTCCACACAATTTGACATGTAAAAGAGGGAAAGTTTGGCTATACTCGGATCTAAATTTCTAGGATCACAAACAGTTATACAAAACCACCTATGTGTTTCATATCCTATTCATAGAATTTTAAGACCAACCTTCTCTATCAACCTTCACTCAGTACAATTACTAAATATTTCCTTTGGATAAGAATGATTACAAAAGCCCCTCCACATTAGTCAGAAAACCATGAGCCTCTAGGTAAATTTAACAGATTTGTCTGTAATGGTAAAATTATCCCATCTGCCATCTAAGTTATTAACTATTTGTCAACCCAAAAGAAGCCTCCATAATATCTGCATCATCTCCATATGACCATATCTATATAACATTATGCCACCCAAAAGAAGCTGGCGGGCAAGCAAGGAAGACAGGGAGAAAATTGTAGAGCAAATTAGCAGAGGAATGGTGATAGCAGGAGAGAAGCTAGGGAGTATATTGAGTTTAATCAACTGCACAACCGAAACAACATATCATGTTAAAGGGATTTACATTCTTTTTCTTCCCTATCCCTTTCTTCATACCTTTGCCTTTCCCCTATCTCAACATACCGACCCTAATATTATTCACATGAGAAATAAATTAAAGCCACTTAAAGTCACACACACTAAAGTCCACCCGAACCGTCCTAATATATTGTTTTGAAAGTACATTACCTTAGAAATTTTGACAATGGATTTAAGATATGTCTCCCCACAAGGTTTCATAACACATAATTCATCAACCTAGTATTCCAAATCAATTCTCTTCAGATGTCTTAATATGCAATCATTAGCTAAACTTAACCTAAAATGATGAAGTTAACTGACAATCCAACAAAGATGTCCATAATCAATTCCTATGCAACTAAATCATACTATCCAATAAATACTTCCTATTCCTATGAAATCGTCCAAAGTGAGAACCCATTCCACTGCAACAAAAGTCAAGAAATATAAAGCTACAAGATTATTGCCACTATTCAAACCTCAGAACCCCCCCCCCCCACACACACACACACGGCATGTCGAACTACCGGACAATTTCCATAAAAGTAGTCATCCTAGTCAAATTACACCATATATTACTATCATTCAGGTCCTAACCAAGGACTAACATACCAATAACAACATGAAAATCTCCCTAAGAAGATGGCAATATGAACAACATTTCCTCAATTACTCTCATTCAGGTTAACAAACCCACTATTTGCAAGAAAACAGAGATAACAAATACATCGTAGAAAACTTTTCTCTTTTACCCAACTCCCAAATCCACTGCTTTTCACAACACCAACATTACCAAATACGAATTCAGTCAAAAGGGCAGCATTTCAATAGCATAAAGATTGAAAATTGATGGTGGGTATTTAACAATAAGCAAACTTGTAGCATAATTCATCAAAATTATACAAATGAAATCAATAAATAGCATGAATTATGAGGAAATTACCCAATAAAAATAGTACCTTGGAGGTCTGGTGACTAGAACACCAGGAGTCCCATATGAAGAAGATAGTGGAGGTGGAGGTGGGGTTGATGATTGTGGTTGGAAAGCTGAAGAACCCATCAATTTGACATCGTTAGAGAACTTACTGAATGCGCTTTGAACACTCTCCATTTCACCCCAACCCCCACTGTGGAAACCAAAACCCTTTTTAGGTTTATACAGTGAACAACGAACAATGTGTTGACTGTTGAGATTTACATATTTTTGCAATTTTTCTTTTTAGAACAAACCATATTTTTCACTTTTTTTTTTTTTTTTTGAAAACATTTTTCACTTTTTTTTACTTAAAACAAAAGCATACAAAATTTTACAGTTTGAATTAGATCACTATACAATGTGGTTTCAAATAAAAGATCACTGTACAATAAAATTGGGTCAATTTGGGTATTTAAGACTTTAGGTAGGGTTTAGTTCGAATTTAATTAAATTTTGGGTCAAATTCAAGTCATATCAAATATATGAATATATCTAGCATTCAAATCAGGTTTAGGTCAAATCAAGTTTGATTAGGTTAGGTTGAGTCACTTTTTGGCTGTAGATCAGGTTCGATTAGAGGTGGGTTCAATTTTTAGGTTTGGGATGTATTAAGTCATGTTTGAGCCTTTGAAACGGGTTTATAAATTGTTAATTCGAGTTTTCATGTTAGGTCATTCTTTTCTTTTCTTTTTTTTAACGAGAGTTAGGCCATTCTTGATTTTGGGTCAATTTCAAGTCGAATCAATATCGATCTTTTTTAGTTGAGCCTATATATTTACATGTTTTAAAATTTGATCAAACGTCTTGAATATGTTATTGAACCTTTATAATTGCATACTAGAGGTTCAAATATATGACGTGACGTGATGTGAATATAAGAGGTATCAAGTATATGACATTATATGAACAATATGTGTTGTATCATTAATTCATTATGTATATGTTGTTGATTGTCTATTTTTTAAAACTTTTTTTTTTGATATATTTTTTTTTTTAACTTTTTATTACCTTTAAATTGTTTATTTACTTATTACCCTCATAAATGTTAAGTTTTTTTTTTTTAATTTTTTTTTATTACTTTGAAAACTTGTACTACCTCCGTTAACGGTTATTTGCAACATATACTATAAATGAATGCTAACTATTATGTGCAACAAATGTTTTTTTTCCTTTTTAGGCAATCATTTATCTCTATCTCTCTCCTCATCACATGCACCCAACTTTTTCTCTCTCCATTTTACCCTCACAAATAAATTTTGCCTAGGAGTCTGCAAACACCCCCTTTGTTGCAAATAATAGTTCGGAGGAAGTATGTGAACATTTATTAATGCTACCAAGTACCAACAGCTAAAGTTGTGACACAAGATTAAACTGAAAGAGCTCTCCAGACATGGCTAGCTATAGTGCGCGCACCCTAATTTATTCAAGTGTGGATTCTTTTCAACTCAGTTTAAATCAATTTATAATTAATGTCAGATCGAGTGGAGGTTTGAGTTCGAACCATAGATAATCGAGTCAAATTGGTTGTCAATCGACATCGGCTCGGTCACTCAAAGAGTTGAAGATAGATCTATTATTGCTTAATGCTTGTGAATTGAGGGACAAACACTGGACTTATACTTGACTGGCCACCATTTATCCACAACACAAACGAAATCCACTTGAAAAGCCACAAACCTCTCACCCTTTTCACCTCTTCCTCCTTATCTTTCTTCTTCTTCTTCTTCCACTACACCATAATCATCTACTACTACTTGTATTAACACAACAAACTTCTAACATTTTTAAACTTTCTTTCTTTAACAATGGCTTCCCTTTCTCTTCCCAAACATTCCCTTCCTTTTACTCTTCCATCCCAAACCCCCAAAACCTATTCTTTTAAAAACCTCTGCATCATCTCCAATTCAACTCAATCCCAATTTTGTGGCCTCAAATTATCACACCCTTCTTCTTTCTCTTCCCCCTTTTCTTCTCGTTCTTCCAAATTTTCCATTGTTAATGCCAAGGTGCTACATTTTGCTGGAATTATTTAATTTTTTGTGGGATTTTCTGATTTTTGAGTGAATTTTCTATCTGGGTTTTTGAATTTGCTTATAAAAGTTATTGAATTTTGGTTGAAAATGCAGGTTTCTGAAGGTAGTCAGGCACCTGCATTTACTTTGAAAGATCAAGATGGAAGGAATGTGAGCTTGACTAAATTTAAAGGAAAGCCTGTTGTTGTCTACTTTTACCCTGCTGATGAAACCCCTGGTTGCACCAAACAGGTCCTTACCTTTATTTCTATGTCTCTTATTTGCATATTTTTAACTGCTGGTCAAATTTATGTTACTCCGACTCTTCATTTCACCCCTATTACTTGGGTTATGGTATACAAAATAGCTGAGTCGGACATTTGGCCATGTACCCAAGTCTGAGTAACATAGGTACAAGTACTAATTATACATATCCTGATATCCACTTATTAATTTTGGCTTTGCTATGTGCCATAGTTATTAGTTATGCTTTTGTTCCTTATATGTAGAATTTAAATTTGGTTCTACAATAAATTTTGATTGTTATGCTATTTTTTCTTAGGAGATGGCAAATGGCATGGTGAAAGAACTACTTAAATAACCTTATAAACCCTTCAAGAACCAATATAATAGGGATTAGATATTGCAAATAGTGATCTTGTTTAGGTAATTGAAGATTGAAGCAATATTAAGTCTTTAGGTACATTCACTATTTGAGAATATTTGGGGCCAAAATTTACTTGGTTGTTGATGCTTTCTAATATTAATCCTTTATTTACTGGAAATTTTGTGTATTATGTTGCCATGTGAGATGTTGGTGCATACTTTTATTCAATAGCTTCGAGATGAGTTGAAATGAGCAGTTATATATCAACTGTTGATTTGATCATTCTCGGGTTTAAAAAGTCATGTTCTATGATATATTATGAAAGTCAAGGGTGCGAATTTTCATTTTGCATGTAGATAGTGTTAGAAAATTGGTCAGCCAAACGTGGTCTATAGTATTGTGTAGTAGTTATGGAAAGATGATAACAAACTTCCAAATGAAGTAATTTTGGAAGATGAGGCAAAGGAAAATTTAAAGGTATGCTATATGTAGAGTTGTGGACTAGGGTGATTAACAATTTCAGGGGGGGTCAACAATTTAGATGAATAGGTTAATGGATTAGTTAGGTCACATCATATATACTAGGATATGCAAATTATCTTGAACATCCTAAGGAAGCATTGAAAAATGTTATCTTCCTGGAATTACATCAGAGTGGGCCGACTATTGAATAAGGAAGTAATATAGAGGAGCCAAACCCGAATATGCCAAGGCCAGTACTTCTCCCCAATAATTTGATTTCTAACTGATGGTACTTCTAGTATGATGTTGACAGCAACAAAAGGTCACCCCTCTTCCCTCCCCTTATAAAAATTCCAGGAAATGCAGAAAAATTGTATAAGTGAACCTACAAAGCAGAACCAAAATTTAAGTCGAGGGAAGTTATTTTGGTTTATGTATAATTCTTGCCAATAGGTGAAAGGGAGAGTCCCTGGACAACAGCCTAATTTATATCTTTAAGTCATTGTCTTAGTCCAAGTAGCATGATTGCTGCCTATATCTATTATCTCCGCAATAGCTATTCCATCAATCTAGTTTTTCTGCTTAATTGCAGTAATTCAATGAGGCTTACTATATGCCAAGAAAAATTATCTCTTTTCTTTTAAGTATAGTTGCTAAGATGATGAATGATACGCAGAGCAGCCATAATGTGTAATGTTTGGTCTCATCCCTCTAGCCAAAGTACTTTCAAAATTGGTTAAGTGTTCTAGATCTCTGGAAACCTGGATACTTTTTTTAGTTAAAAGTCAATAGATAAAATATCTAAGCTGTCAAGTAATATACTAGGTTTCATGGACTGATTTGGCTTAATAGGGGTGGTAGTGATACCAACTCAATATCAAATACATGCATTATTGTTGAGGACCGAGATTTACACTGGTCAACTGTTTTCTGTTTCCAAGGCTATTCTTGTAGCCCCTCATGTAAAGCTCCCATTGCAGTTTGCTTTCTTTGAGATAGATTAATATCCTATATCTATGCTGTGCAGACGTGCAGTTGGCTAGGGGCTTCTGCAGTTCTGCTTGTCTTTTTTATACGGAGTAATAAGCATTTTAGTAGTCAATTGCACTTGAATTAGAATCAATTTAGAATGTCAGTGCACTTTTAAGAATCTAATTTGCGGGATTTGCTTTTTCACGTATATGAGATTGTCCTTTTAATCGATTTTTCATTGCACTGAATCTACTATTCTACTGATAAACCGTTTTTATGACCAATGGTTAAAATGTTATCTGAATTTTTGTCTGAAACTATGTATTTTCTTTGTTTCTCTTAGTGCTATCTCTTGACCTTTTTGCATTTTCTCCACAGGCTTGTGCTTTTAGAGACTCATATGAAAAGTTTAAGAAAGCAGGGGCAGAGGTTATTGGTATCAGCGGTGATGATTCATCGTCTCACAAGGTAAATACAGAATTCTAGTGCAGCACAGTCCATACTTATTCAGCAAAAAATTAAATTTAATTGGACGACTGTCAGATTATTTTGGCACAGGAGAACTATAGTCCCTCAATACATGCATTACTTTGTTATCAATGACCAAAATCCATACACTTCATGATAAGTCTAGTTTTCTTTCCTCTTTAATCTCCCCTCCCTCCCGAAAAAAAAATTTATTCTTGCACCTTTTGTACATGTACACGGATGAAGGACTAGCCAAGTAATAGGAAGGTGGGGTTGGGTGAGGCTTTACATGGAGTGCTAGGCAATTACCAGTGATAAAGAAGTTGGATGGTAGTGTTTTTCAATTCCTGTCTCTGAAATTGTATCCCCGTACTTTGTGGCTATCAAAACTAGAGAAGAAAAAACTATGTAAATTTTAAATGTTGTGTTTATAACCTGTAGTATAGCTTATTCTTGGTTATAAGACATACGAAGTACTTTGTAAGGCTTTGTTTCATGCCTTAAGGATTTCCACTCAACTATTAGTTGACATTCTTGTTTGACTTAGGTTATGCAAAACTTGTAGCATTCCTAAATCTGTGAGGCATTAAGAAGAAAAACCTTGCAGTTCTTCTCAATGGATATCAGATGGCCACTGTCCACTGCACAACAAATATACACCAAATTTATCCCCTTATATAAATATCGCACGATTCATTATGACAATTCATGTTAGTCGACCCCAACTCATCTTGGGGTTAAGGCTTTGTTGGTGGTGCTCTTTTTGTTGTTATCCTCTTATATAATTTTGAAGTTTCTGACGTGTACTCCTGTATGTATTCAGTCATTCAAACAGAAGTACAAGCTTCCTTTCACTTTGCTAAGTGATGAGGGTAACAAGGTGAGAAAAGAGTGGGGAGTCCCATCAGATCTCTTTGGAGCTCTCCCCGGTAGACAAACCTATGTCCTTGACAAGAATGGAGTTGTCCGGCTCGTTTACAACAATCAATTTCAGCCTGAGAAGCATATTGACGAGACCCTCAAGTTTCTACAAAGCCTTTGAGCAAGATCTCTGATAGCAGATTCTGTGAATCCTTCTCTCCTCTCCCTTCAAATTAGCAACCCCGAATCCTTGATTCTCCAATGTATGTCTTAGATCTTTCTCTGCAGTAATTGTGATTAATTCTGTATACTACTTCCAAAATTTCTATCAGCAATTATATGCAATAAAAGTTGAGAATATCAAAATTCGGCAGATATGTGCTCACTATTGTCAGCAGCACTCTGGGATATTGATATGTTGCTAGTTTTTTCTTGTTTGTTACGATTTTTTAAATCTGTCAACCATGAATAAGCTTCAGAGTTCACAGTAAACTTGAGGACTTGAGGTTACTCCTTTCATTTGCTTTAACATACGCCCTTTTCTATAGTTGTGAGTGACTAAAATATGTCACGCGGCGAAAATTTATCTTGCATTGCCACAATGTTGATTGTATGAGCTTTTGACACCTCCTTTTAAAGTTGTCTTGTTTACTTTTTGTTTCTCTCCCAAACTGCCTATTTTAAACTAACCTTGGGTGAGGTTTGTTGGTGATCCTTGAGGCCTTGTTGAACATACATGCTTGCTGGCGAGCTTCATTTGACACTCGTCACAGTCTCAAATATGGCCTGGTGATTAGAATTGATGAGGAAGTCTGTACATTTTCATATCCTCATGAAACTACAAGATGATACTGTCAGATGCTCTTTCTGGGACCATATTTTGTTTAAATTGTGCATTTTCATTATAAGACCTTCTTTTAGGTAGGTAAGGAGAAGGCCCTACTCGAGTAGTCGAGTTAGCGAGTTAGGCCCTTTGGGGGTGGGGAGGGGGGAAGTAGATGGATGTCTGTCTTGCTATTGCAGTTGTAATAAAAATTACCAAAAGACAGGATATAATTAAGGGAAAGTAATACAAACTGTAACTCAAATGCAGAAAATAATATATTGCTTATCATGTTATTACATGCTACTGATTGTTACATGCTACTGTAATACCCTACGAAATAACAGAAATATAAAAGCTTACTACAGATTTTCAGACTAGTATCTGTTTATTTTGTATCTTCACCACTAGAAATCTAGCTTGCATATCAGCTAAAGCCATAAATACACCTAGTGATAACGAAATAAAATGATGATAAAATGATCATAACAGCAGTTCCAGATAATTAGTTGCTCTTTGCTTCAATTAGTTGTCTTCGTCGTAATCTTGACTGGTGTAAGGACTGAATGCTTCAGACAACCAGCTATTCTTCCTCCAAGAATTCCATCCCATTTCCTCACAAAGTTCATCATTATGATTAATGATATAGGTTGAAATGCATTGCCTTTTGTAGAACCTGGTTGTCCTCTTCATAACTTCCACCTCCTTTTCGATATTCCCTAGCATATTCTCTACACTAGGGAGCTTGAATCGGTCATCCACAAGCCTTGCTAGCCACTTGCACCTTAGCTCTGCTGTTTGTAGGTTTGATACCGTCTCAACGTAGCCTATAAAAGCCATGTTTGGAATCATAGGATTTATGGTGCTCCTGCAATTTAGTCAAATAGGATCCATAATCAGTTCATCAATCTTACAAGGAATATTGAAGAAGATCAAAGACTTAATCTTAGTAATTATGTTAGGTAAATATAAGCATAAAAAATTGAAAACGGGCTATGATTTTTCCAAGGCAATATTCAACTAAAACTACTTTTGTAACATACCAACAATGAATATTGCCTTGGAAAAATCAACACGTATGTGCCTTTAACTTTAGCGGATAAAATAATAATTACGGAGTATTTGAAAATACTATAAAAAAAAAAAAAGGCGGTATTGTTCTTACTTGTACAATGGCATAACACCATTACAATCAAGGAAGCTAGTGAAAGGTTGTGGTAGTATGGACTCTAGCTTCTTCTTCCCATCATAACCAGTTGCACAAATCACGACGTCTGCCTCAAGCTTGCTACCATCATCGAATTGGAGTCCATTTTCGTAAAACCACCATTTCGACGCCTTCTTAAACTTGATTCTCCCTTCATCAGCCTCAGGGAAGAACTTTTCAGGCAAAATTGCCATTTGACAACTTGCATAATCTTCATGGAAGGGATGCTCTGGTTTTAGCCCATGCTTCTCATATGGAAGCTTCCATAACAAATAACTCTCTATAATTTTCGACACAACTCGTCTCTGAAACAAGCAATAGTGCATCATGGTTAGAACTTAGAAGTATGCACACTTCATTAACCTATTCTCAATTTCATCTTAATTATTTTGATTTTGAGGTAAATAAATTAAATAAGATAAAAGTCTCCAAAATAAATCATCGTATTATATTGTTATATATTTATTTATCTTAATTATACACGAACCCTTAGGTTAGCTAAGAATTCGTATCTAATTAATTACGGTGATGTTTTGAAAGATTTAGCTTCATAAAACTTTACACAAGTTTAGTTACAAAGTATTCCGTACATTATAATTTAAATAAACAGTCAAAGTTAGGTAAGGATTGGAGCAACAACTCGAGTATATATTGTAAGGAAAAAAATTTACCATAGGTGATAAGAGGAGGCACATTAAAGCCCTAAGAGAGTTTTGGTCAGGCCTCTCATGGATGTATTGGGAAGATCTTGTTGAGTAAAACAAGTAAAATGGCAAACCCCAAATTGAGTAATGAGGAACTGTCCAATGCAACGTTCTTATCACCATTGTGCATGCTTTCCCATCTGGTCCTGCAATCATGCATTACATGCATAAATTACGTGTAAATCAATGCGTTTTATTTTATTTTATTATTATTATTATTATTATTATTTTTAATAATTGTAAGTAGATAGTCACAAAGGTAAATGGTATACTACGTAAATAGAATTCGACGTCATGTTATGTATAATGGTACCAGTAATACCGCCTCTAATAACTTTAACCCACTCATTTGGTAGAATTTCCACTAATATGAAATTATATGACAATTAAATTTAAATGTAAAAGAGTATCTAGTACTTAAAATTTCATTGTGCGTGGCTAATATAATGTTGTAATGTGTATTAAGAAATATACACTAATTTAAATTCATTGTTAAAATGGTAAGACAATAATTCGATAAAATCACAACCTTTCACTGGTCAACCTATTCCGTATTTGCATGCAAGACTTACACTTATTTACAGAGGAAAAGGTATGCATTATTAGCTAATCATATACTAGTTCTTTAGATTACACATAGTATGAACTTGGCATTCAGTATTCTTTTTCATTGAGCATGTTATTCTGTCGTATATACAAGATGCATGGTATATCAATGATAACTATGATATAATCGTAGTTACTGAAGTTTAAGCAAACAATTAATATAAAATCATAGTTTAGGAGTACTAATCAAGATAATGTTCTGGTAGTATGAAAAGCATATATTATAATGAATTAATCATGTATCATATGCTTAACATCACTCTTAAATTATCAAGTATGAACACTATATATTTTATTTTTTGCATACATACAAGTATACAACTAGTATGAACACGAATATTTTATAACATATGATATGAATTTCATGCATATTACTCGATCGTAATTAGATTTTGTCGGTCCATGCAATATGAACAACATTTATCATATTATATAAAGCTATAATTATTGTAGCTTACACATGCAAAAGAAAAGTAATTAGGAAGTCCAACCGAAATTTGAAAAAGCAAAGGTCAACACTCACATGATTGGAGAATATTGACTAGAGGAAAGGTCAAATAGATGGTCATCATATATATATGAATTGACCCCAAATGTACTTCTTTCTTTGTTTAGGTAATTTTTTAGGTTTTTTTTTTTAAATTTTTTATATATTTTATTTAATTTTCTATGTTTTTTCTTGTTTGTAATTACTAATTAGTCGTAAAGTTGAAAATTTCAATTGATTAGTATTATATTAGCAACAATATTATTGTTAAAAAAAAGTCAAGCTTTGAATGTATTGATATGAATGGAATTGAAGTCAAATCACTAATTGAATTGACCTATTCTTAAGAGCACTTAGCTTGATAGAGTATATATATGACCAACTAATCAACTATATATATCGTTAAAAAAGACAGAAACTTTGTACTCCTATGATTATTAATTAGTTGCTTGCTTAATTCACAATTAAGTGTTACTTTTGTAATAGATTTTATCAGGTTACTTGACCACTATTTTTCTAGTAAAATATTTGCAATGATTTATAAAATGAAATAAAATATTAGTGTAATATAGTAATAATAAAAATATTTAATCAATCTTATGCAACTGCCAATTGGCATGATGCATGAGTACTATCTGCCACATGCCATGAAATTGATGGAGCTAGAGTGAAAAATTATGGCAGATAGTTATATGTAAATTATTAGATGTTAAGTTTCATTATATGTAATTATGTACTATCTAATAATAATGTACAATTTTATAAATTTCTTTTTGAAAAATTTTTGTAAAAATTTGGCAGATAGTATACGAGTACATTATTAGAAATTTCTTTTTGGAATTTGATGTATAAATCTAATGGATGTTGGAAATTTTATACGAGTACTAATTTTTTGATGCATAAATTTCATACGAGTACTAATTTTTTTTTGATGCATTATTTTCATACTAATTTAATTGTAATAGTCTAAGTCAAGGGACTGATTGATCGAGATTCTAATAGTGTTGATGACTCACATAAACGTAATAAAGATTGAGTCAATTATGCCAATTGTCATAAACAACTCAAATATTGGAATTAATTTGGCAGTGTAAGACTAAAATTTATGTAAGAGAACATTAAATTTGGGGTATATGGGTTGCATGCAACGTTTGCATGTGTTTCAACTTAAAGTTCCTAAGTTAAATAACTTACCTAGCTACGAGAATTTAGATAAAATGTGAGTACTTTATTTTTTTTGACAAACGAGTACTTCATACTTCGTATATTGTACCGTTATTACTATTTTTTTTTTTTTTAATTGAAAAAGTACACGGTACTAGTAATCACCTTATCTCAGGAAAATTGTAACGTTATTACTATGGATGTATAATGATGCATTTACTAGCTAGTTGCTCATCCAAAGTAATAATGAGAATTTGCTAATAGTATGTGTAATTACTTTAGTACGGAGTAATATCTATTAGTTCTTTGTATACGAGTATTATTTATAATATTCTTAATAGAAAATGATTAAAAGAAAAAAGAAATCGAGATAGAGGCAGGAGGAGTCAATATAATAATAAGTAGCTAGTCAACTAATAAGAATAATAATATACCTTGGTTTGCTTCAGCACATTCAACAGCAAGGTCTATACCAGATTTCTTGTAACCAACAATTGCAACACTTTTTCCCTTAACAAGTGAAGAAGCTTCTTCCTTGTTTAATTTGCAATAATCAAGAGTATGTAGCACCTTTCCTTTGAATATTTCTGGCCCTTTTTTTGGTGGAAAAGTGGGAATTTTGGGTATGTCACCATATTTTCCAATACAGACCACCACTAACTCAAAAGTGTACCTCTGGAATAACATGTATAGAAGAACAAATTAATTTTAAGAATATATTCAATTTATATAAATGGCTTTTATATATGGAGTAGATATTAATTTATACGAGTTTTTTATGACAGAATATACATGTGGATGAACATTTTTATTTCGGTAAGAAAATAAAATTAAAATACAGTCATCAATCCCTAAAATGGGACCAACATATTACATGTTATCCTTTAGTGCAAAAAAATTAATTATTGAAGAAAAATAATTTAAATTCGATAAATCTATCCAAGTTTAAAATTTTGCAAAATAAAAGAGAAAATTTGAGATGTTGTAACAATAATTCCCCTTATTTTGGTGTTATGTAAAACAAGATCCTTGTTATAAAGTTATAATTAATACAAAACAATTAATGTTCATATTATTATATGGCTTGAGTATGTAATTAAAACTCACAATTTCTTTCCATCATTATAGAGATTATTACCTTTTTTTTTTTTCAGTTTTTCAAATCATGATACTACTTTTATTTCAAAATAGATGACACGTTTGTTTTTGACTGTTTTGTTTTATCAAATCACAACTTTGACCTATAATTTTTGTATATGTTCATTAGTAAAAATATATACTCTACATCTTGAAAATATACGTTAAAACCAATCCAACAATACTTTACATCTTAGTAATAAATTTTTATAGTTAAGTGAAAAATGGTGTCAAAATTAATAAATAAATACTGTAAAAAGTCAAAACAGTATGTATTGTGAAACGGAAGTAGCATAATTGTGATATTTTTTTAATTTTTTTTTTTTATGTAACACCGTACCCTACATGCAAATTGCAATAAATACCTCCTTAAGACATGCATGCATCAATTTCATATAGGATATACAATTATACCTCAATGGAGTCAAAGTCATCGTTAGTTTGAACGGCAACCTCCCACGCCGGGTGGCCGGTCATCAACCTCCCGTACTCACCCTTCCCTTCGCGGTGACTTTCATCACCGATGTAACGGAGCTCAACCACCTTAGAACGAAAGTTAACAAACTTAAGGACATCAAAGTGGTTAGCATAGGAGTGCAAATAGTCAATGATCTCAACATAAGAAGGGAAAGAAGAATTATCCCTATCCGGCCAAGGAAAATCAGAAAATTCATAGTCACATCGCGGTGTTTGAAGTTTTGTTGACCGGAAGGATGCATGTTTCCATACACCTCCAATCGAGTCACTAGCCTCAAAGACCATTGGCTCGTACTTGGCTAGTTGTTTAGCGGCCGCTATGCCACTAATCCCGGCCCCTATGATGGCTATCTTAGAGGAAATAGGAGCCATTTTGAAGAGAACGAAGGATGTATAAGCTAGGTAATTATAAGGGTGTTTAGAATGTGATGAAGGTGTTTTTTTTTTCAAGGGTTTATAAATTGTGAATGTGTGAATTTTGAAGAAGTGATTGTAAGGTATTTATAGTAAATAGAGAGTAAGGGGTGGGGCACGTTATTATATTGGTCATGTGAAATATTCTATGACTTTGAAATAATCTTTGTAGAAATGGGAAAAAAAGAGGATTCATATCATAGTCTTAAGGGTATCATGATCAATGCATGCATGGATAGGGGACCGTTCGTTACTTCCTTTTCTTTTCGGTTATTTTTATTTTTATTTTTATTAATTAGTTCGTTGCTTCCTTAATTCTTATAATACTTGCAATATTTTGACTTAGCTTGATACTAAATTATATACGACCCTGATTCGATTCTAACCGTAACTTACTTATTACGTACTCTTAATTTATTTATTTCTAATTTATCAAGGTACGTAAGTATATATAGATTTATGGCCAAATGAGAAGCTAGATCGTAAAAACACTTGTAATTCTGTAAGTATGCTAATATTTAAACTTCAACTTTTTATTAGAGATTCTAAAATCACTCCTTTTGTAACACTTGTAAAGTTGTAAGGTTATGTTTTGTCACCTCATTTTTTATTATCTAACTCTTTATTGGTGATTCTAATGTGTATTTCTTCAAATATGTAATTTTTATAAATTTTTCATTTTGATGTAATCAAAGACATATAATAATAATAATAATAATAATAATAATAATAATAATAATAATAATAATAATAATAATAATAATAATAAAATTTGTTTCTTTTTTTATTGGAATTAAGTGTTAAGGTCTTTACATAAGATGAACTAAACAAAGTATTTATTACCCTTTTTATTTTTAAAGATTATTACCCTTTTACTCCTTATTTAGTTCAATTCAAATTAGATTAAATAATCTAGATTATTTCATATCAAACCTTAGCATAAGATAGCCAAATTCTGTAAGTATGCTATCAATTAAACTTTTCAATTTTATCATTAATACTTGGTTGGTATATTTTAGTAGGTAAGGTGAAGGGCCTTACTAAGCCGAAATGTCTCACACATCAACCTGATTGGCTTAATTAGTGAGGTAATCCCTTTAGAAGTGAGGGCCGGGGAAGGGGTAAAGGAATCCCCAAGTGACCCCAACAACCCAAAGTACCACTAATGTGATTCAACTCATAGCTTCGTAAGGGTGTGTTTTATTCACCTAATTTGTACTTATCTAGCTTATTTGATATTATATGAACTTATTTGAACTTTTCAAATTCTAAAACTTATTTTAGTTGTAATTTGAACTTGAGCAAGCCTTATCATAACTTATTTTTCCTGAACTGAACTTATCTGAACTTGTTTGACCTCAAATAAGTGAAAATTAGGTGAACTGAACGGACCCTTAACGTAAGATGCAAACATTTCAGTTAGACTAAGCATTGCATGGTGATACACCATTTTCAATTGGTATGGTAGAATAGTAAAATGGTAATAGTGAAGGATACGAAATTATAAACTCTATTTTTTAACATTGACCCCAATTAAATAAGGCTTAATTATTTAAGTATGGATGAAGTACAAAGTACGCATATATGGTCATATGGATGTTATTAACATTAACATAATTATAAAACGTTAAATTATTTGGACAGGCAGTATTATTCAATCATGCCAATCAATATTATTGAACTTATACAATCTCAACTTGAAACATATAATTTGATTAGCGCCGTTACTTCGTTAGTTATTTATTATTTATAGTTTGTTTGATATGCAAAAATTTTGGTTTTTAACAAAAAGGAGCTACAAATCCAATTACTACCTCCGGTCTAATTTACTCGCAACAAATGAATATTTTATGTCTCACAAATGATACCCCTTTGTTGCGAGTAAATTGGACCGGAGGTAGTATTTGGTACAATTGCGAAAATTATACAAAGTAATTTATACTTCAATGTTAAGGAGTTAAATTATACGAAGTAATTAAAAAAATTAAACTGTATTAACAAAGAGGAGACTCGTTTATTATTTGAATCTGTACGATTTTTTTCGCCCCTCCCTCCTTTAGACATTTACACATTTTAGCATTTATATACCCCAATTGGCAATTCTAAGGAGGCCACCACATGGTTCCCATCAAATTATATTGCATGTAATGCAACGCCTTAGGATATGTATGGTCTGGGCCACACCAAGAACTATTTTTACACTCCATATTGATAATTTCCCAACGTTTATCATTTACATAATTGATTCCAAGGCCTGTTCACATTTGCTTAATTTCATTTCATTTCAGTTCAGCTTCAATCAGTTCAATTCAGTTCAGCTTCTAATTTCCCTCTTTTATAAAATATTTAGTTTAGTTCAGTTCAGTTCAACTCTAATCAGTTCAGTTCAGCTCCAATCAGTTCAGCTCAGTTCAGTAAATGTGAACAAGCCCTTACATTTCATGATTTTTTTTAACCATAGATTATGAATTTATCATATAGTGATGTTTAGAAAACTGTAAAAATTAAAATGCATAAGGTGCGTGCACCTAGTATCAAGACATCGGATACTAGTTCAGATCCATTTAAATCAGCAAAGAGATCCTAATGAGCAAGAAAATAGCTTTGAATTCCTTTTAAACTAGGAGTATTATTGTATGCATAATATGAACACTATATCAATCGACTATGTGAATACGCTATCTCCTAATTTCTATGTTCACCTATCTCTCCAAAATTTTCACTACCTCTCATTTAAATTTCTATCTCCCTCAACTTGCAACTCTACCACACAAATATAAATGGAGCTAAAAAATTGCAACGTCAATACACAGAAACCATAGATAAAATTTGTATTAATTAGATGATAAAACTAGAGTGTGACTCAAAGGTTTTGTATATATGAACTCATCTCACTCACATACAAAGTTGATATCAATACCTAGTTGCCGGAAATTACCAAAATCGGCTCAAAATAACATACTACCTCCGGAAATTACCCCAAAGTTGTACATACCATTTAACGGAGGTAGTATAATATTCAGTAAAATTGTAAAAAGTTGCATAATCGATACTGACATGTACGTTTATTGAAGTACAACGTATACTTAATCACGTGGAGTACAGAGCATAACTAACACATCAATAATATTGTAAGACATCAACTTTTACTCTTAATTGCATTGGTTTCATGTTCATACCTTAACGTTAGTTGTCAAGTATAGTACATGCATGTTCCTTCTAAATAGATGACATGACTTGTTTCTAGTGGTCATAGGACAAGAGGGTTTAATTAGTGGAATTTGCGGTGGTGTTGGAGGAATTACTAATGTAGGTTTGATATGCATTTGCAAATACATAATAAATAATAAAATATTGAAAAGTACATGGGGGTGAGAGAAAGTAGGAGAGAGATGAGTAAGTAAGACCACTTTAAAATATATCAGTGAAAGCTTATTTAATATCATTGGCTATTTAGTGATATTAATTCTACACGTAGTTAGGGCCTGTTCTCATTGACTGAACTCAGCTGAACTGAACTGAACTGAACTGAAATGAATATTTTATAAGAGAAGGAAATTAGGAGCTGAACTGAACTGAACTGAACTGAATTGAGCTGAACTGAGCTGAACTGAACTGAACTGAACTGAATTTCAACGTAAGAGAACAGGCCTTAGTACTATTGAATGAATATATAGTACTACTGTAAACATACATAGTACAACTACTGAATATTCAATGATACTATTTGATCACCAAATATATAATATTATTAATTACCCAGTGGTACTACTCTAAATTTAGAATATGCATCTACATAAAATGACCCCAATGCCCCTCGTTATGCGCATTTACTCATACATCACTGACCTTTCTTTGGAAGGCCTCGTGGTGTTGACGGTCCTTTTCTTTTTACAAAAGTTTGTCAATTATTTTTAAACGGCAAAAAAAAAAATTATACTCCCTCCGTCCCTTAATACAATGCCTCTTTCTCTTTATTATGTGAGGAATAAATGCTCAAAAGAGGCATTGTATTAAGGGACGGAGGGAGTATAAATTATTTTAAAACGGAGAGAGTATGAACTTAGATAAGAATATTACTCAATATTTAACCATGCATTCCTTATACGAAGTATTTTTTTATTAGGTGATGTAACTTTGCTAGCTATGAGACCTATGGCAATAGAAAAAGCTCAAGTACAATGAAGTATACACCATCATGTTGAATTAATCAGTCCATATCACCTTAATGTTAACTTTACAAGTGCATGCACAATGCACATTTAAAGATATACATGCATGTTAAGATAGTTGTGAGTTGGGACTAATTGTCCCATGTTACCCGTGTTAACGAATGCAAGGAAATAAAATGAATAGTTACTCCAACTATCAATCTATACTTATTGATTTTAGAAAAGAAGCTGCTTGATATATATGGGTCAAATTCTAGATGAGTTTGATTACAGAAAAATATTGATCAATAGAAGAACATATAACAATAATATGATTTTAATCCATTATATTAAAGAAATTTGATTAGACTATGTACTTTTTTCCTGCTGCGGAGAAATGGTCATTGAATTTCTTGGTATTTTCAATTTTTCAATCAAGTGAGTTTGTTCCGGATTTATAGAATTTAGCAAGAATAATATGGAGACAGAAAAACTTATATGAGCATATTCTCCTTCCACTCTTTTGTATAATCCAAATATTATACTATTTATATGGTCAGAGTTTGAAATATTATTGTCGTTAGATTTTACTAAATTCATTTTAATAAGCATTGTCATAAAATTAAAACTGTGAATTTAAACACAAATGGAAAGATTTAAAGAGACGAAAGACTCATAAATAAAAAAGACAATGATATTGACAAGGTTTTGAATACCACTTCTAAGATAATTACTTAAATTAGCTGACATCCAAACGAGATATAAGTTAATTCATTCAACTATATAATAAACAAATGAGTACTCCGTATAAGTTAAGTTAGTTGTTCAATCGATATGAGTTGAAGTATTATGAGAATATTATATTATCATCAATTGAATAATTGAAATCAATATTCAAGAGTTGATTATCATTCGACAATAGTTTTAAGTAGGACTAATAATAATCAAAGCAAGTTTTTTTTTTTTTTTTTAAAACCGGTTAGTGCTTTATTATATCATAGTAAGAGTATCAACGAGTACATACGAGGAAATCTCACTCAGGACATGATATTCCCAACATTGTTCTACGCCAAACGGCACTAACCTAACAAGATGGTGAGCAACGAAGTTACCATCCCGCTTAACATGAGACCAAAAAATAGAAGAACAGCTAGAACAAGAAACTACAATGTCTTCCAGAATGCTGTCCACTGAGGATAAATTGAAGGAGTTCTTCTTGAGCTTCGACACCATCAGTTGGGAATCTGATTCAAGGATCAGATTTGTGAAGCCATGCTCTCTTGCTTTCCGAAGGCCAAAGACAGCTGCTTTACATTCAGCAACTATGGGATCCCACCTCGCCTTCACACGTCTAACAGCAAAAAAAATCACCTGGCTAGAGCAATTACGTGCCACAGCACCAAGGCCAATCCACCCATCATCCTTGGTCGAGGCATCAACATTGACTTTAATGACATCCGGGGGTGGAGGGGACCAAATAGCTCTGCTAGGGGCCTGCATCAGATTTGTGGTGCCATAAATTTTCTCATTGTATTGGTTAAAATCAGCCACAAGTCTATTGTGTCGATGCAAGATGATTTCTTCACTCTCAGCCATATTCTCAAACACCAAGCTGTTGCGTCTTTTCCAAAGGAACCAAGTCAGAAACAACACCTTTTGGAACTTCAATTCCTCAAATTTATGAGCCCACAGCAGAATAATCTCCCCAAAGGAGGTGATATCCCCAATCTCCAAAGCAGCAGAGCAGTCAGTGCGGTCCCAAAAGGGGTGAATAGCAGGGCATGAAAGAAGGGCATGGATGGTAGATTCGCTGCCAAAGTTACAGCAGGGGCATCTTGGATTATCAATCAGATGCCTATATTGCAGTAAACTTCGAGTTGGGAGTGAATTTGTACAGCAGCGCCAGAGAAAGTGTCTCACCTTTGGGGTGACTTTGGCTTTCCATATTTCAATCCAGTACTTCTCAAAATTGTCCAAACAGCAAGACTTGCCCAGAAGGTAAGCAAATTTGACTTCATACAGCCCGTCTCTAGACCATGCCCACGAAAGAGAGTCATCAGGTAACCTGTCACTGATCGGGGTAGCTAAAATTAGCTATTTGTTACGAGTTTTGAAAAGAGCTTCCACTTTAGCCAAGTCCCAGCATCTATCTTGCACAGAAATAAGATCTGCAACCAACATACACTCACCATAATTTTTCTCACTTGTGGGAAAACGCCCCTCCTCATCAATAAGCCAAGGATCATCCCACACTCGAATTTTGTTACCATTCCCAACTCTCCACAGCAAGCCTTCAAGTACATGTGATTTTGAACCCCAGATACTCCGCCAAGAGAAGCTAGAACAAGGACCCAAAGCTGCCTCAAACACTGAGGTGTGAGGGTAATATTTGGCTTTAAAAACCCTGCTCAAGATAGAGTTTTCATTACTAGCAAGTCTCCACATTTGTTTTCCCAAAAGAGCGTCATTGAAAACTCCCAAGTCACGGAAACCGAGGCCTCCAAGCCACTTAGGTTGACACAAAAAATCCCAGCTCTTCCAATGAATCTTCTTTTCCTTCAAATTCGTTCCCCACCAAAACCGGGCCATCATAGAGTGAATTTCAGAATTCAGAGTTGTAGGAAACTTGTAGACGCCCATGAGATAAGTCGGGATCTCTTGGATAACCGACTTTAAAAGAACTTCTTTCCCAGCTCTAGACAATAGTTTTTCCTTCCACCCTTGAATCTTCTTCCAAATTCGGTCCTTCACAAAAGAGAACACCGCTTTTTTAGATCTTCCCACAACAGTTGGCAACCCAAGGTACTTCACATGATTGTCAACCAATTCCATACCCAGAATCGAGCTCAAAGACATCTTCGAATGGAAAGCCACACCTTTACTAAACGAGACCTCCGACTTATCCAAATTAATTTTTTGTCCGGAAGTTGCTTCATATTTGTTGAGAATATCAACAATGATTGAACATTCTTGTCGGGCCGCTCTAGTAAATAATAAACTATCATCTGCAAAGAACAGATGAGAGATTTTCGGGCCACTTCTACTAGCCCGTACACCGTGAATCTGCTTTCTTTCCGAAGCCAACTGTAACATTCTAGATAGGACATCGGCCACCAAAATAAAAAGATAAGGTGAGATAGGGTCACCTTGACGAAGACCTCTCGAAGGGACAATAGCTTTCGAGGGAGCTCCATTTATTATAAAAGAGTACTCAACCGTAGAGACAAAAGTCATGATCGTATCCACCCAAGCCCCGGCAAATCCCAATTTGGTTAGGAGCCTCCTCAGAAATTCCCACTCCACCCGATCATAGGCTTTACTCATGTCTAACTTCAACGCTGCATAACCTATTCTTCCCTTAGCCCGTTTCTTCATAGTATGAAATAATTCCAGGGCAATAAGAGCATTGTCGGTGATCAATCTCTTCGGAACAAAAGCACTCTGATTCTCGGTAACAATATTCTGGAGAAGGGGTTTAAGTCTATTGGCCACAGACTTCGAGGCTAATTTATAAAGAACATTGCAAAGGGCAATAGGCCGAAACTGAGTAATACTAGTCGGATCTTTCACTTTCGGGATAAGAGCCACATTTGTCAAATTAACCTCTCTAGAAGAAATTCTACCAGAAACCAGATTGTTCACAAAAACAGTAACATCATCACCAACAATATGCCAAAATTTTTGATAAAAAATAGCATGTAACCCATCGGGGCCAGGGGCTTTACAAGGAGCCATTTGAGTGAGTGCTAAAAAGATTTCATCTTTCAAAAAAGGGCGGCATAAAGTATAGTTCATACCTTCTGTGATCAAGCTCGGCACACTCCCAAGAACCTCATCCATCAAGTGATCATCCACCTCACCAGCCGAAAATAATGAGCTGTAGAAACTCAAAATTATTTTTTCAATCTCATTTTCATGGGTCTGCCATACCCCATCACCATCACTAAGCCCTTTGATGTAATTTTTGCTTTTCCGTTGTGACACTTTGTGATGAAAATAACTAGTATTTTTGTCACCATCCTTAATCTCGGCCACCCTTGAGCGAAGGTACCAGTATGCTTCGTTTTTCTCATGCAAATCATCAAGCAAAGCCTCAAGTCTAGTGCATTCAGTAACATTTGAATGAGTACCCTTGAAGTTCTGAGCAGTCTTGAGGGCATCTTCGGCTTCAGCAATTTTAACTCCAAGATTATCAAAAGCATCTTTGCTCCAGTGGGTAAGATTCTTAGCAACGGTCTCAAGGCGGTGTGCCATATGAAGGTGATTAGATGATGCCCAAGCGTTCTTCACAACCTCTTCAACCCCTTCTTTGAGAAGCCAGCATGTTTCAAATCTAAATCGTTTCTTCTTCCTTGACTTATGAGCTTGCCTCTTAGCTTCTGTATCGAGAAAAATGGCCACATGATCTGATTTGTACTTTGTTAAGTGTTGTACATGCGCCTTCTTAAACCAAGAACACCAACTTGTACATGCCACGAACCGATCAAGCCTTTCTCGAACTAGACCTCTTTCCCATGTGACCCATGAACCATCATGACCAAGGTCTTTCAAGCTACATTCATCAAGCACATTGCGGAAGTTGTCCATAAGACGTTGCTCCCTAAGCACCCCACCAGATTTTTCCTCATTACTAAGTATCTCATTTAGGTCACCACCAATTACAAAGGGATAAGGAGAGTCAAGATAGAGACTCTTGATGAGAGCCCAAGTCTTCTCTTTTTGCCCCGTTTCTGCCCAGCCATATAAGCCTACAAACCGCCAAACTCTACCTCCTACATCCTTCACATCCCCACACACATGATGATCAGAGAAAGATACTATAGTAAAGTCTACCTCTTCCCTCCAGAAAATACACAAGCCACCAGATTTTCCCCTACCATAGCTCTACTAAAACCAAACTCTCTCTTCAGATTTTCAGACCTTTTACCATCAATCATTGTCTCAGAAAGAAAGACAATGTCCGGGCAAATTTTCCAACTCCAATAGCGGAGTGCACGAACTGTACGGGGATTGCCCGCTCCCCTACAGTTCCAACATAAAATTTTCATTGTTGTTCGGGGGGTTGGTTAGCTCCAACACCCCCTACTTGATTAAAACCGTCGCCGGTGCATTCATTAAATGTAACCTTCAACTTCTTATTTGCATCACCAACAGGAACACTGCCATCCAAAGAACCAGACTCATCCAAACCCCTTTTCTTGACAAGTCTAGCAACTCCTGCCCCTGCTTTACCAAAAAAATCAGTTCCCCTATCTCCCACCTTTTTACGAAATTTCCTCCTGCCCTTTTGAGACTCAGAGTTCCCCTCACAAAGGTCATGTTCCATTTCAGTTATCTCATCACTAGGGAAACCACCATCCATATTGTCTCTGCTGCTATCATCCAAGTCATCACCATCATCACCCTTCTTGTTAAAATTTTCAGTTTGATCAGCAGACTCAGCAATACTTTTCAGGCGAAGAACAGTCTTTGAGCTACCTTCATCAACTACTTTTACCAAAGTTGCTTCTCTCGGCTTATGGGGTGCAATAGAACGAGCAGGAGAGGAAAAAGACAGCTTGCGAGCAGCACTTGGGGGGCCAAGTTTAATCGCGTCTCGGTCATAATAGCTAACTTTGCGGGGCTTTCGAGCAGACATCAACCTCTCCTTCAATTTCTTCTCTTCTTCTAGAATAGTCATTGATTGACGAGTCTGTTTCCTGGGTGAAGCACGGAGCCATGGGCCATACTGTAAACAATTTCATGTCCAGCATCTCTTGTCTCGTCTTTGCAGGAGCAATTTCCCTCCGTATGATCTAACCTACCACAAAAGAAGCAGAAATCGGCTAGACGTTCATACTTTATTGTGATCCACTTTGTTGAGGAATTACCAGTTGCTAAGAACAATCCTCGGCGCAAAGGTTTTTCAATATCCACATCAATCTTGATACGCAAGTTAAGTAACCATGAAAGTGCTAATTTTAGGCAAAACACGAAAATTAGATTCTTAAATACAAATATATAATACCATGACTATGAATTGCTTGTTTGAATTTCTAGGCGGCGTAGGTGCCACTACTACCGTCCGAAACTTGTACGTCACGCACTTTTTCACCAATTTGGTCCATGTTTTTTCTATTTTTGTATAGGGTTTTACTAAGTTCAAGTCAAAACCATTTTTGCTACATAGATTATTATTATAGATTTCTTTGGTACGGTCAAAATAAATTACTTTCTAATTCTAACGTTTTTCAATTAGGTAAAATAAAAATAATTAGTAAAATCTAGTACTCCGTATTATAATTATATTTAATTGTGATTAACAAATAATGTTTAACTTATGTAGAAGATGCTAACAAACCCTATAACTCAAAATTTTTAGGGTTTTTTTGTTTTATCTAAGTTTAGATAAAAAAAAAAGTTCAGATTTTATTTAGACAAATTAAGTTAAGAAAATTCAAAGAAAATTAGTTCAAACAAAATAAAATAAGTTCATATGAAATAAGTTAAGTTCAAATAAAATAAATTCAGACAAATCAGATAAAGTGATAAACTATACATAACCTTAACGTAATCCCTATATATTTGGCTTTATTTTTATTTTATTTTTAATTTATTATTTTTATTTTTTTTTAAGAACGACTTTAATTATTTAGTTAGATGAACTAAAACTAAATGTTTCATTTTTTTCAAAAAAAAAAAAAAAAAAAAGGTTTCATTGTGATCCTACCGCCACATAGTAGTATTCATTTCCACTTGCAGGGTTTTCACAATATATTTTTTTTTATCATAATATTCAATTCAATTCAACTCAAAATAAACAAGTCCTTTTTGTACTTCCTCTATTATACTTTTACATACGGTTGTCATAAACCAAATTTTGAAGGCCCTTATTTTTAGGGGTCTTTGTATTCACTTACCCGATTGAAATATCCCTGTTTATGAAAAAGCATGATTTAATATTTTTGAAGGAAGACAAGCACACCAATTCAACTAACGTATCAATAAGCTAAGGGTTGCTACAAAGAAGCTACTCTAAAATTTGTCGCAACTTTGGTATTCATATTAAATTATTGAAAAACATCAAATTGCTAATGCAAGCTAATAAACTATAATTTAATCGTAACTAAGTACACTAATCATATAGATTTTCTTGCTTAAATTGCATAATCAATTTCCTTGTAATCTTCGTTCATCATCTCTAACATTAAAATAATAAAATGATCAAAACTCAATCTTTTATTTGTTTGGATACCAAGAAGTCTTTCCCAAGAGGAAGAAATACTAAAGAGAGTGTTGAATTAACATAATAAGGTTGGTCAATTCACCAAATCATCAAAAACACAAGAACTTCAACTTAATCATGACACCAATTTTCTTAAACGCGTGAATTTTGTACTTTTGTAGTAGTAGCTCATCTTAATAATGTTATAATTGCATATTTATTAAATGAAAATCTTATTATAATACACTAATTTCGTCCTTTTATAGCTTTTAACAAATATTTTCGTCCACTTTGTAGTGAACCTTTTGACTTCACCAAGGGCTAAAGACATGCATAAACGTATGTAGCTGCTCTGATCGATCTGTTACCAACGGATAATAATGTTTAATGTTGATTTTGTGCAAGTCAAAGTGCCTAAATTTCAAAGTTAATTACTTTCAAACAAATTAAATTAATATCAAACAAAATGATACTCCCTCCGTCCCTAAATTACACTCCTACTTCTCTCTATTGTGTGAGGAATAAATGCTAGAAATAGGAATGTAATTTAGGGACGGAGGAAATATGAATTATCAAACAAAATAAATTTTTTATCATTAATAAATATTATGTTTTATGATGACATGCAGTACACTCATAAATAAACTGTTTTAAGTTGAAAATAAGTTATGGTTATACTTCGTATAATTGTAGTATTGTTGGAAATATGGACCTTAGTACATTGGATTGATTGTATTAAAACAATATCATTCATACAGAGTATTTGTATTTTGTATCATTTAGCCTTATATATATATATATATATATATATATATATATATATATATATATATATATATATATATATATATATATAAGTGAGTAAAAATGGTTTTAATCAGTCAAACAAACTTTTGCCGACTTTCTTTTAATAACCCCACTTTTAAATTATTATTGAATAATTCTAATTTTAGGGGTATTTCTTTTTATCAAGCTAAGGTGTAAACTTTCGACAAGAAAATGATAAACTTAAAAATAGGGTATTATAAACTTTTTATGAATTTTATACTACGGAGTATTATATTAAATTAGATGTTGATAATCAAAAATTTGATTTGTCTTATAAGAAAAATAGTTTAAAACCTCTAAAACACGCATTACTCCCTAAAAAGTATCCATATTTCCCTTCAAATCTAATAAGTGGTCTTGTACAATTCAACTGATTCTAGCACAAATGAATGTATGTAATTCAAAATTGTTTCATACTCTTATATAAATTAATTAAACTTGTCTTACTTTTGAATTAATTTCTTATACAATGAAATAAACTATTTTAATTGACATAAACTAAAAGTAAAATTTGTGGGAAACTACTATAATAACTTACAAAGCGCCATTTTTGCAAATAACTACCTTAAAGTTATAAGTTGGAAAAAAAAAAAAAAAACTCTTATTTTATATGAACTTTTTCGGTTAATAACACTGCCAAGATTCCGTCCAAATTTTAGCTTGCGGGGGCCCATATATATTGATTTTATACCTAATCTATACTTAGTACTTATAAACATAAACCACAAATTTTTCATTAAAGGTAACTAGGACTGAATGGACAATGGTTGTTGAGAACTTGTTATATACACCCGAGTATACCATACACCCATGAGTATTCTGTTCTTGTTTTGATGATTGTTTTTTTATTTAATCATCAAATGAAGAGCAAACACTAATTTTGGGTACTTGGGTGTACGGTACACTTGGGTGTATATAACAAATTCTAATAGTTGTTAGTTGGCCCCATTAGCTCAAATTTGAACGATTTTCATGTTAAGGTAGTTTTATCAATAAAAAAAATATTCATATGAGATAGTTATTTTTGTGTATAACAAAATCTTACAAGGTAGTTACTTGCAAAAGGAGTGTTTATTTTATAAGGTAGTTTTCCACATTTTTAACAAAGCTAAATCACAGAGTATTAAATACGTAGTATTATTTTTTCAAATGGTTTGAAAATGACCTAATTAACGCTTAGCTATTCGATATATATTTTAGTATATTATTTGTTAAAAAAAAAACAACCACAAAAGTTTTTGAGGGGAATTGTTTTTAAATAGTAAAAATTCGTAATATAATACAAAATATAAATTAATAAGGCCCTATTCACTTCATCTTATAAAAATATTATTCAGTTAAATAGTTTTAGTTCAGTAAAAAAAATTAATTTCATTTCAATAAAAATAAGTTCATTTTAGTAAAAATATTTTCAATTCATTAAAAAAAATTTGTTAAAGAAGAAATACGAGGCCTCGTTTAATTCACCTAATTTTGTTAAATTAAAATTATTGTTATTATTTATTAAAATTATTTACGCTGAACTGAAATTATTTATGTTGAGCTAAAATTATTTTTGAATTTCTTTTTTGTATTTCTATTGTAAAATTACTGATTTTTATTCAACTGAAATTATTTTACTGAATAAAACTTATTTATTATTGAATTGAAATTATTTTTACTAAACTATAATAATTTTAATGAATATTAATATTTTAAAATAAAAATAATTTCAATTCAATGTGTAAAAATAATTTAAGTTCAGCAACAATAATTTCCGTTCAATACTAATATCAGTTCATAAAAAACAAGATGAATTAAACAAGACCTAAATAAATAAAAACACTCATGAATTAGTAAATTTGATAATTTCAATTTAATTACTATCAAGGAGACATAATAATATTTGCTCAAAAAAAAGGAGGCATAATAATTCATTTAGTTTACAATTTGTAATATATCTAGTTTATACTTTCTTAAATGCGTTTTCATGTATGATGAATACTTCCTCCCTTTTTGGACTACCTTTCTAGTTTTCTTCCACAATAATCAACAAAAACACTTAATTTACGAGTGTTGGTTGTATGTTATGGAGCATCTATGCATGTTTAGAAGACTTTCAATTGTGATGAGCGCTACTAGAAAAGTTTTTGCCTACAAAATACTCATCAATTAGCTTAGTTATATTCTTTTCCAAAAATGAGCATGCATGTATTAATTTATTTGCAATTAGAAAAAAAATTAATTTGCAATTTTATTGATTTTGATTATTTCTAGGGTTTTGAAATTCAGTCGGACCACAAATAATTCCTCTTGGTGGTCCAGTGCAAATATAAAGCGAGGAATAAAAGTGATGAATTTTATTTTGTTCATAAAATTGGAGACCAAGAGAAAACATAAAAGTCCAAAGATTTAGTTGTAACTATCAATTAATACATTTGCATGCATGCATGGAGAAATTTCTACGTCTTAAAATAGAATAGATTATTCTTTGGAATTTAATTAATATTAGTTAGGATTGTGTAATATTTTTGACCTATTTTTCTAGGTTTCTTTGTGGTTGGTGCTTTCTCTAGCACGCAATTTGATTGTGGAAAAGTAAAATTTAGGTACTATTTGATGTTGAAATTTGTCTCTTACTCAAAGAAAGTACCCAAAATAGTTAGGACTACTATTGATGTTGGACAATTAATAATCAATAATGCATGGTTTAGTCATTATAGGGTAGAATATGACAGCATAAAAACTTGGAATGTAAACACAATTCATGCTCAAGTACAGATCACTAGCATGAAATATAATTTCTCAATGATTAAAAATATTGAAGCAAAAATTCAAAAGACGAGATAGGAAAACATAAATATACATATGCACATGTACACACGTCTATATATATCTATCATCTTCACTCGGCTATAAGGGTTGGACGGGTTTAATTAACATGTTACGTAAAATGTTATTTAAACTAGCAACAATAACTTTGTGAAGATAAAATGACTAAATCTACGTACATATAGATCTTCTTGAACTGAAATTTCATTACCTTAATTGCGTTTTGATGTGAATGAAAGATAATATACGGGTATTAATTAATTTATGTCAAAATCCGCCCAAATAATATAATAATACTTTGAGGAAACAAACCAATATAAAAATTGATTACCTAATTTTATTTATATGCATGTCAAAAATAAAAATGATTTCACCGATATGATATTACTTTTATTGATATGTATATTATGATTACATTGCTTTCTACTAATTGATTTTGCTTGTTAAATTTGAATTTGCTGATTATGGAGTAGTGCTAATTAATTTTCACATATAATAATTAGTTTATATTTATATTAATCTTACATTGCTTTTCCTTTCAAATATAATTTGTTCGTTTTTATGAAAATGTTGTTTAATTTATTGTGGGAGTAGGCTTGAAAATTTGTCTAATTTCTATGCTTACATATGTTACTACAATAATGGAAGGAAGTTTCAAAGAAAAAGATTATTTACTCGACTATAAGTATTGTCAAGATTATATAATAAGTGGACAAAAGGCGATAATATGATGAATTATGTATTGACATTTTGAATTAAATCGTAAGTACAGTGTTATTTACTTTGACGAGTCAATTAATTTTATTTTATTTTTCCCTTAAAAATAGGCCCCGAGCGTATCGATGGGAGTTGTTATTCCATTTAAATAATCGCATATAATAAAATGTAAAATAATTCTAGCTTTAATATCAAGAAAAAAATAATGTAGACAGAAGACATGTAATGCTAGGAAGATTAAAAGGTCCATGGAATTCACTGAAATTTTAGACAAAGAATAATTAGGTGACAGTCAAGCATGCATGATTTGGAATGTGAAGCCACACCAACATTGCCCTAGTAAAGAATTTCTTACAACTACATCCTATCGTGTTATTTCATTTTCGTTCTAAAGTAATATATTCAGCAAGCATTGAAAGTTACGGTTTATCTAATATGTTCCCTGGACACATATTATGTAACAAAACAATATGAAGTATTTAACTAGTGAGTACGTAGTTCAGGCGCTGTCCCGGAATACTATATTTATAGATATGCAAGTGCTAATTTTTAAGTGCATTTAATAGCGTGTATGTAATATATGTATATTCAATACATTTATAGGAGTATAATATTATTTAGTGTGTAACATTAAAACATAATCGCCTATTTTCCTAGATGATTAAACACTAACATTTCTTGAAAGAGGTCAAGGGTTCGAACCTTCTCATCCGTATATATATATTTTTTTAATATAGTTGAGACAACATTAAATATTGTTGATAGTAATTGAGTGGATGACGTGGCATAATAGGGAATTGAGTGAGTATATTTTTTCTTTTAATATAGTTGAGGCAACATTAAATATTGTTGGTAGCGATTGAGTGGATGACGTGACATAATAGGGAGTTGAGTGGGTGAGTGACGTGGCATAGTGAGGGTGTTTACGTGTTGTAGAGACGTTTTTAGGAACGTCTTTTATATATATATTAGTATAGATTTTCAGTGGCTTTACTACCAAATTAAATGAAAACCAATACAAAGAAGTATATTCCTTTTATTGTATACTATTAACTTGCACAATAGAAATTAAACATCGGACTTGGATAACAACTTTACTACAAAAAGGCTAAAGAACTGGATAGAATTTGTGCTTTTAGATTTTGTAACTTGAGCAAGAAATTTCCTTAGTCCAGGCCGCCAGCCATGGGTTGCTCTTATTATGTGACGCTATAATGCAACTATGCAAGTGATAAATTTTCGTTAAATCCTTAGCATAACTTTGGTTGGATATTCCTTTTGTTTTTCTAATGCAATGCATTTGATGGCATTTAAATTATAAATTATTTGATGCCAAGCAAGACTTTAGAATTTTTGAACTTTAAAGTAACTCATGTTATATGGGATTGCTTCCATTATATGTTTATCAGAATAGTGAAAAAAAGAGCATATTTGACAAGTACAAGGTCGGAGATGACAGATCTATCTTCGAGATTGGGCTTATTCATTAAGTTATGAGATTATTATTTTCTTAGTTTTTCTAATTTTTGACTAAACCCTATTCTCTCCACCTTATAAAAATAATATTAAGTAAAAATAATTTCAGTTCAGTAAAAATAAGTTCAGTTCAGCAAAAACAATTTAAATTCAGTAAAACTAAATTCAGTAAAGTAAATATAATTTAAGTTCAGTAAAAATCAGTAAGTTCAAAAAAAATTAATTTTAGTTCAGCAAAATTAATTTCATTTCAGTAAAAATAATTTCAGTTCAGCAAAAATAATTTCAGTTCAGCAAAAATAAGGTGAAGAGAACGGGGCCTAATTCAAGAGTATGTATTTTGAGAAATTTTACTCTCGATGTTTACCAAACTTGTGCAATGGAAATTCCAGAAGGACAAGACTCTTAGTCTTTTGGCGCAGCTTTGCTCTCCCTTTGCTGCTATCAACAACAACTATGACTATAATGCATATACTTATTACTACTATGTTTATATTTTCCTGCTCTTAGTTTCAGTTTTATGTTTGGGGACAAACTTTGATAGTTCAGAATGGTCTGTTATACCTTCTGCCTATCTTCCTTCAGGTCTGCTGTTAGTTTTCAGCAAGAACCTAGCTTTTGTACTGATGATTTTAATCATCAACTCTATCCTAACTTAATATAAGATGCTGCCCCTTTTGTGTTAAAAAATAGATCGATGGTTGCAATCATTAATGACCCGAGCATGAAATTGTTCGAGCAAAACTTGTTTAGTAAATAAGCCTTAAATGTTTGCTCATTTGCTTTGCTAATGAATAAGCTTTGATCGAATTTAATCATGAATTTTTCACTAACTTATTGATTTATTTGCACAATTGAACCCTTATCACTATTATATT
The DNA here is from genome assembly GCF_948465745.1 of Chenopodium album. Taxonomy (NCBI): domain Eukaryota; kingdom Viridiplantae; phylum Streptophyta; class Magnoliopsida; order Caryophyllales; family Amaranthaceae; genus Chenopodium; species Chenopodium album. Next base: position 7,293,570 of record NC_137857.1, read on the forward strand.
GACCAAAATTGCTCTGATCCAATTATTTGGCGACCCAATATGAACCCAAACTCACTTTGTAACTTATCTAAATTATTTTCAATCTACCCAATTTTAACCCAAACTAGATATGATCCACTTCGATTTCAACCTGACTCGATATAAATCTAAGCTAGTTATAACCCAACTACACCCGTTTCCAACCCAAGTCGATTCAGTCGAAGCCGAATATCTCTCGTCTAGATCATATTTACGCCCATAATTGATTTGAATCTGTACAAAAGTAACAAAGCCAAATCGATGATCTAATTTCTAGAACTATTAGCCACTAAATGATCAATTTTCAACCAGCAAACATTCAACCTAACTCGAAAACAAACCTTTAACCCAAATTTACACCACTGAATAAGGCCCTGTTCACTTCACCATAAAAAAAATAATATGCAGTAAAATTAATTTCAGTTCAGTAAAATAAGTTCAGTTTAGTAAAAATAAGTTAAGTCCAGTAAAATTAATTTCAGTTCAGTTAAATTCAGTAATTATAAAGAAGAAATATAATAAGAAATCAGTGAAAATAATTTCAGTCCAGTTAAATTAATATCAGTTCAGCAAAAATAAATTAAGTTCAATAAAAATAATTTCAATTCAGCAAAAATAAGGTGAAGTGAGCGGGGCCTAAGTGAACAATTAATATGATATGAATTGGCACATAAAAATTTCCCACACACAAGTTTGACCATTAATAAATGGAGATACTTGTATATATTGAGTAGTAGATATCATAAATAAAAATTATATTATGAAAAAAATATCATTGCTAATTTAACGACATTTTACAACTATAACATTTGTGTTGTATAGATTAGTAAAAAAAATATATATAGTTAAAATTATTATGAAACGGATGAATTATTTTGTTATCCCGAGACAAAAAATAACTTTCTCACACTTGTAATCCAGAAAGAGCATTTTGTATGTTGATAGTATTATTCATATTAAGCTAAGTATGAACTAAACCCTTTGTAATGTGAGTGCCATTCTTTTCACGAATTCCAGGTGTTTTAAGTTGTTATAGTTTGAATGGTCGTAGGACGAGTGTCTAGCAAAATTGAAAACCTTCAACTTTTATCTACCTATTAGTCTGTTTTTGAAGGTGTAAGTCAAACTTTCAGACCTAAAATATGTAATTTTGAAAACTATTGGACATGTTTGTTGTAAGTCAACCCACACCACACTACTAATATCAGCAACATTTACACCATTACTTTTGACTTTTGACGGCACTAGTAACATACACTTGTTAGGCTTTTAACATAACGTAACAAAATATAAAATGAAATTACGTTAAATTATAATACACTTATTAATTCATACTTACATATATAAATCAGATATATCACTCTCATGAAAATCAAATTTGTGGTGCCTTGCAATTGTATAGATGACCGATGTGGAGTAAGCTCGAGTATATAGTGCCTTTATGTCAATTTATTCTCTTTTTAACATGTTGGTGTTGATTCAACGAGTTGAGTGATACAAGTTTATGTCAATATTTAAAACATAATTCAAAGTTGATGTCGATGAGTGTAATTTTGCCGCCTGTATGTATTTATGTGGTTGTTTGATTGGTTTACCTGTAAAAAGCTACAACTTTTCAAGAAATTGTAATTCCTATTTCTATGTAATCATACATCTATTAAACAATCAAGGATTTGATAAAATTACAGATTGATTAAAAAAAATCATGGGAGGGCAGCTCATAATTTCTAATGCTATTCAGTGCGTGCAACTTTCATGGGAGGGCAGCTCATAAAAGTAAGGCATGTTTATTTCATCTTATATTAACTTATCTAATTAATCTTATTTTTAGGGGAGGGGGGATTTATAAATGTTTGACAATTAACTTATTTACAGGGTAGAAAATTGACACACAATTTCAAATCATTTCAAATACATAACGACAAAATAAGTTTAGACGTATTTAGGCCCTGTTTGATTCACCTTAATTTTGCTGAACTGAAATTATTTTTACTGAATTGAACTTATTTTTACTGAACTGAAATTATTTTTACTGAAATTAAATTATTTTTACTGAACTGAAAGTATTTTTACTGATTTTCTATTATAATTCTTCTTTAAGAAAACTGAATTTTACTGAACTGAACTTATTTTTACTGAACTGAAATTAATTTTACTGAACTGAAATTATTTTTACTTAATACTACCTCCGCTTCTTATTACTCGCAACAAATTCCTTTTTTGGAAGGTTCACATTACTCGCAACAACTTACTTTCTTTCCTTTTATGGTAGGTTTTTTCTTATAAATTTACAATTTTACCCTTACTTATTTTATAACTCACAACATTACTACTCCTAATCTAATTTTGTTTAATTTAACTCTACTTACTTAACTTAACCATTCCCACCAAATTTAACCCCATTCTTTTAAATTAACCCACAACCCAACTACCTTCAATGAATCAGCATTCAATTGAGGTTGAAGGTGGTTGAAGGCATTGAATGGGGGTTCTTGAATTTTTCAGAAAAATCCCCCCCCATGAAACCTAATTGTTCATATTCTCTCTCTCTCTCTCTCTCTCTTTCTCTCTCTTATCAGTCGTCCTCCTTCTCTCTCTTCACTCTCTGGTTTTACTCCTTCTCTCTCTTCAGTCCCTCGTCCTTGCTTCATTAATCCTCTTTTTTCACCTTCAAAAATGGCGTCCTCGTTTGATGAGACCCCAGATCTACGCTGCTACGAGTCCCTTTCTTCCAACAGCAAAGGTTCATCCCCTGCTCTAACTGTCACTCGTTACATTCCTTGGAGAGGATCTGGGGTGTTGAAGCCTGTACGCCGTGCTTCTATAATTGCTAAACGAAGGATTCGAGGAGCAAAGCTTGTTGAGTACATTTCTAGTGATGACGAGGAGGAGACACCTAAGCCTTCTGTATCAAAAGCCCCTTCTCCTAGTGTTCCGGTGATAGATCTGGTTGATTCACCCCCTAAAAGGAGCCGTCCGGTGGTTGCGGCACTTCCTACCCCTACTGATGTGGCTCCTGATGCTCGATCTGAGACTGGAGAGTCTAGATCCGTGGAGCTCACTGTTGAGGAGGTCCTTAGGCCACCTCCATCCCATTCTATGATGGGTGGGTCTGGGGGTGGGCCTAGTTCCGGGGTCAAGAGGGTCAGATCTGGGCTTCCAGAAGGGCAGGAGCCAAATGATGTGTACATGGCCTACCTCCAGATCTACTATCCTGAGTACTACATCCCCCCAAACTAATGGGGCAGCGTAAATTCTGAAACCCTAATTTTTGTGTATTTTGTTTATATCATGATGTTGTTGAGATTGAGTCCCATGATGTTGCTATGCTTGTGTTGATATCAGTATGTTTGCGTTTATGTAATTATGATTGAGATGTTATGATGATTTGGACTGAGTCCCTGGGTTTGTGTTGCATGTATGACTTGTTTCCTTGTGTTGAATTACATCAGTGGGATGCATTATGTTGCTATGCTGTTTGGTTGCTTGGTTGCTGTGAGAATTGGCATTATGAATGACTTGTTACCTTGCCTTTTAGTTGCTGTATTTGTTTGATTCTGTTGCTGAGTATATTACCCTGTTATTGTGCTCTGGTTTCCTGCCTTTGTTTAATTAGTTATTGCACTGTCTTTGTGGGTTGATTTTGCTGTCCCTTACATTGAGTATTTGAGTCCCACAAAAAAAGGCCCTCTAATGCAATGAGTCCCCCTACATACAGTGCAATACAATTTTTTTAATCCATATGATGAAGGAACTCAACTGAGAGCTAGTTGATACATGTGGAAGCTCTAGTGACTTCTCTTTGAGGTTGCTGTTGAGGTACCCAGTATCTACTATGCTTTGATGACAAAAAATCCTATCTGATGGACATTAAAGAAAAGTAATCTTGTTTTTCATCATTACAAATGGTCTTTGTTACTTATAAAAGTTTACTTTGATCAAGTTTTCCTTAGTACAAGACTGCCATTGAATATGGACTTGCTATTTACCAAAATACACATAACCATAACTTAAACTAAAACAAAAAAAAAAAATAAAGTTTAGGGATGAATGGTTATGTGTGGCAGTCTTTGTGTCCCAACAGCTTGAGTATTGAGTCCCCTGTTGCTTAGTCTGCATCCACTTCCATGTTAGCCTCTTGTTGATGGTTGCTTGTGTTGGGGTTTGGTGAGTCCGACTCACCGCGGAAACAACCCCGACCCAAGGAACCACTCGCAATTAATAAAACCATAAAGCATAAATAAATAATCACAAGAAAGGAAGAACGAATCATACCCTTGAAGCTAGTTTCGCCCTTACAAAACGGACTCTTACTTGAAAGCCTCGAGCACCGCAAGCGCCGTGCCTCCAACGGTATCCACCCACAAAGGACGAACACGACTTTAAGGTCCGCTACCTTGGAGTTAGCAAGGTCCGACCAAAACCTGAGTGTTAATAGAGTTTAAGAGTTTTCCCAAAAATATGGAATGCTCTTTCTAACTCCCACTCAAGCACTTTACTCCAAATCCCAAGGTTGGTATTTATAGAGGAAAGTATGAGTGGGAATTTCTATCCCATCAATGTGGGATCATGAAATTCCACAAATTAATTTAAAGCTAAATTAAATTAAAATTGCAAACAAATAATAAATCTACAAGTGGCATTACCATGTGAGAGGGGTTGGTGAGGACCACATGGAGAGTAGGGGACCATACTTGCTCCCCACTCAATACTCTCCTTGTGCCACATGTCCTCACCCACTTGCTTCCATATTCCCATGCTTCCCCTAATGAACGACCCTATAGCCCGAGCCTAGCCACGAGCCCAGCCCGCACCCAGCCCCGCACCAACCTGTGGGCTGCTGCTGTGCGCGCAAGCCACGCACTTGGTGCGAGCTTGCTGCTGCTATGGTGCGGCTGCTCGTGTTGCTGTGCTAGCGAGCCTAGCCGCGGCAGCTAGCTGCTGCACGCACCACGTGCTACGGCTGCTAGCTGCTGCTGGTCGTGGCTGCTAGCATGGTGCGCTAGCACGCACCAGCCAGCCATGCTAGGCTCGGCTTGGTGCTTGCTAGCCACCTATGCCAAGACACTTTTGCCCCTAACATTCGGATGCTCGGGGCACTCCGATGCTAGGGGTATTTTGGGAATATGGTCGATTTATTATTATTTTTGCGCGTCTCGTCTTTTATTATTTTTGACTCGACTTCCGACGATCGGTTTCGACGCTCCAAGCTCGAATTACCGACGTCTAAATATTTAACACTCGGGCGACGAATTAATTTCTTCCGAATTAATTCGTCGAGTCGGTTCGTATATTTTGCTTGGGTGTGACCCGAAGGGTTCAGTCAAGATTAAGCTGTAATATTAATTATATTAATATTAATGATCGGAAGCGGCCTCCACCCAGGCATTCCGATCACTTGACCTTGCTGAATATATTAACTTTCTAATAATTCTGAACCCGTTATCAGAATAATACACTTGTTCGAAGGACACCATTCCTTTCAATCTCCCACTTGTCCTTCCGGACAAGTGTATATTTAGTGTATAGCCCCTTTCCCATGTCTCTTCATGTCTCTTCATGAACTACAGAGTAAGATTACTCGTCATCTCTGTTACGTCCAGAAGTGTTTCTCGAAATCTGAGTTTGACTGTCAATAAGCAGATGATTTCTAAAATCCATCTGAGCACGGCCATGCATTTTCACAGTCTCGCTCTTCGAGAGGCCTTGTAAACAACAAGACATGTTCCCTATTGTTAGTAGGGGGACATTTCCAGTCTTGTAATGTAGCTTCTCTTACTAAGAGGACTCACTCGCCTGATATCTGTCTTTATAATCCCCAGTTACGGCAGACGTTTGGCGGATACCAAAGCGGACCAGTACTCAAACAAGAGATCTCCCACTACTCATGGTCAAAGGAAAAGAGTTCCGATAGTAATAATGAGAAAATACTTATGACAATTTTTAAATCACTTAAAGTATCCTCATATGTCGATCCAGTATGGTTCTAAACCAATACTTGTGCAAATGATTTATATCCTCATAGCACAAGAAACGGTGCTATAAATCATACTACACACTAATCTCTGATGGTCATCAATCGTCCACAAAATATGACCTTGATTAGGGATAATTTTCGATTAAAATATTTAATGTTCACTTAATAGGTGTTTCTTTATCCAAGCCATTGACTTGATACCCTATTTTGAATATTTATCAAAATCGAATGGACTCATTATTTAATTCTAAACCACAATTAAATAGAGACGGAGTGATTTAAATTGCATGAAAATTTTAATTACTCCAAAACTGAATGGTTCATCATGATGCTTTACATCAACATTGTCCAAAATTTGATTAAAACACTATAATATGGAATTCAAAGCCAGTTCACGACATGCTTGATTCCCATTGCCTCAATGTGTTTGTTGTGCTTCACTTGAGACAAAAGTTTAGTAAGTGGATCGGCTACATTGTCATCCGTTCCAACTTTGCAAATTCTGATTTCACCCTCTGACTTCCATTCTCAAATCATATGAAATTGCCTCTGGACATGTTTGACCTTCTGATGTTCTCGTGGCTCTCTAGCCTGAGCAATAGCTCCATTGTTGTCACAATAGAGGTCTATTGGACCCTTGATGGAGGGTACAACACCAAGTTCATCAATGAACTTGCGAATCCAAACTGCCTCCTTGGCTGCCTCAGATGCTGCCAAGTACTCGGCTTCAGTTGTAGAATCAGCGGTTGTGCTTTGCTTTGCACTCTCCCAACTAAACGCTCCTCCATTGAGACAGAATATGTATCCTGATTGTGACTTGAAGTCGTCTCTGTCTGTCTGTCTGGAAGCTTGCGTCGGTATATCCCTCAACAACCAATTCATCTTTACCACCATAGACCAGGAATTTATCCTTGTTCCTTTTCAGGTACTTCAGAATATTCTTGGCCGCAGTCCAATGCGCCTCTCCTGGGTCTGATTGGTATCGGCTCGTAGCACTCAAGGCATACGATACATTCGGCCTAGTACATATCATGGCATACATGATCGATCCAATAAGCGAAGCATATGGAATACGACTCATCCTTTCTCGCTCATCAGGTGTCTTTGGACACTGCTTCTTGCTTAAGGTTATGCCATGTGACATGGGTAGGTGCCCTCTCTTGGCTCCTTCCATTTGGAATCGAGCTAGTACCTTATCGATGTAAGTACTCTGACTCATTCCTATCATCCTTTTTGATCTATCCCTATAGATCTTAATGCCTAATATGTACTGAGCCTCTCCCAAGTCTTTCATTGAAAAACATTTCCCGAGCCAAGCCTTTACAGACTCTAGCAATGGAATGTTATTTCCAATGAGCAAAATGTCATCGACATATAAGACTAGGAAGGCGATGTCACTCCCACTGACCTTCTTGTAGACACAAGACTCATCTGGATTCTTGATAAAACCAAACTTACTGATGGCTTCATCAAATCGCAGATTCCAACTTCTGTTTGCTTGCTTTAATCCATAAATGGACTTCTTAAGCTTGCATACCTTCTTAGGATTGTTCTGGTCGACAAAACCTTCAGGCTGTGTCATATACACAGTTTCTTCCAAAATCCCATTGAGGAAGGCGGTTTTGACGTCCATCTGCCATATTTCATAATTGTAATATGCAGCAATCGCTAGAAGAATTCGAACGCACTTAAGCATAGCAACTGGAGAAAAGGTTTCATCATAAACAACGCCGTGAATTTGCCTGTAACCTTTTGCTACCAGCCTTGCTTTGTAAATAAATACATTTCCATCTTTGTCGGTTTTCATCTTCAAAATCCATTTACATCCGATAGGTGTGTAACCTACGGGTAAATCAACCACGTCCCATACTTGATTTTCAAACATGGAGTCCATTTCGGATTTCATGGCCTCTTGCCATTTTGCAGAGTTAGGGCTCGTCATAGCTTGCTTGTAGGTTGCCGGCTCATCTCCATCCACTACTAGGATGTCCTGATCTTCGGTTAATACAACACCGAGATATCTGTCAGGTTGAGATCTTGGCCGAGTTGACCTACGTAGGGTAATGGACTGAGCATTTGCATTGTCGGTTTGACTTTGCATATTTTGACTTTGACCAATGTCAACAGCTGCTTTGTAAGCACTTTGATTGTCAACTTGTCCTTGTTGCTCGTCCTCTCGAACTTCGTCGAGTTCGATTTTCCTCCCACTTGGCATTTTGGAGAGATACTCCTTCTCCAAAAAGACACCATCACGAGCAACAAACACTTTGTTCTCGGATTTGTTGTAGAAGTAATACCCTTTGGTTTCTTTTGGATAACCCACAAAGTAAACCTTGTCAGATTTCGGATGAAGTTTGTCAGAAATGAGTTTCTTGACATATGCTTCGCATCCCCAAATCTTGAGAAAAGACAACCTTGGCGGTTTATTTGTCCATAATTCATATGGAGTCTTTTCCACTGCTTTTGACGGAGCACGATTCAGTGTGAGTGCCGCAGTTAAAAGTGCATGTCCCCAGAAAGAGATTGGAAGTTCACTAAGACCCATAGTCGATCGGACCATGTCTAATAGGGTTCAATTCCTCCTTTCAGATACTACATTCCATTGAGGAGTTCCCGGAGGTGTCAACTCTGAAAGTATTCCATGATCTTTCATATGGTCATCAAACTCTTGGCTCAAATATTCGCCACCTCGATCCGATCGAAGCGCTTTGATTTTCTTGCCGAGTTGGTTTTCAACTTCGTTCTGAAATTCTTTGAATTTATCAAACGATTCAGATTTGTGCGACATTAGATAGACATAACCATATCTACTATAGTCGTCCATGAAGGTTATGAAATACCGATAACCACTCCTTGTGGGTGTACTCATTGGCCCACATACATCGGTGTGTATTAGTCCCAACAAGTCACCGGCCCTTTCTCCTAACTTGGAGAATGGTTGCTTTATCATCTTGCCTAATAAACATCTTTCGTAATTCTCAAAGGATTCTAAATCAAATGAGTCAAGAATACCTTCTTGTAGAAGTTTCTTGATGCGTTTGATGTTAATGTGGCCAAGGCGACAATGCCACAAGTAAGTTTGACTAGACGGTGTAGTCTTAGCTTTCTTTGCATTGGTATCAAACATTTTGTCTAAAAACACGTGAAAGTGTCATTCCATAAATATGTTCAAGACATTAAAAACAAAAGGTCTTGGTTTGATGAAAACGACGTCCAACGTCGGAAATACATCAAAAGTATGGTACATAAAACTAAATAAGTTCTACTTCTTTGGACAAAACATGAGATTACAAGTTTTTCTTGGATAGATCACTTCCATCCTACTTGTGAACTCGATTCCACTTGAAAAAGCACCGCTCACTTGGTTCCTGAAAAAGGAGTGTGTTGTGAGTCAATTTTCCGGTATCTAATACCCTTTTAAAATTGCTTATATTCAAGTGTATAAGATGATACCTGAGGTTGAGGTTACTTTTCCTTTCGCCTCATCATCCATATACATGCCGCATTCTCTTTTGTAGTGTCCGGTATTACCACAATAGAAGCAGCGCATCTTCCTCTTGTCTTTGAACTCCTTCTTCCTTGGTCTAAGGGAAAAGTTAGCCTTCTTGCAAGAATAGGTCTTTTGGAGCTCTTGGATGACTTCCCTTAAGGACAGTGTATCCCTATTGGCGGCGAGACGCATTTTAAGCCCTACATACCCCGAGTGAAGAAAGCTAAGAAGCATGTGAGCCGCTTGCTCGTCTTCCACTGGTTTGCCAATTAGCTCCAGATGGTTGAATAACCTTGTCATGTTAATTACATGAGCTTAAAGTGGCATTCAGGGCCTAAGTCTCGCATTGTAGACTTTTCCCCACACCTCTTGTCTTTCTTTCGAGAGACAACCTTCTTGCGGTGGCTTGATCCTCATTTTGGAGAGTGACCTAGTCACATCCTCCACATGACCATCATAATTGCCCCTAGCACTTTTGGTGACCCTCAAATTGACTACATCCTCAAGAGCTTTGAGCATCATGTCCGGAAAATAGCCGGAGAAAACCTCCTTCCATTGATCCGGGATGGAGTTTGCCATGAGTTTCGAAACTCTCTTGCAATCCATACTCCATTCTTCATGAGCTTCATCACTCATGATCCCTTTCGAGTAGAAACTCGTGATCGGAGTGTCCAAGATATGCTCTAGGTAGCAATATCTGAGTGTCTTTCGGAGTTCATCTTCCCATTCCTTGAAGTTCACAAAATTGAGCAAAAATGGTAACTTTTCGGGAAGTTCCGGGTACATAAGGTCGTTGTCATTAGTTGAAGACATGATTCTACAATTGAAAGAATTTTAATGAAAAACCATTCAAAATTACTTAAATAAGATTGAATTTTATTCATGCAAATTTTCAATACTTATTTAACGTCTTATTTACACGTAAAATTGTCCCTATTTTGTGAAAATAAGGCGATTACAAGATCTGAAGAAACAAAGAGTGGTTAAGCATGCTTTGGCTTGTCTTAAACACTCAATCTTCTAGGGTAAGCATTGCCTTGCTAATGGCTCTAAGCCACTCTTGGTTAGACAATCGTCGCATCTAATGCATCTTTGACGATGTATCTCTTTTGCCACGGTATGTGAGGACTCCTCACTCATACCGATGAGTTAAACCAAAACCAACGTGCACACCCGGTGTGCCTTACGCGCCTTGGAGAAGTAATGGCACCTCGCTTTGGCGTAGCCTACCATCATCCTCGTCCGGTCAATAAGTGTCGTTTTGGAAAGGCAAGTTTGACTCAATATTATTAGGGACCTAGGATTTCTATGTTGGTTGATTTAAGTGAACTTAACTAATCATCGCAACATCAAGAAAACCTAAACATGCATCTAACGAATAATTCACATATATATATATAAGCATAAAATATAAAGTGAAATTATAGATGCATATTGGCAACTAGCATGACCCCTTGAATTCTTCATATCTTCAAAAGGTCTTCATTTGCAATTCAAGGCTTTGTCTTCCAAGATACGCCGTCTTCAAGACTTAACCAAACTATGCAAATATTAGTGTCTACGACTAGAAATAATCTAAATATAAAAGTACAAAAATACTTAACGGTGCGTAGACCGTATTTAGATTTACAAAAATACATAACGGCACGTAGTCCGTATTTTCAATCCTAGTCGGGTCCCACTAGTTGCCATTTCATAAAACCTGTGAGAGAGAATATACATTCCATTCATCCATTCACTATTTGTGAATGGCCCATGCAATTTACAAAATCAAACAAGTAAAATGCATTTAAACAACGCGCGCACTAGTAACTAATCTAGGTGGTTAATCCGATTAACACGCCTAATTAAAACTAGTCAAAGTTGTTTAACCGATTATGTAATTGGCGTCATTAATAATTGAAGCTCCCACTAAATTCCGCATTTCCCTTAATTAATCTAATTAATTAAGTCGGTAGCACCCAAACTTGTCAAAATGAAATTTTGCCAATGCCGCTCAAAACCGAGGCCTAGCCTCCCAAAATTTTAATTAAAATAAACAAAATTAATTAAAATAAATAAAACGGCAAAATAAGCAACATTAAGCCTATTACGGCTAGTCACTTCACCGCACCAAGCATACGCACACACCCAAAAATCCGCACACACGGCCCACGGCACGCGGCCACATGCTGCTGCCACGGCACGCCCGCGCGTGGCTGCTGCAGCCCGTGTGCTGCTGCCGCGTGTGTGGCCGCACGCAAGGCGGGGCAGCCACATGCGGGCTGCTGTGCAGCCCGCCTCGCTAAGGTGGTTCTTTGCCTCGTTTTGCGTGCCATGGCCTCGGGATTTCATCCCTTTTCGTGAGACAAAATTAATTAATTCTAAATTAATTTTAGAACTAATTTAATGAGCAAAATAAAAATTTTAAACAAGTCTAACTTAATAAAATTTTCAAAGTGCAAATAACCAAAATAATTCCAAGAACCATTCTTAATTAAATTGGTTTAGCTTGGTGCAAAATAAATTGAGGCAGTTTCTCACTTTTAATTTAATCAATTTAAATTAAACTTGAGAATTTGACAAAGTAAGGGGAAGTTGGAAAAATATGAACTTTAATGTTCAAATGAAAATTCCAACATCTAAATTTTGTGAATCCTTGAAAATTATATCTTCCAACATGAAGATAACCAAATTTCTATCACAAAAATTGAAACTTTATGTTTCCAATCAACTCAAAATGATTAAAACAACAAAGTTTAACATAAAATAACATGGAATTTAGTGGTTTTTAAAGTTTCAATCACTTATCACAAATAAAGATTGAATCTTTAACACTTAGGAAGCCTCAAAAATAAAATTTTCACACTAAAAAGCAATTAGTTTGCAATTATGTGAAAATAAATCAACCTTTAAGCAACAAATACTACCAAGTAAGTGTGCTTTAAGGGGACTTAAAAATGCAGAAAATAATGCAAATAATCAACCACATAATCAACCAGTTATGCCATTAATTTCAAGGTTAGAAAAGACTTAAAATTTTTCGTCAAAAACGAAAAATCCCTCGAAAAAGGCATTTCTGGTCAGAATTTGGCTAAAATCACTTTCCCCCTGGATTGAAACCTTTCCAGAACACGTTTTCCACCCAAAATTCACTAGTCTTGGGCAAAAATCTGGGTTCTAGGCCAAACTCGACATTAAAAACGGGATTAAAATAAATAAAACCGAGCTACTAATCTATTTAGCAACTTAAACCAGAAAAATAAGCCAAAAAAACCTTGAAAAACATGATTATAAAAATAAACGAGCGGGGCTCCGATACCGTTGTTGGGGTTTGGTGAGTCCGACTCACCGCGGAAACAACCCCGACCCAAGGAACCACTCGCAATTAATAAAACCATAAAGCATAAATAAATAATCACAAGAAAGGAAGAACGAATCATACCCTTGAAGCTAGCTTCGCCCTTACAAAACGGGCTCTTACTTGAAAGCCTCGAGCACCGCAAGCGCCGTGCCTCCAACGGTATCCACCCACAAAGGACGAACACGACTTTAAGGTCCGCTACCTTGGAGTTAGCAAGGTCCGACCAAAACCCGAGTGTTAATAGAGTTTAAGAGTTTTCCCAAAAATATGGAATGCTCTTTCTAACTCCCACTCAAGCACTTTACTCCAAATCCCAAGGTTGGTATTTATAGAGGAAAGTATGAGTGGGAATTTCTATCCCATCAATGTGGGATCATGAAATTCCACAAATTAATTTAAAGCTAAATTAAATTAAAATTGCAAACAAATAATAAATCTACAAGTGGCATTACCATGTGAGAGGGGTTGGTGAGGACCACATGGAAAGTAGGGGACCATACTTGCTCCCCACTCAATACTCTCCTTGTGCCACATGTCCTCACCCACTTGCTCCCATATTCCCATGCTTCCCCTAATGAACGGCCCTATGGCCCGAGCCCAGCCCGCACCCAGCCCCGCACCAAGCTGCGGGCTGCTGCTATGCGCGCAAGCCACACACTTGGTGCGGGCTTGCTGCTGCTATGGTGCGGCTGCTCGTGTTGCTGTGCTAGCGAGCCTAGCCGCGGCAGCTAGCTGCTGCACGCACCACGTGCTACGGCTGCTAGCTGCTGCTGGCCGTGGCTGCTAGCATGGTGCGCTAGCACGCACCAGCCAACCATGCTAGGCTCGGCTTGGTGCTTGCTATCCACCTATGCCAGGACACTTTTGCCCCTAGCATTCGGATGCTCGGGGCACTCCGATGCTAGGGGTATTTTGGGAATATGGTCGATTTATTATTATTTTTGCGCGTCTTGTCTTTTATTATTTTTGACTCGACTTCCGACGATCGGTTTCGACGCTCCAAGCTCGAATTACCGACGTCTAAATATTTAACACTCGGGCGACGAATTAATTTCTTCCGAATTAATTCGTCGAGTCGGTTCATATATTTTGCTTGGGTGTGACCCGAAGGGTTCAGTCAAGATAAGCTGTAATATTAATTATATTAATATTACTGATCGGAAGCGGCCTCCACCCAGGCATTCCGATCACTTGACCTTGCTGAATATATTAGCTTTCTAATAATTCTGAACCCGCTATCAGAATAATACACTAGTTCGAAGGACACCATTCCTTTCAGCTTGTTGTTTGAACTTCAATTGTATTCAAGTAGTTCACTACACTGTTTAGAAGATCCCTGTCCACCTCTAACAAGTCTGTTAGTAGACCAAGACTGTCCAAATGCCTTTTTTTCATATGAGGAGGGACAAAGTTGTTCCCACCCATCTTCTCCAGAATTTTAAGCATGCAACTTTGTAGTGTTATCCAAGTATACTTGTTGACAGTGGGGTCAAATGAATTCCATGCCTCTTCCACCTTTGCAATTAGCTCATCTAGGTTCTTAGGGAATGATTGATATTGAATGGATTGAATCACCCTAAATAAACCTAGGTCTAAAACATTTAAATCTGGACTCTGAGCTGGTTGATACACAAATTGGATGTTAAACCCATATGGTTGACATGCTGCTTGAAACTCAGGATCATTAGGCACTTGATGGGGTCTTGCATTGTTCCATTGAATTGTAACATTCTTAGGTAGCTGTGGAGGCCACTTTTCATATAGTGCTGGCAGTACATGATTGAGTAACATTTCCCTTATAGCATCTCTGTTCACAGATTGTTTTCTTTGTTCTAACATCAATCACATTTCCTTCAAGCAAGTGTTTTTTTAATTACCTGGAACCACCTGGTTGTAGTAGATCTGTGAATATTGTGTTTTTTTGCTAAGTTGGACAAAAATCCCTTTGTCAAAGAGTCCCCTTCCATGTTCAGCATAATTTCATCAACTAGATGCCTTTTTTCAACCACAGTCATTTCTCTGCTTGCTCGTGTAACAACTGGTGCTTCTTGTTGATGTGGATCATGTTCTTCACCATCCTCTTCCTGTGCATCATCATCATCTGCATCATATGCATTGTCTTCACTAGAGCTGTTGCCTTGTTGCTGTTGAAAATCTACTCCTGAGTAGAAGTAGTCATGGAGTCCCTCATTGTAGTACTCTGTTTGCTGCTGTTCTTTGCATAAAGATGATGCATGTGAAAGAAATCATCATCAAAGAAATCATCCCTGAGTCCTTTTTTTTCAGATTAGGTGAAGGTGATTATATGGCGGTTGTGGCTTTTTTTTTGCGGTCTTCAATGGAGCCTGATTTCTGTACATATGATGCTGCTGATGGAACTAACACAGCTTTTGGAAATTAGGATTATTTAGATTATGTAGGAAGATGTAATTTGTAGGGCTGCCTGTATTTTGCTAACAAATTGTTGGTCTTTTGACAATACTTTGATACTGAAATTCCCCCCCCCCCCCCAACCCACTTATCCCATTCTAAAACAGTTTGCTAAAAAAAAGGGGTAAGTTGGATGGGAGACCTCTTTATAGTGAGGTTTTTTTGTTTGAAATCAATGCAAAATTTGAATTTGGGGAAAAGTTGAATTTTCGGGGAAAGGTGAAGGAGGGAAAAAAAAAGGAGCCAAAAATTTGGAGCCTTGTGGAAAAATTCAGAAAAATAGAGTGGGAAATCCCCACTCAAAAAGATTCCCTCCCTCACTTTCTCTCTCCTTCACATGGACCACTTTCCTTTCCCTCCCTTTTAACTCCCCTAATACTTTACCCCTCCCCTTAATTAATCCCCCTTCAATCTTTTGCCTCGGCCTCCGCAATCTTGTACGTTGCGAGTAATAAGAAGCGGAGGTAGTATTATTTTCTTAAGGTGAAAAGAACAGAGCCTTAGCTTAGATAGTTCAAATAAATTAATATAAATTCATACAAAATTATGTTAGTTCAGATAAATTCATACAAAATTATACTTGTATAAATAAAGATAACATAACTTCAAACAAATCAAATATTTCCTCCATTTCTTTTTAGTTGCATCACTTTTCTAAAACGAAAGTTTCAAATTAGTTGGATCACTTTTCTTTTTACTCCCTCTGCTCCCTTTTATTTTATATGTTTCTATTTAAGGTGTTTTCTTTTATTCTTTACATTTAATATCTCTCTAATTTTGGACAAAAAATTATCCTTCCTTTACAATCTAAATACTCAATTCACCTTAATTTGCATATGCAATTTTTGTAAAATTTTAATGGTTTTTCTATATTCATTATTACTTTCTCTGTCATCTCTCCTCCACCTTCTTTACCACACATGTACAATATTCTTTGTTTAAATTGAATTGTACTTTCAATCATTGAATTATTCTAATATACTCATTGGCGGATCCAGAAAAACTATTCAACGGGGTCAAAATATATTTGATAAATTTTAATGGAGTCATTTAATTAAAAAATAAGCAATTTTTATAGAAAAAAATTAATTATATAAGAAATTTTATTTTTCATGTTCAAGTGGGGTGAAGGGACCCCAATTTGTTACACTTGCATAGTTGCATCCGCCACTGAATATATTTCTACTTTACACAATTTTTTAATAACCGTGCATAATTCTATATGTCTAAAACAAATTAAAAGGGAATAGAGGGATTAGTTGATAAAGTCTCTCTATCTCTCATATGGGTCCATTTTTAAATTTCTCTGTCTTTTTCATATTCAAATTTGCAATTTGATGTAAATAAAAAAAACAAAGGAAGTAAATCAATAGTCTAACTATTATTAACCACATCTCATATGTTTTCCAATATCACTTTTAAAGTTAGTTAGAAAAACCCCACAAACAACCGTCACATACCAAAAATGTAACATCAAAATTTGGAGAATGATTGTCATTGACATTTGGTAATCTTTCATATGAGATGTGCTTTTCATATGATTGATAACTCGAGTACTAGCTTTCTTCTTCTGTCAGACCGGTGGCTCGTGGCCGGCTAGTAGGCCCTCTAGTTAGGAGGCCACACTTTGTACGAAAGAGCTCCTTGTAAATCAAATATTCCCTCCGTCCAAAATTATCAGTTGCTTATACTTGCTTCGCTTTTTTACTCCGTATGTTATACGGAGTAATAATTTTTTGCACCTTACTCCTTACATCCTTCACTTTGACCATCTTTGATTTTTATTACATAAAAATAAAAATACGTCTACTGTAGTAATTATTGGGGTGTCAACTCAAGACTACATGAAAATACTCCGTAGTAATGAAGAGTTGCGTTCCTTGTTGATGTCCATAGTCCACCAATCTTCTTTAGGACAATATGAGTTCTTTTAAAATGGTGCCAAAAAACAATTCATGCAAGTTAGACCTAAAACGGACAATATCATACTGATGTGAAGTAAAGGTGAGTGCGCAACCTTACAGTGGTATGAATCAAAGCCAAAGCTTCGAGAGTTGGACCTGTGAGCTTATCTATGCTATTACAAGTTGATAGAGAGGGAATAAAGACAACACAATTGTATATCATGATAATGTGAAGTAAAGTTGAATGTTAAGCGTGCACTCCAAGTCCTCAAGTTGGATAACCAAACCCGAAAAATGGCATTAAAGCCAAAGGTTCGAGAGCTGGACCTGTGAGCTGGTCTAGTTGATAGACAGGGAATAAAGATAACACAATTGTATATCATACTAACGTGAAGTAAAGGTGAGTATTGAGTGTGCAACTCAACAAGTTGCCTGAAATGAACAGACCCAACAAATGACATTAAAGCCAAAGGTTCGGAAGCTGGACCTGTGAGCTGGTGTATGCTCTTACAAGTTGATAGATAGGGAATAACAGTGTTTCGGAATATATCATGTCATATCCCAATTTCACAACTAAATACGATGGTCTGCCACATTGAACTCAGTAAACTTCAGAATGTGTGTTAGTGTGTGTATATTGATGCCGGGAACAGGGATAATAACTCATACTATCTGCCTTTAAAATAAACACTAAGTATATTTCCACAATAAACGCACATCCACGACTTTATAAGGAATTAAATGATAAAATCTGAAAGTACAGCTTATTGTTGGTATTCTCACAAATTACAGCTTCTCAGAAACCATTTTTTCTTATATATATAACAGATTTTATTCAGCAGAATTATCCTGTCAAACCCCTCATCAACATATATGTCAATATGTGATAAGATAGTAAAAATGAATCACATGGTGGCCTCAGTCAGAACTGGTGAGAAGTGAGATTAGGGACTCATACTTGGGAAACTTTGCAACAAGATCACTTCGCTTTGCTGACTCTGAGTCTTCATACTGGAATGCAGGTGCACAAGTGACCCCCAATAGAGTGTAATACTTGTCGCCATCTCTGGGTGTGACTTCAATATGTGAACCATCTGCAGATATGGTAATATCTTTGGTTGGAAATGAACCAAACCACATGAGAGGAGGCACTGTGTGCTGTGGTTTCTCATCCTCAAGAAGGTTAGGCCCAACACGAGTAAACTTGACCTGTCCATTCATTTCATCCAATTCCATCACCTGAAAACAGAGAATGCTCAGTTAGAGCACAAAGGATGCAATGAAAGAATTCAGAAATTTGTGCTTTGAATATATTTATCTGAGCAGGTGATACAGAAATAAATATGGAGACGGATACAAACAGATCACCAGAAGCAAGTTATACTCCCTTTTAATATAACTAACCAAGGGTTGCATATTACTGACTGATATTAGATTCTTCATGTATTATGTCCCAGCTGCTGTAGCGATGGTGGTTAAGGAAAGGGAACAAACCAACTAAGGATATCACTGAGAGATGCCTAACAAAAGTAAACCAGGTAACTTTTATGGGGAGTCATATGGGAGTTTCTAAAGTCCAGATGAATCAGCCAACCGGCATAAAGGTAGAAATTCATTCTATCATCCTTTATTTAGCAACAAAGCTTTACATTGCAGATTGGCTGCATATGAAAAAATCTAACAGAAAGGTTGTTGGTAGCCTGAGGACTTAGCACAGACTACAGATAGATAGCCTGGTGTTTCTATTAATAGTAAGAGGACTATGAAACAACATCAGCTTAACTTATAATCTTAATTTCAATTAATTTCTTGTAGAGTTTTAAATGGCTGGAAACCTTATCCAGTTTGTTGACATACTTGTCATGTTGTCAACATAATAACGTGGCAAAAACTCAAAATACTAAAAAGCCACAGTCAACTTACCAGAAAGTACAATAACTAATACGAGTAATTTGTTAAGATTTACGAACCATCTTCTATATCCATTAAGATGTCAGGCTATGCATTTGTAATTAGCTAATGCCTCTCTAATCTACAATATACAACTTAACGAAGAAACTGGGAAGCAGACATAACCAGAATGTGAGAAGCTATACAGATTATACTAGGGAAAGGTCATGAAAAGATGCATCCAAAGCATTTTTTTCATAGTTCAGCAACAAAGAAACAAAATGCTTTGAAGGGATAATCAGTGACACAACAGCAAATTCTGACAATTGTGTAGTACAGATGCACAGAAACATGTGCAGCAGAGTGTCAGGAAATTAACAGATAAAAGACAAAACTACTTCATCACACAAATTTATCTAAGACAATTTCACTGGTGAGGAAGACTCCCACCCATCCTCACCATAAGTTTTGACGAAGGTGTTAGGCTAGCACACTTTATACGTTACTCCTGCATGCAATCACAAGCAAATTGGTTTTCTTGTTACATGTTTTAGCAACAATTAAAACTTCATCAAATTGATACTTCTTTGATTCTCACCAATCCTTTTCCTTTTGTAAAGTACGTAAGTACCCCTTGGTGAGGATATCTATTTTAAGTAGTCCTCATTGTGAACATTACAGTTTACAGTTTTCTTGACTCTGTCAATAATTATAGGATACTGTAGTGACTTGCTCATTCTACAACTGCTCATCTTTTAAGAGCCTCTTTTCCTCAAATGATTTTGTCTTTGAAAAATTGAAATATAGGGTGGCAATTTATTGATTTTATCTTTTGGAAATCAGATAAAGTCTTCCACTCATGAGGAGGCAAAAGATTATTGTTCGACTTCGAAACAAGGTGTAGCACATTCCCACTTCTCGTTAATCTGGTTCACCTACCAAGGTGTTGATATCTAAAACTACCCTCTAGTGTTCCATAACACATGAACCACTTCCCACTCTCTCTATGTGGATTTGTCATAGCTAGGGAAGTTCTCTACATTCCATTTATTTTGTTTAGCCTACTGACCCCCTTATCATAGCCTCATAGGAGTAAGGTGGAAAGGATTGATTTCCAACCTTCAGATTATCTTTATCCCAAGATCAATTTGCTCTTGACTACCACTACAGCATATTTCCGATCTTGTGACTTGGTAGGCCTTTTAAGATTGTTATAGTTCCAAACAATTTTATGACCCCGAGAGACGCCCCTGACATCCACTTCAGTTTTAGAAAAATTTCAACTATTTCTAACCTGAAAAGGATAGAGGACGAGGTGTCTCTCATGGACCTCAAGAGACCCTGAGAAATCATTTAGGTGGTTCGAACCATCCACTTTGACTCTTAAATATCATTTCATCTAATTACACACACGCCTTTCGTCATCAACTCAAAAGCAACCATGGGCAATTGTGTGATTGACTAGTGGGCGTATATAGTTTCACATAAACCTAATGCATCTCCCATCAACACTTGAATTTCCAACACCAGGCCTCAAAATCTCACCCCCCCCCCCTCCCCCAACAAAAATAAATAAATAAAATAAAACAAAATAAAAAAAAAAAAAGTCCAGTTTTGTGTATTAGCCTTCAATTGTAGCTTACAGAGAATATTTTTGAGCACAACAAGGTTAGACATCAAGGTTAAGGCTCCCAAAGCACCCCTCATAATGATTTCATGCCATGCTTTGCCTTGCCTATTCAAAATTGCCCTAAGGCGAGGCAAGACACTACCCTCTATTTCCATAATAAGCTTTTAAGAATGAGGTGTACTCGCGCCCATATCTCATGCCTAGGTCTTGTGGTGGCACACCTTGGCTGGCAGCGCCCATGCCTTGTTGGCATGACTGGACATGAACAACAGCATCCCTTTTTTCGTTGGAAAAACCAACACAAATACAGATCTCAAATTGACTTTTTAAAATATCTACCAATCATGAGGATAGTTTAAACTGAGAACCCCAATTACTCCCACAGGAGACGATGCAATATAAGTATTTTTTGTTAATTGGTGATGTTTTCAGCCTAGCTCTTGTTCGGGTTTTTAGCTTGGAGCTCAAAAAACTACAGTTATGATCGCAAGAATAATACCTTTATATATACATGGTAGTCCAACCCATAGACATACATGATAGGTACAACTAACAAAGTCTTCCTTACACCAAGATGTCATTTAGTTAAAAGCCAAGTACTCGTACCCCAATTAGACAATCATCCAAGGTCATAGCCAGTACACACTTAAGCAACTAACATTAACTCCTTTCCTCGTGACATTGTCAAAAGTCCATAAGGGGTATATCCGTATATACAAAGATCAACAATTCTCCATCTATAGGATTCACACGATGACAAAGTAGGGATTTATTTACTCGTGTCCTCACTGATAGTAGATCACATGTGGTATGAAACATGTGCTATGGTAGAGAAGAAACACTTTTGGCAAAGAGCTTATTTCAACCACAAAAACACAGCATACAAGTTTAGGTTTAAAGTCAGTTACACCCATGCACCTAACCTAAGTATCTATATGCTTACTCATTAGAGTCCTATGATCAACAAAATCAAGCAGCATATAGCATAAAAAGATCCCAAGTTACAGATTAAACCTTACTGTGATCGGCTCACCAATGTAATGGTGAAAGGTTTCAGCACAAGGAATACGATGAATTTTCGCCACACTCCCAGAAGGCAGCAGGAAGTAAATGGCAGTGCTAACGGCTCGATCCACCTTGTCTGAACATCAACAAAACTCCTAGAAAATCATAAACCAATATTTTGGCACCCATGACTTCACTTATCACCAAACAACAATCAAAATACAAGAACCTAGCACCCCATTTCATAATTTAAGCCATACATCATAGTGTTAGGTACTTTTATGCAATTAACCCAATATGCAATTGAAATCAATTGGCATTTAAAACATCCAAACATTACATTACTTTTTCCATCCCACTTTAATAGACCACATGATTACAATTGTCCTCCATAATTTACACTCCATATGATAAATGAACCAAATAATACAATTTCAAAGCTACTTAAGTATTGGGGTTTGGGAAATGAAACAAAAAACTTAAACTTGAATAATTCAGCAAATTAAATGCATATCAAAAATCAACAACTGTTTAACCAAAAAGGGGTGAAATTATAATATAAAATACAAAGAAAAAGATAGAAATTATACAAGGGTTAGAACTTACATTGAGGAGGAAGGAGAGATTTAGAGAGAGAAACAGAGTGATCTCTGAATGTCTCAAAGTAAAACCCACCATCTGGGTGTGGTGTTAAATTCAATTTCTCCACAATTTCTGATGTCTTCAACATCTTCTTCAAACAAGTTCAAATATACGATTTGCAAGAATGGGTTTATGTGTAGAAGATTGTAGAGACTAGGGAGTGATAAGTTGATGATACAAGGAGTAGATAAGTTATCCTTATATTATGAACTTATTTGAAAAATTAAAGCTGTCGGTCTTCCAAAAACATTGTGTTTTATTCAACTTATTTTGACGGTTAAAACTATCAATAATTATTGTGTTTTAGAACAGAAATGTGTGATTGAATTTATTGATACATAATTATAGAGCGGAATTTAACAAAAAAACACCGTTGATAATTAGTAATGAAGTTCTGATTATCTTGCCATTAGGATAATTTCGCATTTTGTACTTGAGGTCTAAAATGTACTGTAGTTGTTTTATTTTGGGTAACTCACTCTAAATAATCCGATGTTATATGTTACCCAATACAAAGTACTCCTAATAAAATAAATACAGTAGTTAGGGAGTATCAAAAAACTGTAGATAAATTTGCTCTTTAAACAAAATATTTATGCTGTAAAAATCCAATTAGTATTATATACACCTGGAGACCTGGAGTACAATAGATCATGGTACTCCTTACAAATATGTTTGAGTTATTTTGCGAACCACTTTGTGTTATTTTGCTTAAATAATGTGTTATTTTGTTACAACAATATGTTATTTACTTATTTACTTCAACCTCCATTCATGCTATTTTTAATTTGCAAAATAACAAGTACTTATTTAAAAATAACATGGGTATAAATTGAAATAATAATAAGTTTTACATCAAAATAACATTAGCACCTTTGAGTTTAAAGAGAATCGAACACTTCAGGAGGTACTAAATTTCTTGACATGAATACATTTGAACCCTTAAATGGCTTCAAATCAATTAATTTCTAAGAAACCTAGAAAATTGGAAGAAGAAAAGAGGAGATAGAAAGTGTCTTTGATTTAGAATTAGAGTAGTGAGAGGAAGAGAGAGAGTGAGAGGTTGATTTCGGGAAACCAGAAAATTGGATGAAGAATGGAAGAGAAAGTGTGTGATTTTGAGTTGGAGTAGCTGAGAGAGGAAGAGAGAGTATGGGAGGAAGATGACTGAGAAAAAAGGCAAAATAACATACATTTATTTAAAAATAACATATATATATATAAACTGAAATAATAAGAAGTTAATATCAAAATAACATGAATTTATAAAATCTGGAGTACCATGTGCACGGTACTCCAAGAGTAAGATAGAAATTGCGGTAAAAATCACTCATAAATCATAATGCAAAATATGGAAAAAAATGTTTGGTTGATCATTAGGATCAACAATTCTCACCGGACATGACTCGATCATGAACAACAAGTTATTTTCCAAGAAAAAAAAAATCAAAGAATAAGGTATAGTATTACTGTATTACATTTACATGGTAAGCCGTAAGCATAGCACAAGTTCGATTCAATTGATAACACTGTACAAATATTTGTGTGTCTAAACTATTTACAACTTTCAACGCACTATGTACTGTTAAACTCGGAAGTTTTCTATGGTCATTCAGAAATTCCTATAGCCTGTGTATTCGATCATGGAATGGTGAAACGGGTAGCTACCTTACGGCACTCATCTTTTGTAAAGCTCAGCAACCCAAGGCGCAAGTTCCATGTTATCTGGTGTCCTTGGATTGACAGAATAGTAATCTGACCAGTAAAATTGCTTTCTCTCAGTGAATCTTCCATCAGAATACAAGTTAAATGGTAACCAACCATGACCCCCGTTCATGTTTCTTTTCTGCTCTCTAGGATAAGCCAATGGTGCCTGCACATACCTGCATAACAGGAAATTCAAGGACTAACTGATGCTAATAAGCTAACAGCGTAAAAATGGCTTTACTTTTGTATTATGCAAGCCATGCAACATGAGAGTTACTCGATAGCCAAAGACCAAGTTAAGATGAGGACCATACCTGATCCCATCAAGAGTAGCATCCCAGCCAAAATGGGTGTGGCCAAACACATGACATGCAGCTTTGCTCCCCTCAGCACCGTGTATAGATCTGATTCGAGCCTCAAGAAAGCTGGAACCGATGATTTTAGGAAGGTTTGGATAGAAAAGCATTCTTTTCTCTGGACATAGGTCTAGCCTGTGAGAATTTAAAACATAAGAAAAATTGCCAGCATAAAATGGCACTCCATATCATAAACATTCTCACCCTTCCAAGAGAAAAATCAAGTAAAATCCTTGGAGGATGTAGATAGGAATATGTAACAGATATGCCTGATATTGTACAAATGCTTAATAGTCAAATGCCGAATAAAAATGAGAAACTCTATCTTAAAACTAACCTAGGAACAAAGTGAGAAAACGTTATTACTTTTTCACATTTTCTCTGGATCTCTTTTATTGCATAGGCATGTTTCTCATTCATTGCATCAAAATGGCGAGCAAGAGAATCATCCCTATCAGAGAGCTCAGCAGACCATCTGCACGCATGAAAATCTTTACAAACCTAGAAAAGATGTCCGCAAAACAAGTAGCATGATTAGACTTTTCACACAAGCCCAAATCTGGAAATTTAATTTGTGAATGAAATTTACATCACCAACCAAGAGGAGGAGAAAGAAAGTACTGATGCATATAAAAATATTTATCAATGCACAAAGACAACCAAAGGGAAACATGTGTCAAAACCACAACAATAAAGGCCAATCTCTTTCTAATATATGCAGCTAGATGAAGTTCTTCCAATATGGGGTACGTAAAAATGATTTCCCAATAAAATAGGAGCAAATGAGCACTGAGGATACTACTAGCTCAACAGCTGGTTGGTCTCATTAGGATGGTATATCATCATACAGGAATGCACAAGACTAATCCTAGCTAGCCTTAAAAATAGAGAACTAAACTTGCATCAAAATCCAACAGTAACCTACATTGTACATTAGCAAAACTATGAATATCAGAGCAAACATATTCAGCAATGTTCACAAGGTTAAGAATGATTTACCATCTTCAAGGAAGGAACTCTCAATCCAGTTATATCCTGCTCTGTATCGAAACTCTAAAATGCATAAAGCTCTAATCAGAAAGCAGTAAAATATTATTAAGCAATTCAATTCAACCATAACAATATGGAAAAAGGTTAATCCAAGAAACACAAACCAGAAAGTGATCCAAAAGAAATAGCTTCAACTTACCTCATGATGCCACGAGAAGAGGGGTATGATTCCCAAGTTGCCTATGATCGAAGGCCTTGATTCCACTCCAAGTTCACCACATGCGCGAAGCAGTGCATCAAGCTTGTCAAGAGAATCATGCTGGACGAATATTACTAGCATAAGCAATTATAGTTTTGGAAATACTTTATACTGCCCAAATCAATAAGCTAGACATGCAGGGTCACAAGAAGTCCGGAACTATATAAACCCAAGATACCCTGCAGCTGCTAATAAAACAATTTTTACTATGCTTTATCAGGTACAATGCAAATAATATTGAAGAAGAACAGAAAATTTCAAGCCATACAAGCAGGGTCATTATGGCTCATAAGGTACAAGGGTTAAACATAGCAGTGGGTGCTTCGAGAAAAAAAAAAAAAAAAAAAAAGTTGCCGTGACACAACTGAAGAATAGTGTTCTGAATTTTATGCTTGTGGAAGATCAAATTCATAGAAAATCATAAGATTTTTAATGAGTTAATCAGGGTTGTTTGGGCAAAACAACTGTAGGACAGCATAATACAGCATAATCTGATTATCTAAGAGACACAAGGTGCACCGCACATCAATCTCGGAATCTCCTATACTTACTAATCCTCCTCTTTCTTAATTCAGCGTCATGGGCACCAATACCAAAGGTCGGCTATATAAATCTCCTGGTCATTCCACCCATACAATTCCCTTTTCAAATTTATAAGAACCTAGATTATACGGTTCATTGTGCCCCTTCCCCTCCTTCTGAAGTTCATTACTTAGAAAAAAAAAATCATAAATAATTGGCTGTTCAACTCAACATTACAAGCATTCAAACAGATCACCAACACTTTGTGAAGCTCCCCGCAGTTCATCAAGAACCTGCTCATATTTAACCTTTACATATCATTCCAACTCAAATATGTTTATCAGCATGTTTAAAGTGAAATCACCACCTTCACCGCTTCACATGCTGCATATATCGTTCACCACATAATAAATTTTACAATATAAACAAAGGCTTATAACTAAACCAAGCCTATCATTTTCAGAAAATGCACGCATTCCTTCTTGATTTTAATATTCTCCCAACAGTACCTTGTACCTACCAGACTACTATATTTTTAGCATTTCCCCAATCGTTATCGCTTCCATTCTTTCTTTCAACATTTCCTTAATAAAAACCTTTTCAATTCAATGTACATTATGCACCAATTTGCTATTTGATAAGATTGGAGACCAATGAACATCAGTATTACCCAAATGCCTCTAAAGGGGACTTTTCCCCCGGGTTGGAAATTGTTTTTTCTTTTTTTTTTTTTTTTTTTGGTTGCAATACAAACAAATCTACATTCTATAGACCCTTAAGGCTAAATGCAACGACTGAGTTCTATCTTACAATTAAAAAAGTGAGAGTATGCATTTTGACGAGTCATGTTCATTAAGTTCATTTCAAAATCCAAAACTATAGTGACCTTTTACTCGATCAGAAATGGTCAACTCATTAGGTAAGAGTATATCTCCCTCTAAACAAAGTCTCCAAATTCCAAACAAGGGGGTTTCTTCATAACTTGACTCTATTCACAATTATCATAGATGTTTATAGGTTTTGTGGCTGCTTAAACAATATCGATATGCAAATGCAAGTAAACATGATCAAGAGTATAGCATATAGTAGTATTTCCCAATATTAAAAACCAGGGTAATATGAGTTTAAATTTTTTTTATATACTAAAAAAAAAAAAAAAAAAAAGGTGTGGGAGAGCACTAAGCCACTTATTACATAACTAATAGTAATCCCTGAAGCATGAAAGAAAGAAACATAAACATGCATGTCAGGAGTCTTTTTTTTAAGTCTCCAATGGTATTGATATGGAAAAACAGGAAAGAAAAATGAAAAGTAACAAGAAAAGTAAACAAGAATTCTGATTCTTACAAAGTCTTTTTTATCTTTGCGACACCAAAGATCATGATTTCCAGGCACATAGAAAACATGCTTGAATTTATTTACCAATATAGACATAGTCAAGGTGAACCTATCGTATGTCTCAGCCACATCCCCCGCAACAAGAAGAACATCATCCTGGTGGCTTGAGGAAGATATGCACTTTACCCACGCCATGTTCTCTGCATAATCAGTATGCAAATCTGAGACCACAAAGACCCGAATATCCTCCATTTCTCTGTGCATTGAAGCACATATCCTAGAATTTCTAGTATCGACCCTATTAATTCTGCACCTGGAATTTTTCCATGTAAGCTCTCTTGATGAACAGCTTGCAAACTGACTAGAATGCAACACGCCTTTCAAAGACAATGAAGATCCTCCTACCATTTGGCAACTCCAAAGTGTCGACATATCCAACTTCTAAGCTCCTAGGAAAAGAAAAACAACACAAATATAAATATCTGAAATCTTATACATTATGTTTATTCAACACAAACAAAAGGTTTCCCAACTGTAAGTCTCTAATCAATGAAACTCGGGGTGCATCAAAACAGCATATGATAAGCAATGACAAGACGCGAGTATAATGGTACTTGGAATTTTCTTATATCATGCTACATTTCTAACACCATTCAGGGAGTGAAAGACTAATCAAAATTAAAACTGAGAATGACATTTACTTATAACTAAGCATTGGACCAATGAAAATTGGATTTAAGGAAGTTCACTCGGAAAAATTCAATGTTATCTTCACCTAACATAACGTATTAACCTTGAATTTATCTATCTTTATTACTCCTTTATCCTATCAAATATTATTGGCGTAAATGCCTAATTCATGATCAAATCCCTAATAAATACCAAAGTAATCTACCACCCTATACTTCCTCTTTTAACAAGTCAACCTTCTATTTCAGGCATCCCAAGTCCCAAAATAAGCCAGTCTTCATGTTCAACAAGTTATATTATGGATTCCACCATATTATTCTTAAGAAATGAATTCGTATGAAAGTCTTATGCTCATATGCTGATGCTGCCTATGAAGGGTATCATTACTTCTAACAAAATGAAAAATGCAAAAAAAAACAAGAATTAAGCATAACAAAAGGGATCAAGAATTGATGAACAAACAAGGCAGAAATTCAAATTAATTAAATGGGTATCTTGTAACAAGAATTAAGCATCAAAAAACATAACAAAATTGCACAAACAATACAGAAATGAAACATGGTAAATACTATGAAGGTATAAAAGATTGACCATGAAATTACATTAGAAGAACCAAGAAAGAAAGAATGTAAGAGATGAGAAAATACCCAGAAAGGTAAAGGGATTGAGCGAATTGTGGCGGTGCAAACTTCAATGGCGTCGGCAAAGTGCTAATTTGTGGAATACAGGTGATGATTGAAGTTGAACCCCAAATGAAAGTTTAGAGCGTTGATAACATAAGATTTCTCAAAGGTTATTGTTAGTTAATGACTAATGAGAGGTAAGGAGTTAAGCACATTTTAGGTATGTGTAATTTGAATTTGGACGCCTAGTCTTTGACGGGTATGAGATGGAAATTAGTTAGAATCATCGTTATTTTGAAAACTATTAACAAACAAATTTTAAACTAAGGGCTTGTTTGGCATCATTTTTGGTTTTCAGTTTCCTTTTTTTTTGAAAACTAAAAACCAAAAACAGGAAACAAGAAAAAGGTGTTTTTACTTTTTTGTTGTCAGTTTTCAAAATTATCATGATTTTAATAAGTCTAAATATTTTTTGATCCATTATGTTACATATGTAATATACTTTTAAAAAACAAAAAACCAAAAAACAGAAAACCACAACGATGCCAAACGTATTTATGGTTTTATGTTTATTAACTTTAGTTTTCAAAAACAAAAAATGAAGACAAACAATCCCTTTTAAAAGGCTTGTTTTTGTTAAAAATGATTTTCTTTTAATTCTGCTTCCTTTTTTTTTTTTTTTGTGAAGAACAGCCGGGAATATTAATAAAGGAGATCAATTTCCTTAATTTCTTTTTGTAAATAAGGACTACATAATATGTCACATTTTCATTGTACTTTTTAGTTTTCTATTTTATCTACTCTATCGTTTCCCTCACTTTTACTTTCATTTTCCTTTTTCTCCATAAGTTATCCTATCATCAAACAAACAAAAGAAAACCCTTTTCTTAATCACGTTTTCCATTGAAAATTGTTTTTCTTTAGAATGATTTCCCTACCTTATAAAAAGTACAAAATTATTCTTATGAATAGTGTAATGCCAATTATACCTTTCAAAATGTGTCAAAATGTGTATTTACATACATACCCTCATTAACATGTACAAGTTATTTTAATGAATAGCGTTTAGACAATTATATCCCTAAAATATTTATGGTTACTTTTATGCTTTCAGTAATGTTAGTTGTCTTGGACATTTATACTACCTAAACATAGTTGGTTACATATTTTCTCTTATTGTTAATTTAACTAAATTTATGATTTAAAGGCCAAACCGAAAGAGTTTTTAAATATGGCTAGTTATGACGCGCACATCGTGTGCGTTAGCTGCCCTAGTTATATGAAAAATGTCTTCTATCAAAACAAATGGAACCTAAGTATTTGTATCTGTAAGTGTAGAAGGTATATAGGGAACTTAGAGGGAAATTAATGAGTCCCATGAAATTAAAAAGTACAGAGTATATTGTATGTAGTGTACTCCGTAATATGATACTTCTTCCGTCCCATAATACAAAGCCTATTTCTAACATTTATTTATTCGCATAATAAAGAGAAAGTAACTTTTAATTTTGGGACGGATGGAGTAATAAACTTATGAGAGTAGTAGCTTAGTTGTAGAGAGTCCAAGTGGCAGGTGAAAAAGAAGTGTACGTGGCACACTCCCCGAACTTCTCCCGCATCCTCCTAACTTTGGGAATTCCTCGTCGTCGTCGACACTCCAAACCCACCTTCTTCTTCTTCCTCCTACCACTCTCTGTAAATCACCACCGCAACCATGTATCGCACGGCGGCGAATCGCCTTCTCTCCCACTCTCTCCGATCACTTACTACCACATTCAAACCCACCAACATTCATCCTTCTTCTTCAATTTTTACTTCTTCTTGTTTTTCTACTTCCTCTTCTAATCCCTCCTTTTCTTCCTCTAACCCTAACCCTAACCCTAATCTTAATCCTCCTAATTTTAACTCTACTCAATCAGAAACCCCTAATTTTACCTACCAAACGACGTCGTCTTCGTCATCGGAAGAAGAAGCTAGGTCTACTAGACGCCCTGTTGTGGAGTACGAAGAGGAGCAAGCTCGTGTTCTTCAAGCTTCTCTCCGTCACGTGGTATGCACGTGCCCTTAACCCCCTTTTGATTTAGCTTTTTCGCATTTTAGGGATCATCACATATTTTGGGTTTAAGTAATTGCATTAATTTGATTCATGGGTTTTTGAAAAAATTGAAAACTAACAGTAGTTCGAATGTATATAAAAGAAAAAAGGGGGATTTTTTTTTAAAATGCAGTGAATCAGTGATAATGATTATTAATTTTATCATGATAATAATAATGCAGTTTCCATTTTTTGATTTTTTGGGGAAGAAAAATGTGGGTCTTAGTGTTCCTGTAATGTACTGGTATTACATTTTGATAGGATTTAAGCTGGAATTATATATAGTATAGTTGAAATGTTGAATTTTGTATTGGTTTTAGAGTGGAGTTGATGACTGATATATTAGCTAGTGGAATGTTGAGGGGTTAATGTTATGATTGTGTATACCAGGAGAGTTTGGGATGGACTGAGACGGCGATGTTGGCAGGCGCAAGGGAAGTTGGCCTTTCTCCCTCCATTGTTGGATCTTTTCCTAGGAAAGAAGCTGCACTTGTTGAGGTATCGCTTTTAATTTGATCTAATTTTAGCTGGTTGTAAATGTTCTTGTGCATCTGATGAAAATTGGAAACATAACAAATGGTCTCTCTTTTGTAGAACATAAGAATTGCTTCATGCTTGTCTTATGTTCTACAAAAGAGAGACCATGCATGAAGCTAGAGTACATGATTTTGGAATAACATAGGCATTTGGTTTATATACATGTTGTTGCTTGCCTTATGCTTAGGATAAAGAAAATGATTTGGCATGTATGAAGCTAAAGCGCTCCACATTGCAAAGAATGATGATGCCTAAAAACAATGTTGGAATGCTTTGCCTTTATTGTTGCTTGCCTGACAGGTTGAGCTACCACCTTGTCGCAAGATCCAACCAATTTTCAAAGATTGGATAGGATTCCTGGGGTGTTGAGAGTTTCATTGCTAAAATGTATCAATCAGGTTTTTTTTTTTCCAACTTGTTGGGGGTAGTGGAAAGGATGCAAAGCTCTTACCAGTGTTACTTCCTTTTAGTATGACAAAGATTTTCTTGTATCGGTGGCTCAATACTAGTGAAACCTAATGAAAATTCCGTGTTTTCACTTAGCTATGTAGTTTATGTGCTTTTGTTTATCATATATCATACATGCCTTTAAACAGAAAAAATTTCCTCCCCTTTGCCTTTGCAGTATTTCATGGATGAGTGTTTGGAAAGACTTATTGATATAATTGAGTCTGACACGGAGCTGAAAAACTTGATTCCCAGTCAACGCATATCAAAACTTGTGAGGATTCGTCTGGAAATGCAGGCTCCATATATATCAAAATGGGCCCAGGCTCTTAGTATTCAGGTATATTTTTTTTCCTATCACTTGCTGACTTGAATGTGCCATTTTTTTGTTATCAATTTTTATTCCAAGTCAATGAATTAGGATAGGCTTGCTATACCTAAGAGTAATGAATGACACTTACAATCTGAACCACAATAAAGGGGGGAGAAAAGGCAAGGCTCTTATTATCTATTGTGATCCGACCAAAAACAGGGAAAAGGTTCTATTAAAATTGTCTGGTAGGAATATAACAAATATTACTTGGGCCCAAACACCCATGACTCATTTCTAAAGAACGCATGTTACCTAATATTCCAATGTGAAAACATGGCCGAAGTTAGCTTTTATAATTGGCGGGCTGTAATATTTTGTACGTGCTTCAAGTCAATTACTTCGTATTATTTTAGGTATTTGCAACTTTCTTGAGTTTGTGATAGTTGACATAAGTTGTGTCTTGATTGATAGGCGCTGCCAACAAATGTCCCTACAAGCTTTAAGCAACGTGCTGCTTTGATTGATGAGATTTGGCATGCTGCTGGTGATGATGCCTCTGATTTTGATTGGTATGTGAAGCGTACTGTGCTTGGTGGAATATACTCCACAACTGAGGTTTACATGTTGACCGATAAAACTCCAGGTTTGTTTAACTCTTCTGTGTGTGTAATTTGTTATGTCTGGATGGTCTTCATAATTTTCTGTAACTTTATTTTTTAGTTTTAAAGACTATCTCTATGCTAATGACTTGCTTTTGATATTCCTTGGAAGGTTTGACATATCTTTATTTATAGTAGTTGCATAACTTTCAATTTGCTGTTTAGTAGAGCAGTACCTTGGAATCCATTGCATGGCCTTATCTCTTTGTAGGATTAGATCTTCAGGAGAGTAATTTCTTAAATGTTACGCTTGGCATTACAAGAGAAATCTTACAGGACTAGAGTAACTGGTAGTGAGGACAATTATTAGCCACCATAAAGTGGTTGAAATATGGCACCTTATCTCTGCTCAGCATTTGGCTTTGTATTTCTTTTCAACTATTACATCACTGTCAAATGCCTGTTGATTGACTTAGATGCAACAATACTGATTGCTTCACTGACCTGATCACCTGATTAAAAAATCTTCACTATGGATAGGAGGATGTTTCTTCTTGTTAGTTTGCCATGGATCATCCACTGTTTTCTCTTTTTCTTTCCTATTTTTCCCCTCTATTTTAAAAGTCGTTATTCATAGATACCAAGAATCTATGCCTTTTGGTTCTTGCATGGCTGTCAATTCTTGTATTCGGATTTAGATATATGCCTGCAATGAGGAAGTGCTGGCTGTAGAGAATAGTTTCTTTTGTGTAGAGTGTAGTAGGGGAGGAGCAGTAATGGAGAAGGGAGGAAGTACAGTTGGATGTTGTGAATTCTTGCTTGAGATTGAGAAAATATAATGTGGACTGTGGATTATATACTATAGGGTGTCTGCGCTTGCTAGAGGTCATTCCTAAATTAGACGAGTATAGAGTATGCCTTAATTTCAACTCCGATACCTTGTGACCCTAAGCACGCAATTTGTTCCAGATTTTCGTGACACATGGGCCTTCCTGGATGCGAGAGTTAGAGATGCCTTTGATTTAAAGAAGACTCTTCAAGAGGTTTGCTGTCTTTTGTTTTTCCTTTTTTTTTTTCTTTTCTGGATTGAGCAGGAAACCTTACCACTAGCGTAATAATCCACAGGCTCAGTACTTAGCAGAAGCTGTAGGTGCAGGCTTGGGTGGCTCATTTCAGGAACTAGTGAAAGGAATTTTCAAAAGATGATCCTCCTTCAACTTGAAGAATGTACTCAATAACATGCAGTTGCATAATTAGATGGATATGCTCAAATTTGATGAGGCTCTATGAAGCAACCTGCCCAACTTTTGTGTAGGATTTATGACCTTACCTTGTGTTTCAGGCTACTTGTGCCCTTTGGTAGGTTAATAGTTTCATCAGAATTGCTACATTGTTGGTGGTTCTGCTTCTTCTGCATGTTGGTGACCAGAAGTATACTAGAGGATGAAATTAAGAGAAAGGCTGCATTTTCGTTTCCATGTTATATCACATATTGAATTGTTTTTTGTAAATGGATGGATGAGCTAATAATGCCCCTCTGTGTTTGGAGTTGAAAAACTTTGTTTATCACTCTGCCAGTTTGTGCGGTTTGATATATGACATTTTGTTTTATTTATATTGGAAGCAGCATATTTACTTGTTCTTGGGATACTTTTGTGTAAATTGGTTGAGCTCATATGTGACGAGGAAACTTTGTAAAATAAACATATTTCTGGGAAGGTAGCCATTTTGATTGTCAAAACTGCAGTCGAATGGGGTACACTGGTACAGAAGTGTCCCTCATGCTGAGGGCGACTCTTTGTTATTGATGGTTATATCGTCTACAGTAAAGCACTGCATTGAATAAACTAAGATGTAAATACTGGACTGAAATGGAAGTAAACCGAATATGAAATAATGGAAAGCAGGGGAAGTCTTGTTGCTTCCCCAACTAAATACTACGAAGTAGTTTTTTGGATGAAGCTAGCCTTAGCATTTGCAAAATGAACATAATCAACTTATCAACCCATCATATGCACTATTAAATAAAATCTAAGTACTACGTACATGACTAAGGTCGTACATTGTACGTAATCAGCCAGTAGACACCGTAGACATAATTTTGAAATATGTCACAATTCAATGTTTTCCTACAAAATACCAACATAAATCTTTCTACTGTGCCGTAGTTTTCTTTCCGAAACATCCTAACTTACAGATTAATAAATTAAAAAAAAATAAAAAATTCCTAGCCAAAGTATAAGAATTTTATCATGAAATGCTGTAGCTGTCAGCTCTCATATCAAGCACCCAAAAACCAACAATATAACTTTTCTTCCTGTTACAAGGCTTGAATGGGATCTTGATAATTCCATGATAAGCTTGGAATACTGAGTTTTTTCAGTGATTCAGAATAGTCTTTGATTTTTTGACATTATGAGATGCTGACAATCGGCACTCCATTGTACCTAATTACTGGCTTAACCAACTCATCATGACCAAATTTCCCCTTAAGCCTGTATCTCCTGTATCCTCTTTATCGCGTCCTCCATTGTAGGCCGTGTATTAGGATCAGTCTCAGTACAGTTGGCCCCCAATTGAAGGAGTTGTATCATAGCATCTAGTGAATTTGTAGAAGATGCTATTTCTGGATCTAAGAACCCTGCTTCTTTCTTCTCCTCAATGGCTGTTCGAACCCACTCTATGACATTGGTGCCTCCTTTGCCGGTATTAAGATATTGAGAAGGGAATTTCCCTGTAAGCATTTCAAGGATGACGATCCCAAGACAATATACATCTCCTTTAGAAGAGACTTGCTGTCTCTCAACTGATTCAGGCGACTTGTAAGCAAACAACCCTTGTGCTGCTTGTGTTGGTGTCACCATTCGGATGAAGCCATAGTCAGCCAGAAGTGGTTCATAGTTGCTGCCTAGAAAAATGTTGCTAGACTTCAGGTTCCCGTGTGGAAGCTCATAGTCAGAGAGCTCTGCATACAGATATTGCACTCCACTGGCTATGCCTTTTATGACCCTCAGTCGCGTAGGCCAGTTCAGGTCTGCATGACTAAGCCCTCGATCCCCTGAAAAACCATGCATTCAAAAATCAAATATTCAGACTCATTTATTGTCCTGTATGCATGTAGTATTCATTCAGTTGAATAAAACGGGTGTATGTCTTAGCTTCAAGTTTACAAATCATTATTTATCTCTGAATGCAGGGTGTACTTGAATAACAAGAGTTATCTAACTGATGTAATTACTGTGCAGGAGGATTGCATCCCTATTGATATGTTAGAAAATATGAGGAATATGACATCAATGAAAAATTTCTACGATACCAGATACAGGAGTAGCATAATTAAATTTGCAGGAATAAGACATCATACCATGCAAGACATACAAAAAACTGCCTTTTGGGACATACTCAGAGACCACAAGCTTCTCCTCTTTTCGAAAATGGTAAGCTAGGGGTGTCAAGATATTTTTATGACGAAGCTTCCCAATCCTCCTAATTGCAGCATCAAAGTCATCCTTCCCCAACTTATTCATATCCCTTATCCTCTTAACTACGACAGACACCCCATTAGACATGACAGCCTTGTAGGCCGACCCTAGAGCTCCATTCCCCAACACCTCAGCAGACGCCTTCATCAGATCAGCCAAGCCAAACGTACCCTTTTCATTATTAATCACAGTTAGATCACCAATCGCTGCATTTTTTCCTTGAGACCCTTTTCGATCACCCCCATTGCCCTTCTTTGAGAAATCACTAACACTCGATTTTCTTGAGCCACCACCAGATATGACACTACCCCCACCAGAAGTAACGCTACCCCCAAAACCACCACTATTCATGCTTCGAGCACTCCCAGCACCAACACTCCTGGATGTTCCTTGCACACGTACCTCCACCACATCTTCCGTTGGCTCCTTATTATACACATTAAAAGCTTCATCATTGTTGTTCTGGGACTTCTTTATGGTTGTTACAATGAGAACTATAGTCATAATCACCACAATTCCCACCATTATCCCTATAGTAACCTTCACATTATTGCCTTGTTTTCTTACAACGCTGCATTTCTTGCTTACCAGCTTCCCACAAACACCCGAATTGTCCTTAAACACATCCGCCCCAAACCTTACCATACTCTCCGGAACTTGTCCTTCCAACATATTCCCAGACATATCCAACTCAGTCAATGTGTCTTGTGAAATTTCAGGTATCGAACCAGTAAACTTATTCCTTTCTAAATGAAGAGCCATTAACCCCTTCAATGTACCTAATGATTTCGGTATTTTACCAGAAAACTCATTATCTGACAACCATAATCTCCTGAATGTTGTACCATCAAAAAAATCATCAGGAATTTCCCCTGAAAATTTGTTAGAACTAATATAAAGTGACCTCAAACCTTTCAACGTATTGAAAGGCGGTATAGGACCAGAAAACGAGTTGTTCGAAAGACTTAGAGTCTTCAAGTTTGGAATTTGAGCAATAGAACTCACATCAACTGAACCTGAAAGATTCATTTTTGTTAAATGCAAACGAATGATCACAGGTTGTTGTTTCTCACAAAAAACACCTTCCCATTTGTCCTTGCAGGGGTCTGTGTTGGGTTTCCAACTGTCCAAAGCTTCGGTGTTCGACATCGAACTCTTGAACGCCAAGAGGGCTTCTGCCTCCGTGATCGACAACAAACACGGAGGCGAAAATGAGAGGCAGAGGAGGAGGAGAAGAAATCGAACAGCAGACATTTAAGGTTTGCTGTTGTTTCTTTCTTTCTTTTTTCCTTTGCCTCTTTTTAGAGAATGAGAAGAAAATAAAGAGAAATGAAATTATGGGAAATTTTCTCTGCTATGAAAGAAGGAAACCTCTTTTTTTTTTTTTTTGGGTGGTTGGGAGATTTTGATTATTGGTTGATCTTGGTTATGTTTATTGAAAATAGTGTAATTTTGATTTTTGCAATGTATCATAGTTTTTCCTATGATTCATGAATCTTGTTTGAAAAATATTGAGGTTGCTGCCATTAGAGCGCGATTTGCTAAGAATAGGTTCAAAAAACAGAGAAAGAGAGAAGTTTATTTGAAAATTGAGAGGGTGAAATTCAGATAGAATCCTACCATACACATAATGAGCAAATGAGCGGGAATTGAGGGATTTATTTGGTTTGATTTTAGATACACACTTTAATAGGACTATCCTTTTTTTGTACTACAAATTAATTGTTAGCAAATTTTAGGAGGAAATATAGGAATAGATATCGAGATTTTATCAGCCAATGTGTCTTCTCTATTTAATCCCAAGTCGGGGGGAGTAATACATGAAATCATATCAATATTGTTGCGAACATAAATTATGTAGCCTATGTATCCCCTAATGTTTTATAAATTTTCGTTGCTGATCAAGAGATGTTTGCCTGAATTGTAGGGGAAAAAGGGGGGAAGCTTGACTGATTGTTACTATGAGAAAATATATTTAGCATCTAACATAGTTTGTTAGAAACTTCAATCATTTGCAAAACTTACTATAAGTAAAATAGATACATTAATGTGACAATAATCAATTAGTAACAATAAGAATTACTATTTCTTTTCTTGTTAGTTTGTACATATATTCTTTCATGAACATACAGTAAGTTCTGATCTCTGCCTTTGCTCGAAGCTGATAACATGGATCAATGTGATGAGAATGCCTACAACCAAAAATATATGTTAGATTTGTGGGAAAAATTAATTTTTACAAATGTATTTTCTTAAGTTGAAGAGAACATAACTTAATAGCACGTAGAAAATGAGTGCTAATTGGAGTATGATGTATTTACCGAAAAGATGTTATAATGACCGGGATCAGCAACGTGCTTGCTGAGATTCTCAAGAGGCCCTTCACCAGTATAAACAGCTTGAAAACACAACCCAACAAAGGCCAACATAGCAAGCCTCCCGTTCTTGATCTCCTTAGTCCTTAGAACCATGACGGGCTCAGGAGACCCTCTCCCCCACATCATGGGATCAAACCATAGTCCCCCTGGGTAACCAACGTGGGGTGTTGGGTTCTTCTTGTGGGGAACCTTAGGCTGCATGTCAACACATCCAGGGTTCACATAGTCTGCCCATCTCCTGCCCTCAACCCACCCCATTAAGGCTAGTTGCACCACAAATAGGGTGATTGGGTCTGCAAAGTACTCGCGTGATCCAGCATCGTACCAATTAAAGTCTTCCATTAGGCCAATGGATTCGAGCCATTCCGGGATTAGGATGCCTGATACTGCTAGCATTGCCCATCTGCTGTGCATTAGCTCTGCTTGTGCAAACCATCTTAGTGTCTCTGGGTCTGACCCTGCATTTAGTAATTTGATTTATTTTAGTTAACTTGTGAAATTATTGTTATCATCAATCACACAGCAACAATACACAATTAACACATACCTAATCCAAGTGGGTCGAAGCCAAAATCACCAGGAAGACTACAAAAAATAGGAGGTAAATTTGTATATATAGTTAGCATTTTAATGATAAAAATTAAATTTAATTACAAATATGCATCTCATTTTTAAAGTGCATGAATTCATATTTGTTAAAGGACATGTAATTATGTATTATTGGATTGATGATTTAGATTTTGGTTATGAAATATACAATCCTAAGGGCTAATAAGCATTTCCATATTAATATATGAACACGTGATAAAATCATTGGTTGATTTAGGCTTAAAGTTTCCTCTTTTATCCCCTATTACACAAATAAATCATTGTTCTATGAACTTACCTTATGATATTAAATTAGTGTCGCGAGATGATATTTAATTTCGCATTATTATTGTAGAGTTGTTTATGTTAATATTGTAGGAACTGGCTAAAACGACTTATAAATGGGATCGAGAGTAATCGATTAACCAACCTGCCATCTAACCATTGAGGTGGTGTGCTACCAGGGAACCACAAGGGCCTATCAGGAGGAAGTGGTTCACAAACACTTGAAACTCCTCCTTTTGCTGCATTCACCTTACTACTACTTCCAACCATACATTTCTTCACTTGAGTCGGATATAATTTCCCTGGAATTTCTCTGTTCTTACAAAATTTCCAACAACCATTAATAAATTAATCAGAATTTGATGATAGTTAAAAGAAAAATACAAGATAAAAACATTACTCAAAGTAGAATATATTATATTATAAAGTTTAAAAAATGGAATGTTTCATAATTATATAATACAGTACCTAATTGGAAGGTTTGAAGACAGTGCAGTTGAAGCAACAGCCAAAGCCATTTTTTAATGGTGCAAAGTTAATTCACACACAATTGAATAAGAAAGAACACTAGCTTAGTTTATTGGAGGGAAGCTTGTCAGTTGTCACAAATAGCTTATCTGCAAACTTGGCTTTTGTGATGATAAACTGCTATTCAGATTTTGACTTGTGGTTGGGCTATATCTCCTATAGCTTTGTTAAGCCCATTATTTCCTATTAAATTGTTTTGTTTGTCCAACGTTTCGAGTTCGAGCCTTGGATCGGCTCGATTGGGTCATTACTCGATTTGAATGTAATATAAAAAGGGGGACATAAAGTAATAATGTAGACGAGATTCGATCCTATGTTTTTAGTAGCATTTTAAGATATCATCACATTTACAAACTAACCTAACTAGCACATATTGATGTACGGATTATAAGAAAAACTCCATACTGATGAGAGTAAAACTAAAATAAAGTTCACATGAAATTTACCTAGTACAATAATGTGTGGTTAACGTATTGTGAACAAGTAAACCACTGCGCGTCTACACCTCTACTTCCTATTCGCAAGTACTTTCTTTCTATTGGTAAAAGTTTTAATACACACATAATTATCGTAAAATTATTGAATTAGAGACTCAATACAAGATTATCATAAATTAAATTATGATTATCATAGATTCATAGAATTCCACTTCTTTAAGTGAATTGAGGTAAGTAATGATGGAACAACATATACCATGCTAATCATAAAGTACAACATACAATCATTAATAAATCTCAAATCTTACAGAATTAGGCAAATACCAACCTTATTCAACCAAACATTCAATTAAATTTCAATAGAAAGAAACGAACCTCCTAACGTTACAAGTGTATTCTACTTGACTACTTCCAATCACTGTTCCTTTCCAATTACTCCAACAATTTCCTCAACTTCCCACCTGATTTTGATCTCTGACATCTCTCCTTCCCAAATTTAACCTCTTCAATGGCAATTTCATCTTCCCCTTCAATTTCCCACTAAAACACCTAAAAAAACCCCTAAAAATCGCATCTTTTTTACTGGGGTTTCTCAAAAAACCATGTTTCATCAACAAAGAGTGGAATTAAGAAGATGGGTAGTTTCATTTTTGTCCAATCACAAAACCCTTTTCACAGTTTTGTGGATCGTGGGATTTGCATCGGTTTTTATATGGCAGCGCAACATTGTTGATGGTTTGTTGACATTCCGGCGAGCTCCGGGACGCCCAATGCCGAGGTTAAGGCCGTTTTCTTTCAATATTTCGGATTTCGGGGCGGTCGGCGATGGCGGAACTGATAATACTGCGGCGTTTGAGAGGGCTATTGCTACCATTGCTAAGCTTGGGAAGAAAGGTGGAGGTCAGCTTAATGTGCCACCTGGGGTTTGGCTTACTTGCCCTTTTAATTTAACCAGTCATATGACTTTGTACCTTGCTGAAGATGCTGTTATTCTTGGAGTTGATGTGAGTTTTGTCTAATTTTGATTTTAGTTTTGTGATTGATTATGATTTTGATATTGTTGTTATAGTAGATGGTAGGAAGATGTTGTTTTTTGACATAGAAATGAGTAATGATATGAAATTTGTTTTATACTTTGTATGTAGTAAGTTGTGAACTTGTGATTGTTGCTTTGAGTGTTTGATTAGTTGGTTTGAGGTCTGTTAGTGACAGAGAGAAGGTTAGGTTCATCTTTCTTTTCGTGTAGGCGAATTTGGTTCTTCAATTAGTAGGAGAGAAGAATATGGTTTGATGTTATGATGAATTTTTGTTGG
This sequence comes from Chenopodium album, assembly GCF_948465745.1. NCBI lineage: Eukaryota > Viridiplantae > Streptophyta > Magnoliopsida > Caryophyllales > Amaranthaceae > Chenopodium > Chenopodium album. The sequence goes on from NC_137857.1 coordinate 7,335,386, forward strand.
CTAATTCCTCTTGTAGATTGTGCTATATGGCCTATATTAACTGTTTGAATGGCTAAATGCCGGAACTATGAGGTGATATGCTGCCAGGGTGCTAGAATGTGAATCTGATCCGTCTTGTTTGAAAGGGGAAAGGGAGATCATTGAGAGGAACTTTGAAAATTGCTTTGATTTGTTAGAGGAGTGAATTACTTCCTTATGTCCTCCAATGTGATGATGTTGGGCATTTATAACAGAAACTAGGAGGGGAAGGGAGGTTATGCCGCTTAGATATTGAAAGTAGTTGGGCGGACCAACGGAGTGAACTGATTGAGCAACTATCCAAAGCCATAGAGATTTGGGATTAAATGAATATCTATATGAGCCTGCTGAAGATAGTGAGAGTTACAATGCATACTTTAGCATGAAGTGAAATCGGAAGATACATATACAATATGCTACTCTTGAAGTGTGGATCACTTTTTTCTAGCATGTTTTATGTTCATAGTAATGTATTTTAAGCTGCACTGCATGAGCAACCATCACTCAGTGAAGTAAATGCCAAAGTGATAATTGCATTTTAAAAAGATGTTAATGAAACTACCTCTTGCGACATTTTACGTTGTAAATGTTTACATGGTTATGGGAAAGGGAGAAAACGGAGGTCATTAAGATGTTTTCTTGAGTCCTCATCTCATAAACCATCATTTGTGCTGTAGTTATGCAGTATGCACAGTGTTCTATTGAGGCTCATTGCCGTGGGGCACACTAATTTATGCTCAAGAGAAGTGAAAATCCACAAGCCCAGTTGCGTAAAAGTTCAACTTATTTGGACATATTCCATTAGGCTTTTACATTCAATAGAAATTTATGTTTCAGATAATGTCTATGCTTATAACATTCACTTCTATGGACCTAGATTTAAATAGCAATCTATGTACTGTGAAAGGATAAATGTCTATTACTGTTAGTGACTGCTATTAGTGACTCTTATAAATTAAATAAAGATACAATCTTGTCAAATTGCTAGTAGTTGTAATTGTTGTGACAAAGGGAAATGACCATTCTTTCTTTTTTGAAATTTGAACTCCTAATTATTGTAATTTTTATGATTAAGTCCTTGCTTGAAGGAGTCATACTGGGTTTTCTGTTGCTCTATGCTGAATGGTATATATCAGGTATTGTCTAGCTATGGTTCCTGAGAAAGAAGGATACTTAATTTTCTGCTACTAGAACAGAACACTGATTTCTTAATTTGTGATATATTTTTATTCTATTTCGGAAAGCAATAGAGATGTATTGGAGATTGAAAGAGGGCTGAGCCGCTGAGATCTCTGACATGCAATTTAGTGAAAGCCTGAGATGAATTAGAGATTCATAATTGGACTTTTTTTAAAGTGACACACTTCCTCTTTTTGGATATTTCCTACCATAATCTTTTTTCTTTAGTCACCATTACTACATTTTAAATCATTCCTATCTCCTCATGGTCCTCACTCCTACATTATTTATTATTTCTCTCCTCTCACATCCTTTGTTCTTTATATTAACTATAAAACCATCGTCACTTTCTCATAGTATATAATCCTCCAGCACCACTACCATAATAAGTCAAGGGGCTTATTCTCCTTAAAATTCATGTGGAATCTGGCGTTTCGCTTAAAAAAACAGAGAGTGTATTAAAGAAAATTCAAGATTAAATGATTGAGTTGGGAGAAGAGATGGATCTAGTGATGTTTGATTTTTAATACTTCCTCCGTTTCTCAATACATGAAACAAGTTGACTTTTAATGAGTGTATAATAAAGTCAACTTGTTGGATGTATTAAGAAACAAAAGAAGTATAAAATTTCACATTTACCTTCTTGCAAGGATAGAATGTCACGAGTCAATCTAGTATTGGAGAGAGTGGGCTTTGGTGAAAGAAGAATAATGTGTCAGGAATTTTCCTGAAAGTGTCATGGTGGACTATAGACCATATCTTTTTTAAGTTAATCTTTCTTTGAATGTCACTGAGTTCTGTTGTTTTGGTTGTTTATTGCCTATAAAGCTATTTCTTACTATGAAATTCCCATTTGAGTGTATAGGATGAGAAGAAATGGCCATTGATGCCACCATTGCCATCATATGGATATGGGAGAGAGCATCCTGGGCCCCGATATGGTAGCTTAGTTCATGGTCAAAATCTCAGAGATGTTGTCATAACTGGTAAGTTTGCTTAGTATTTTAGCAATTCTAATTTTGCTGAGTAATTGAACTTGAAAGGAAGAGTTTTCTTTCCTTATGAGTAACGATAATAATGAGGGAAATGTTGCTATTATTTCTCCCATTACTTGTCTATATCAGATTGGGAGTCCATCTGTGGTGGCATCAATGGACTGTGGATTGAGAACATGGCATAGAGCCTTGTGTAAAAAGTTGGTGGTTTAAGAAGCTAACAGAAAAATGTGTAATGTAAAAAATGATACAGTAGTTATAATGAAATTAGCCTGTCACAAAAAAAAAAAAAAATAAATAAATAAAAAATAGAATCAGAGTATGGCTTTTAAAGGTTCTTAAGATAAAGAAGAATTGTTAGGTATGGCTTTGAGATCCACAGACTTCTTCATGGTTGACCTGCTTATGGTACTATTCTCGTAATCCTAATATCATTTTGTTAATCTCTTTTAGAGTTTTAGAAATAAATATAAATACCCCCACTGTCCTTAAAAAAAAATAGTTCTACTGTCTTTTCATTATTTCTGGACTGTTCTTATATCTTCTGCCTTTTCAGTAACCTTTGGATTCCTTAATTCTTATTCATTATTCTCTTTTTATATCCAATACCCTGTGGACATGAGGACTTGTTTTCTTCATTTAGTCTAGAGACACTAGATGTGATTTAATTTCTTGATCTCTGAGCTCTATGTAATGGTGAACTATGAGGCAAAATCATTCTGGGTAGTGAATGGAGTTTCAGCAAACAATTATTTGTTACAGTCAAACTTAAAACAGCTCAAAACAATCTGTTACTATATATTTGCTAATGGAGACTGAAGTGACAATGAAATAAGTTACTGTTGACTTGAAGAGGATGGCCCTTTGCAATTTCTTGGCCTTCTCTAAAATTACTGGTTTGGCCCTTTGCAATTTCTTGGCCTTCTCTACCGTCCTTAGGTGTATATTTAAGGAGTACCATTATAAACTCCTTAGGTTAGTAACTAAGCCACTATTTTGTATAGTATTTTCTTAGAGATCAATAGAACTCGCCTCTCACATGTCTGTGGACGTACCTAACTCATTGTTAATAAGCCTCGTAAAATTTGTGATCTTATGTGTTGATTTCTATTATCTTTCGCACGTCTGTTGTGACAGTAGATTTTATGTTTCCTGTGATTCAACAATTTGTATCTAGTGATTTGAAATCCATTTATGATTCATGATACATTTTATGCTTGCTGTGTTTCATAAATATGGTTTATTGGATCATAATGTATTGTGTATACTTTCTTCCCACTTTGATAGATGACGTGAATTTTCAGCATGTTAGGTTTCACTTTAGTTAATTTACTGCATATGTTATAATATCAATGCCATTATTGATGTACTACTTTTGCTTAGATAAATCTATTTCAAATTGATGTGCTATAGCTGACAATATTGCAACCATTACCAGCAAAATTTAACTTCACTCCTGCTGACAGGGAACAATGGTACAATTGATGGCCAGGGACAGACATGGTGGAAGAAGTACAAGCGGAAGGCCCTTAATAATACTAGAGGTCCTCTTGTACAGATCATGTGGTCAAGTGATATTGTTATTTCTGACATTACTTTACGTAATTCTCCTTTCTGGACATTACATCCTTATGACTGCAAGAATGTGACAATCCGGAATGTTACTATTTTGAACCCTGTGTTTGAAGCTCCAAACACCGATGGTATAGACCCAGGTAAGTTCATTTTACAAATTGTTCCGAGCAATATGATATGTTATATTGTCATATTTGTTAGAGAAATGTAGCAATATACATTCATATGTTGTACACCTAGTCAGACCCCTCCTCTGTCCGACTGTCCCTCCCCTCAAAAAAGAGAGATTGTTTCACATTTCCATTAGGAAGTTACCAACTTGTCAACTTGTATCAAACACTTACACACCTTAGATCCTTAACTAGCTGGTCTTTGGTCAATTTGAGATACCATTATCAGGGAAAGTAATTAAACATCAATGATTGATAGAAAGACCTATGTGGCTTAAAAGGCCCGAAGACATGAAAGATGTTGCTCTAAATGCTACTTCAATTCTGCAACTGACGCATTGGGCCAATTTATTGCTTGAAAATTCCACTGGAATGAATGAGTCTGCATGGCATATCATCACCCAGCCAAGATTAGTTTAAAATTAAGGCGCCTGCTTGGCTTTCTTTTGTTCGGAAAGTTATTGATCATTGAGCTGCAAAATTGTCCCATTGTTTGATAAAGTTCTGCATTTCATCAATTTACTTTAAAATCTTAGTAAACAACATTAAACACCATCTTTTGTCAGGCAATAGGCAACAAAGATATACTACAAGTAGATAAAGCTAGCTTCATGGATAATCTAAGAAGGATATGGCATGATATAATCTTATAAAGGTGCATCCATATTTTCTTCATCAACTAACTGGTACACTGGTAGTCATCTTGTCTGTCATTGAAATTCGTGAAGTCTGTCTACTGGTATTAGTGGCATAAAGTATTGCTGGATAATTTATTGGATATGATGCTATGCATCCCAAATAGCAGAATGCAATAATCAAATTGATCTTGCCAAAAACCATGTTTGAATCATTGACCTTACTTCTATGCTACAGATTCATGTGAAGATATGGTGATTGAGGACTGTTACATCAGCGTGGGGGATGATGGAATAGCAATAAAGAGTGGTTGGGATCAATATGGTATTGCTTATGGCCGGCCCTCTAAAAACATTCTCATCCGAAATCTTGTTGTCCGGTCTATGGTCAGGTGAGTGAACTTCAATTATGAACTGTACAATTCCTTGGAGTTTTTTTCTTCAGTCTGGTCATAGAGTGAATGACTGAATGTTGTGATGTGAAACCTCACTGTTGGACTAACTTTGAACATTGTGGCCTTGCGGGTACGAAAATGAGCTCATGGAATCACCTCAATTTTAGTTTTGACTGAGAGTGTTTAGCTCTTTCTATTACTCACCCCAATACCTCTTCCAAACTATCACTCACACATCCCACCCAAAGAAAATTATATTACTAAGTTGGGGAATAACTTTTTCCTTAGTTTCCTGATTCAGCACTTTGAGCACGATGGTGCTAAGATTCATCTGGCCACATATAATTTACAAAGGGAAAAGGATACATCAAGAATAATGGAATATTAACTATCAAACACAAGTTATAAGTTTAGATCCATACGCAATTTCGTAATCTCAATTGATTCCAAGAGTTGGCCAAATATATTAGTCCGTATATTGAAATTAGGTTCATAATCCTATCTTGTAGCAGTGGGAATTTCTGAAGATCATGTGATATGACTGGGTTGTAAGATGTCATGATAGTAGGTCAATATGCTGAGTTTTTCTTTGCCAATCTTTTATGCACATATTTGAAGTTCAAGGACATGGAACTTGTTCATTTTACCTCTGAACTATTGTGTACAGTATTAACTAATTAAGTTGCTATAACTCGTGAACTCTCCGTACAATTTGTGCAGTGCTGGTGTATCGATAGGGAGTGAGATGTCTGGTGGTGTCTCGAATGTTACAGTCGAGAATGTCCTTGTCTGGAGTTCTAGACGAGCTGTCCGAATCAAAACAGCACCAGGTAGGGGAGGATATGTACGACATATAACCTACAGAAATTTAACATTTGATGAGGTGCGAGTTGGGATAGTTATAAAAACTGATTACAATGAACACCCAGATGAGGGATACGATCCCAAAGCTCTCCCAATCATTGAAGACATAAGCTTTACTTCAATCCATGGCCAGGGAGTTCGTGTGCCAGTGAGAATCCACGGGAGCGAGGATATCCCCATTAGAAACATCACATTCCGTGACATGTCTGTAGGAACATCATATAAGAAAAAGCGCATATTTCAGTGTGCCTTTGTACAAGGCCGTGTGATTGGGTCCATATACCCAGCTCCTTGTGAGAATCTTGACTTGTACGACGAAATGGGAAAACTCGTAAGACCCTCTTCTTCGCAAAACATGACAGACATAGATTATAATATTTGAGGCTTTCTTGAGATTGCAGGGTCTTTCGTTCTTTGTTCAGTATGTCCCAGTAGCTGCATTTATGCCATGTATCGAAATTTTTGCAGTAATGCAGGGGATTATTGTAGCTTAGTTTTGTTGGTCAGATATTCTTTTCCACTTTCTGTAGGTCTTCCTTTAATGTTTTGTCTATTGATTCATTGTTGCTAGAAATTTTATTTCACTGATGTGTAAATAGAGCAGATACACAGATTATATACACAAATTCGACAGCGAATGGAACCAGTATCTTAAGAGTTCCGGAAACCAAGTTAGCAGAGAAAAATGTGTATTCATTTTTTTTATTTTTTTTTTACACTGATTTTCTTTTGAATATTTACTTTAGAAATGAGATATTCGTCTATAAATAATCGATTTATTACCATATATTTCTACTTATTTCTGCAGATGCAAGAATTTATTATTTTCCCCACCTTTTTAAGTGTTCAATTTCTAGTTGGGCTACTTGATGAAATATTCATGTCAAATTTGACTGCAAATGAACTCAATATGAGAGACTAACCCAACCAAACAAGAGAGAGCCTAGTTGCTCATCAGTAGGGTTGAACAAGTATATAACTATAATGAATTTACGATTATTATAAATTACACTAGTGTAAAACTGTAAATTAGAAAAAGGTACTAAAATAAGTAAATAACCGATGATTAAAAACATGACTATTATAGCTTGAGAAAAATATATAATCCCTTTATACTACCTCCATTTCATATTATTTGTAACGATTAGACATTTTCTACTTACACTTTATGTCAAATTATTGCAAATAATATAAAATGGAGGTAGTTTTTAAAATTGTAGCTAAAGATTGAACTCGAGCTAGAGTAGAGCTATGAATTTGTGTTTTGAGTCAAGCCTCCATTTTCAACTATGACAAGGCTCGTGGTCGAGTTTGAATTAATTGTGAGTCAAACTAAATTATAATAAGACCGTATGTATTATATGGAGTATAAAATTCACATGGCACCTTTAAATTTATTTTCTATTTTTGTAAATGTCTTTTGTCCATTGTGCACTACCTACCATTCTAACCTACTCTCTTTATTATGTTAATAAGCACCAAAACCTAATTTATTTATTGTTTATTAAAAGAAAATTTAAGTTTTTGTAATTTGTAGGCATGTTTCTTGTTGGACAGAACTTCCAAACTTGAGAGTTGAGATATTTGACCACCCTATGTGAAATGCTTTGAATATAAGATAGGTTTTGTACTGTGATTTGCTAAAAATAAGCATTTACTTTGTAATTTTTTTTAAAAGGTAATGGTTGATTGTATAGGAAAATTGAGGGAATCTTTCACTTTCAAACATGTGCAAATATTTGATGTTTGAATTTGTGAGTTGTGACCAATTCTTGACATAAACGCTTTGATAAAATTTCTGGTCTAATTGCAAATTTTGCAATCCAATGAGTAGTTTCAACATATCAAATTTCAATTGTATTTTGACAATGAATTGAGTTATATTGATGATCAATAATGTACTTCATATATGATCTTGTCAAAATTATTGTACTTCATATATGTTTTGGATACTATGGTAAAACATGTAATTAAAAGACGGATAAATTTGAGAAAATCACATGAAAAGATAAAAACTAGCTACGAATCTACGATCCTGAAGGAGACAAACAACCGTCTGATTTAACACTTTAATTAATCTGTCTAAATGCTAAGGAGTAATTAACATATTGATATCAATTATCAAATTTACAAAAGTAAATTCCTTAGTAGTTTATTTTCTCCCACCCTTTTTTCATCATTCGTTGTACTTTAAAGCATATTTTGAAGATATCTCTACACTACCAAAAAAAATAAAAATAAAAAAAAAATAAAAAAAAAATAATAATAATAATTCAATCTCTATTTCAGGCATTCAGCTATGGAAAAGTAATGAAAATGTTACTTAACTTGTAGAGGTACTAAAAAAATTTCATCTTTGTTTTAATAGAAGTCATATTTACTACTTCGTACAAAGTAAAAGTTTTTACAAATGCTTGGCGAAGTATAAACAAGTAAAAAATATTAAGAAGGAAGTATAAGAAAAGCTAGTTGTTATTGTACATGAAATTCCGGCCCCTAAATCTAAATAAGTCGCGAAGGTTGATGGCTTCGCTAAACCTTGCTGCGCAGCTTAAACACTATCATTATTCCAAAACATTTCTTTAAAAATGAAACAAAACCCATAGTAGTTACCGACTTTCGTCTCTGTTCGACCAGTCGGGCCCTGCTTGCTTACTTTTCCGGGCCGGAATCCAGAATTTTGACTCTAAATGGTTTTTTTTTTTTTTTTTTTTTTTTCTTATGAAGATTGATTTAAAGAATATATTATTTAGGCGAGATTTAATCTGAATAAGACGTTTAATACTTTAACCAAATTAAATGGCATCTACACTTTAAATACTCTATAATAGGCGTTGATTATTTTTAAAATAACGTTAATTGTTAAAATTCTTGAAGATTCCTAGCAGGAGGCATGGATTTTGTTAATAATATTTCTACTTGAAGTCTTGAAGAATGAAGATGCTTCACATGATATCATTAGTTGACTTCCTTGATCGACATCAATAATTCTTAGCTTGGCCTTATTTGACATGCGTTACACGAACTAATTAATATTTGACCTAGTCTCGTCACATGGGGCGAGAAGAGTAGAAGACGATGTTACTCTATCAATTATTATTTCAAGGATGAAAGTTGGTCCAACGGCCTAAGGTGGCGCATAATTGTAATTCCGGGACTCGATTGATGTCTATATATGTCAATTACTTTAATTGGTTAAAGTTGTATGATGATAATCAAAATTTGATATTGAATCTCGTTTATATCACTTCCTTTAGAGTAGTCTTGAAAAAAAAAATTAAGCATAATAGTTATCGAGTTTTCTTGGAGTTGTTAATGATAGCTTACAAATTATCATGTGTTCAAATGTTTCCTTATTCCATTTGTTAGAAAATTCAAACAAGCCAACTAACTAACTAAGGCCCTGTTCTTTTCACCTTAAGAAAATAATATTAAGTAAAAATAATTTCAGTTCAGTAAAAATAAGTTCAGTTCAGTAAAATTAATTTCAGTTCAGTAAAAATAATTTCAGTTCAGTAAAATTCAGTTTTCTTAAAGAAGAATTATAATAGAAAATCAGTAAAAATAATTTCAGTTCAGTAAAAATAATTTAATATCAGTAAAAATAATTTCAGTTCTGTAAAATTAAGTTCAGTTCAGTAAAAATAAGTTCAGTTCAGCAAAATTAAGGTGAATCAAACAGGGCCTAAGACTTAAAAATGTAAGAAACAAGACAAACAAAGAAACAATAACAGTCAAAGTAATTAGCATGTTACATTACATAGTTACATGTATGACTTCAATTCATAGTGATTTATTTGGTATGGCTTCTAGAATGAAAATGCTTATCATGGGTATATGATTAGCTTAAATTAAGAAAGAAAAAAAAAATCTAGGAAACATCTTCTCAATTTCTGGGCATGGAGAATAATCAATAACGAAAACAGAATTGCGTATAACAATTATGCAAAAACACACACATTCGCGTTCCTCTCTCTCCAAAAAAAAAAAAAAAAAAACATTTTGAAAAACAGCTACTTACTTCACATCATACTTGCAAACAAAAAAGGACAGTTGTTAATATATAGTGTAGCACCCACACTAATTACAGTCCCCCGCCAAGTGCCTTAAGTAGCCCCGGCCCTAGGTCAATATGGTAGCCTTATGGAACCTCTTATCCTCAAATGATGTTGAATCGACTCTTAGACCACTTGTGATGGGATGACTATTAATCGTCTATGAGTTGCGTAAATCCAAACTAGCATACATGCAACAAACAGTACATAAACCACTTCTAAACATGAGGAACTCAACACACAAGGACGCTTACCCACCAAAACATGCATAAATATGGGCATGCAAAACATGAAGACATGGAGTAGCCTCATTTAGGAGTTGTTATGTCATTATTTTATTGATATCGTGGAAAGCATACAAAGGAGGGCATATTTTTAAATGAAATTGTTAACTAAGACGAGCTCACCATGTGTATGGTGAGACACACCCTGAATTTGAAACCTATTAACAAAATCTATAGCCCAAATTTTAAGACTCTTTTGCCTAAATTTGGAACTTATCGCCTAATATATGATACTGTCCAAAATCTAAGAGCCATTTCCCATATATAGGAGCATATATAATTATGTAATTGTAGCAAATATAAATATATTACTCGTTACATACAAGTACTTTTAGAAATAGGATATCCACTTGAACAAACCCCAAATTCTTGGTCAATTTTCAATTTTAAGAGATTAGACTTTGTAACACTTATGTCCCATCTTGTCCTCCATAATTAAATTTCTTTTTCTTATGTCTTCTCTTGATAGTTGATACCCATCATGTGAAATTTTAAATAATCCCTCAACCAATCCATTTTATTATCTTAATTTCCAACCAAAAGTATTATTAATTACTTGACCTTTTGTTACTTTTTAGGGATCTCATTCCCTTCTTTGTAAATGTCATATACGAAGTAATGTATTCAATATGCTATATAATTATAGGCTTACAGCATATTATATTTTGAAAATTAAACACAAATGACATATTCACGTATAGTCAAAGTTGATACACAATGACGTTCAAAAAATATATTCTCAACGTTCTAAAAACATAATTTGATGTGCATTTCGTGTATATGCCCGATCTTGTGCAACTATGAAGATTTTATGCTTGAAACAACTCAACAAGAATCATAAAAGGGAAAACATGGTTGATAAAAGGATTACTAGAAGAAGCAACCAAAAGTAAATGAAGATTGAAGAATGTTTGATTTTTATTTGAAGAAGCTTTCATCATAATAATTCATTAACAAACATATATAGCACGTGGTATATTAAAATCCTTCATTATTACGTTAGTGTAGAGGTGTCACATTCATAGCTTCATTCTCGTGAACACATCTTCTCTTTCCAAGTCATTTCACCAATTTTCTTTTTACCAATTTTTAATTTTTATACAAGTATTTAATTCACCCTCCGACAATTTCTCCTAATCCAACAAATTGTGGGACCAACCACCCCATGATTTTAATTAATTTATTATTTTCTTTTCAACAAGGAAAACACTGCAAAGAGTCCAACTTGTAGTGGTATACCAAATAGTATGATATATTTATCATCTTGTGTCACATCATACAATTAAATTCAATGCAACCAGAAGAAATGCATTACTCTAACTACTACTTTAAGTTAATCTCTTTACCATTACCTCTTCAATTTTTAAAACAATAAGCAGAAGCACTCTGACCGAACCTCAACCCTCACGATTTTTTTGGTTATGTTTTTATGAGTTAGACACTGCAAAAGTAAGAGGGGAGAAAGGGTAAGGGATCCCCACCTAGCCACCCTCAAAGTGCCTCTAGTGAAGATTGAAGTCCCAACCTCAAAGTTGGAAGGTACATTCCTTACCACTAGATCAAACTTAGCTTGGTGCAACGTTGGGCTTTGGATGAGGGAAGGAAATGATAGGAAGAAAGAGGGCTATGATGTTGTATTCCTTATTTTATTTATGTGTGATATGAGCATATATGATAGAGAAAGAGGTGGATGGGTAGATTGGACTAAACTGACTCGATAATGAAATCTAAATTTTATAACGGGTGACTCCATTTTTTATTGAAATAACGATCTAATGGTAAATTTGAATACAACAAACTCTATTATGACTCGATTAATTCAAACTGAGTTCAGATCAGCTTAACTCGATTTAGAAATCTCCCTTTTTTTTAACATCTTTGATAAGGCTATCTTCTTCTTTTAACAAAAAAAGTTTTTCGGCACAAATATTTTCACTTACTTCATAAATCTAATTAGGGTTTGTAATTTCTAGTACGAGTTTAAAGAATAATTTCAAATACGTAAGACTCTAAAAAGACTCTACTTTATGATAAGTAATCACATATTGGAGTATCGGCTTATATTACTTTATTTATTTTTCTTAATGGGTGTATTTACAGTAAATAGAAAAAAAATTTGTTAAAGGACAATGTATAATACATGATGGGCTACTTTTGTTTATGAAATTTTCCAATAACTTTAATGGATGCCGTTTTTCATTTTCTATTCCGTACTACTAGAAATTTTTTTGCTCAAAAAGGTTGAAGATTAGGTACATGTACTAATGTACATGAGTAGTTGAGTAAATGGAATAATTATCTCCTCTCATATAATAATCACGTTACCACTAATAATTATTCTTGGTATGTATAGAACCACCCAAAAACTTAGCATTATGTGGCAGTACGCTTAATGTACCATTTTTTTGTATATTTTTTAATGAAAAGTACACCTTGGTCTAAAGCATAAACTTTAATACGAGTATAAAAATAAAATATTAGTATAAGAATTTTGAATTTATATTTATTCCTTAACATAGAGATTTAAAAGTATAAATTAAAAAAACATTTCCGCTGTTTTTTTAGTTGTATTATTATACAATTTCTCAACTAATCATATAGTTGAAAAATATATGTTGTAGCATTAATTGAATCAAAACAATTTTGCAATGTTTAGTAAAGGCAAAAATAACTTATTTAACGTATTAGACTTGATTTCACTTTATTAAAGAACTCTAAGCTGAAATCAATTACTACCTCCGTCCTTGTGTTTCTTCACGATGTTTAAAAAATGGGAGGAAAAAAAAAAAGATGAAATACATAATAAAAAAATACAATCATTGGAAAAAGTTAAATTAAAGCAAGAAAGTGAATAAAGTACGAGACAAGTGGAAATTTTAAGTTTTTTAACAGAAGTGAAAATGTTAAGTTGAATGAATAAAGTTAAAAAAAATGAGTGTAGAATGATCTTTACATACTTTCAAAAAATAACGAGCATCCAAAATAGGAAAACAAAAATATAACGTAGGACTAAGAATGCGTGTTATGTTCACGTTATTTTCACTAATTTCAGGTCTAATAAGTTCAGTTCAGAAAAATTAAGTTTTGATAAGGGCTACCCAAGTTTAAATTACAATTTTAATAAGGGTGTTTTCTCTTCAGTTTAAGTTTAGTTCCGTTCATAATATTCTCCTCTCATAAAATGTTCAGTTCACTTCAGCTCAGTTCAGTAAATCAAAACAGACCCTAAGTTTAATTAGTTTTTATAAGGGCTACTTTATTTTAAATTACACCAAAATTCAATTTAAGTTCAGTTAGTTCAAAATAAATGAAAATTAGGTAATTGAACACATTCTAACCCTTATCAAAAGTTATTAATTTGTAAGTGTGCACTATTCACTCACCTTACCTAAATCATTTGAGCGGAATTAAAATAAGAGAAAATAATGTGAATAAAACATAACTTTATTGCATGAATAATATAAAATTCAAATTGTTTAATCACAGGACATTTATATTAATTTATTTATAATTTCGCTTCTTCATAAACTCCCTTATTATCAACCACCAAGAAAACGTATCAATTATTCAAAATGAAAAGGTGTATTACCCAAAAAAAAAAAAAAAAAAAAAAAAAAAAAGAAATAAATAAATAAATAAGGAAAAAGCACGAGTAGCATGAGCAAATAGTAACAATCACGAGCCTAGAAAAACGAACCTCTCCCGCCATAACTAACCTATAAGATCCACCCACGTGTACGTAGATTAACATTCTCAATTCATCGCATGTGCGTCCCACCTAATGCGGCGCCGCTTCGGTGAAATTCCCAAAATACCCCTCATTTTCCCCACGCGGAAACAATTTTTAACCCCACTTTTATCCTCCACGTGTCTTCTCCTCATTGGCTCTCACCAACGTGATGTTGCCGTTTATTTAAATGGGTCCCACCCCCACCTTCACACTAACTGCAGTACGGCACGTCGTTTTTCTCGAGAAATTATTTTTTGATATTTGAATAACGCCGTTATTTTTCCCGTTAACGCCGTTATGTGGGGACTACTTTCCGTTTACGGTATTACCCCTAACGTTACGGTGGTGTTTAAACGTGAATTTTTTTATAAAAAAGATTCGAAAATGTGAAATAATAAGATATGAAAATGTGGGGTTTTTGTTTTTTAGAGATTTGACGGACCACAAAAGTCACATTCATTGCATTAAATTAATTAAGATTATGATTATGATTATGATTTGTGAGTATAACAATGATCAATTTCCTCTTGGTATGTCCTTGATATAGGAAATATGGACCTTATGGTTCACAAATTTATAATTGAACCAACGTATACATGTATATATGTATAGATCTGAGATTTTGATTTTATTGTGTTTGAAATTTCTTTTTCAAACTTTTTTTTATAGTATTGATATGTTATATTCAACATTGATGATTTGATGACGACTTTTAAAATTTTAATCAAGTATTAGTGTATCAGTGCTCGAGGAAATTCACATAATTGTTGAATAGGAAATAATTCGTACGATTTTCAACAACGAACATCAAACAACCACAAGACGAAGGCTGAGAAATAAATGAGATTTGAAAAACAAAATAATGGGACAAAAATGAAGGGAAAAAAAAGGGGAAGCATGAAGTGCGTGCACAAGTCTTTTTTTTTTTTTTTTTTTTTTTTTTTTTTGAAGACAGGTGAGTTAGGGAATTAATTAAGCTCAAATGTTGTTTGATGTACTTTTATACTCCGTACTCAAATCAATAGTATATGTTCCCATTTGACAAATTTGCACAAGTTTTGCATATGAATGTGGCTTTTATGACACTCTAGCTTATTGGCTAGTTTGGCCTAAATTCAATCTCCAAGTAGTATGAGCGGCATTTTTCCACACGTTTTGATTAGTTTGCTTTATCATAGATTTAATTGTTGAAACCTAACATACAAGATAGAGCTGATAGACAAACAATGAGTAGAGGGAGTATATTTGTATATTTGAGAATGTTCATCTCATTCATTAATTGGTTTCAAAATTAGAAGCCATTGGGCCTGTTCTGTTTACCTAATTTTTACTTATTTCGAGTGTTATAAGTTCAAGTAAATTCAGTTTATAAAGATTAGTTATGTTAAGGAAAAAATAGTTCTATAAGATTTATCAAAGTACAAATTACAACTAAATAAAGTTTGCTAAGTTTTAATGAATTGAGATAAGTTTTGATAAGTACGGATAAAATAAGATAAGTTATAGTAAATGTATATCAAGTGAATTGAACACACTCTACATGCTATGTCCATATTGTGTGCACTTACTAAGAGCCTGTTCTGTTCACCTTATTTTCACTTATTTCTAGTGCAATAAGTTAAGATAAGTTCAGTTAAGTTCATATAATTGAGTTCAGGTTCAATAAGTTGTAATACAGTTTACCCAAGTACAACTGTACAAATTACAACTAAAATAAGATTTAATAAGGTCTAATATCAAGATAAATTCATATGATTATTGAAAATCAGGTGAATAGAACATATTCGATCTAAAAGTGTTATCTTCACCTGGTTGAATTTGAACTTATCACAGCTTATTAGAAATGAACTTATTGTACCTAATTTGTACCTAATCAAAAGTGTTAAACTTGATTGAAATTTATTAGGTTTGGTTGGAACTTATTGGACCTTGATTGAATGTCAGTAATATAAATGGGATTAGCATGTTATTGTCTATTTAAGAAATTCGCTATCTAATACTCCCTCCGTCCCAAAAAGAACGACCCATTTGGCCAAAATTTTGTCCCAAAAAGAATGACCCATTTGCATTAAAACACCCACCAATTTGCTACAATATTTGTGCAAAATTAGCTTCCCCATATAAAAATTTGATTTTTCATGTTATTTTATTACTTTCTCTCTCTATTTTATTACAAACCCTATGTAAATTTATCTTTCCAATATACTTTTACTACTTCTTTTTACTTAACTTCCTTAATACCCGCGTAATCAACCCAATTGGGTCGTTCTTTTTGGGACGGAGGGAGTAATTAACACAATAAATTGTAAATAAAGTTTAAAGTACAGAAATGGTAATTACAAAACAATGCATGCACCTAATAAAAAAATGTTGTAATTCTAACATTACTATAATGGCACAATTAATATGATATGAATTACTCCATCCGTCCCCTTTTGATAGTCCCTTATGGGCAAATTTTAGTCCCAAAATATTCACCCCATTTGCTTTTCCAACAACCATAAATATTAATTTTTTTACAAACTTCCCTCCAATTTGCAAAAAATACTTATACAGATTTAGGGTCTGTTCTGTTCACCTTGTTTTTACTTATTTTAGGTGTAATAAGTTCAGATAAGTTCAGTTAAGTTCAGATAAGTTCAGATCAGGTCTAATAAGTTTTAATAAGGGTTAACCAAGTACAAATTACATCTAAAATAAGTTTTAATAAGTTCAGATAAGTTCAGATAAGTTCAGGTAAGTTCAGATAAGTTCAGGTAAGTTCAGATAAGTTCAGATAAGTTCAGATTAGTGAAAATCAGGTGAATAGAACACACCCTTATATTTCCCATGTAAATTTTGTTTTCCCATGTACTTTTATTACTTTTTATCTCTACTTTTTTGCATACCCAATGTCAATTTACATTTTCAATGTATTTTAACTATTCTTATTTGTGTTTATTAATTCCCGTGAAAAATACCTATAAGGGACTATCAAAAGGGGACGGAGGTAGTATAGTATTTGATATTAGTATATTAAATATGGTTATTGAAACTGTTTAATACTAATTGGACTTGATTGAATATGAAATATTTTGAACTTCTTAAACCTAAAGCTTAAGGTGAAGAGAGTACACCCTAATTTTATTAATTTTATAATAATATAATTTTAATTTTGAAAAGAAAGTTGTGGTATACCATACATTATGCTAGTGTGAACCTATCAATAATATAAGCATATATGTGGCATGTAAAAATTTGAATGAGATTGAGATTAGGAATTTTCTCATTATTTGAGAAAGCAATAGTTTATTATCATAACGATTTAATGATTTTTTGTTTGATTAATTTCTATAAAATTCTAATATTTCATGATGTACGACAATCTTTAGATCACCATTAGGTTAATTTTTTACAATAGTAGTTTAGCCATGTGAATATTGTGTATTGGGGCCTACTTTGTATAGAACAATGTTAGAGATTTGCTAATCGATTGACATCTTAAAAAATCTACACCATTTACTTAGACGTAAAATTCAGATTAAGACTACTTAATGATGAATAAAACCATTGTAGAATAGTCGTTAATCATATTTGATCGAGTTTTGAGTATTGATGACAACTACTATTGGTTTGTCATTCATTTTTTTGTTTATTAAAACTATACCATCAAAGTAATAAATTACAAAGTACAGAGTATATATATATATATATATATATATATATATATATATATATAACAAGCTATTAGTAGTATCAGTAATATACTCGTACTTATATATAGGTCATATATTAGTATATACTCATATAGTATATACTTGTACAATCGTACTTAGCTTGTAGAGTTGTAGTCTTGTAGTATATGCCTCTAAATTTTGTTTAGTTAAGAGAGATTGTCCTATAAGATTGAAACTTCTCATAAATAGCGGGGTAATTAAGTAGTTTTCTTGCCACTAAAATCAACATTTAATTTTGTTGTGTATTGGTAGTTAGGTCATAATTTAAAATAAAGTTGTGGGGAATTAAGGGCCTACGTGTTAATAATAACGTCATTGCTAATAAAGTTGCACAGCATGTAAATAGATCTAAACATGAAATTTTGGATTAAGACTTGACATGAAAGAGCCAGTATTAATCGATTATCTAACGTTGTTTATGGAATATTATTAATCAAATCAAAATAAATAATATGAGATTTGTCGAATCAACTTTTACGTAAATGTAGGCCTTTAATCCTTTATACTCAGATAGTAATCAAATAATATGATCATATTCACTTGATGAAGAAAGATTATTTAATTTTCTTGCTTAAATGTAGGCCTTTAATCCTTTATACTCTATATCTTACAAACTTGGTATAATTGATTTCCTGAATCATTTGCAATTCACTTGAAGGATGTTTGAGGTAATTTTTGATTGATCTTATGTTCTTTTCTAATAATAGAAAAACTTAAAGTATATCATTTCAAATGGAATCCATTGGTAGGTAGATGATATGTATAATCACAGTAAAAATACTTTATTACAAAAAATTGTAAAAATACTTTATTAAAAAATATTGTAAAATTTCCATTAGTAATTCTTCATTGTTGGCTTTTTTAATTAGTTCTTGCACTAATTAAATGCTTCACTTTAAATTTGTTTGAGATTATATATTAGGAAAAATGTGTTACTAATATCTTAAATTGGGCCCTAAAATCATTTTTTTTTAGGAGAAATATGTTACTAAATCAAAAAACCAAACCCTTTTATAGTAATTTCACTTAGGGGTCATGTGCGATCGACCACCCTGCACATGCTCAGAATCACATCTGGTAAAAAAATTAGGCGATCTAACTTAACTTTTGGTATTTACAGTAATTACAATTGTAAAAGATGGGAATGTTATAACTTTGAAGATGTGATTACTATGGAATAATTAAATTAATTAGCTTATAGTAACATCTAATATGTATGATATACAACAATAGTAGTATATTACCAGTAAATTAGATGCAATTTGGAAGCCTTGGAAGACAAGTTATATACGATGTCTTGGACTACAATACAAGATTAAGTTAAGCTAACTCAAGTAATACCTTCCGTTAATGTCTTAATGACCATTTGAATGAAGCTAATAACTCAAAGTAATTCTCCGCTGACCAATAAAGTATAATAATTTGTGTAAAGTGAAATCTACCACGAGTTAATTAGAACTTAATTCATGAAATACATACAGTGGATGGTACTCTGATTTATAGTATAACACCATATGTCCATGTAAGCATAAAAATCATAACTTTTAGAAGCGAGGGTACGTTTAATTTAATTTATTTCAACGCAAATTTTTTTTTAAAGGTAAGGAGAAGGGTTCTAAGCTACCAGGTCGGAACCTCTTACAAGTCCAACCTGACCCGGGTTAGCGACTTAGCGGGCTAGACAATTAGGGAATGGGGGGAAGAGTAAGGAAATCCTAACCTCAAATTGCCTTTAATGAGGTTTGATTCCACCTTGTGGTTGTGAGGTGACAAATCTTACCACTAGACCAAATTTAGCTTAGTATTTAAACGCAATGTAGTTAAGTCCTAGAAAATAACATATTTCATTAAATTCAAATAAGATTAAACGAGTATAACAATATATAATTATGGTATTTAGTGTGAATTCTTCATAACCAAGAAATATGCATTTTTTTTTTGACACAAACCAAGAAATTTGTTAGAATTTCTAAATCCAACAAAATATGATTTCAAATAAAAACCATATTACATCGTACTCCATACTTTTAAATCTAATCTTTTTTGCAAAATTAGAATTTTAAATATTGACAATATTTCACTAATTTATTTTTTTAGTCAAATCATCTCGTCTAAGGGCATGTTCATATTTACTTAATTTCAGTTCAGTTCAGTTCAGCTCCAATCAGTTCAGTTAAGCTCCAATCAGTTCAGTTCAGCTCTTAATTTCCCTCTCTCATAAAATATTCATTTCAGTTCAGTTCAGTTCAACTCCAATCAGTTCAGTTCAGTTCAGCTTCAATCAGTTCAGTTCAGTTCAGCTCAGTTAATATGAACAGGCCCTAAAACTATCTGCTCCACCTTAACGTTAACAAGACATTATTATGAAACAGAGGAGTATCTTTTTATGAACTTGAAATTCCATTCCATAAGTGCGATGTCGTAAACCGAAAACGCTGTACCCGTGGTCCAAAAATCAAACCATCGCAATTATATTAAATTGATAAATTCCATCTTTCTTTTGACGAAAAATTAAAAAATAATAATTGTATTAAAGTAAACGGTAAAACAATTCTCCGTTACTTAACCGAGCAATGGCAACGTTTGAAATTACTCAACATTTCCAAGGACCTTTCTAGAACTATTCAAAACTTTCCCTTTAATTATTTAATTATTAAAAAATCAATAAAAACCACCTCAATATTTCACCATTTTTTTAAGATTCCCAAAAATAAAAACAACACGTGTTTATATTGTCCCAACCAACCAAACAACTGTACACCCTCCTTTTTAAAATTAAAATAAATAATTCAATTCAATTTTATTAAATTAAATTTTCATTTTTATTAAATTAAGCTTTATTTTTAATTTCTTTACCACTCATTTATAAAAAGTCGCCCGCCTCCCTTGTTATTATTTCATCTTCCTTTTTTATTTTCATTTCATTTTCTCTCTCTTCAACATTTTTATTCCTCGTGGCTAAATCTAAGCAACCCATCAAATATTCTTCAACTCTTTCGAATAAAAATTTGATTTTTTTCATTGATTTGATTGATTTTTTCATCGGAAAGTATGTCTGCTTCGTCGGCGATGGGTGATTCCGGCAGATTTTCCGGCAACAAGATGAGTTTTTCTCAGACTTGTAACCTCCTCAGTCAATACGTTAAGGAGAAACGCGCCCTCGGCGTCGATTCTCGAGGTAAAGATCTGAATAGAAATTAAAATCGAACACACGGACTAGCCAAATTAGTCGTGTTATAGACAAAAACACGCGTAAATCAATGTAATCAGTGTTTATATTTTCATGATTTTATAATTTTTAACAATTTTCTAGTGCGTTTTTAATGCTTATATAGTCCTCTAAGGGCTATGTATAACATTTTTCTATATTCTTTTAAGGCGGAGTTTTAATTTATATTTCGGATTTTTATAGGACCGTCGACTATGAATTTGTTTCCTGTTAGTGGGAAACAAGGAACAGCAGCTTCTGAAGAAGATTCAAGTGGGTGTGTTGGAAAAACCATCAATCTCTTTCCTCAGCTTTCTGGGTTTAATTCAAGGTAAAGTTTTATTTATTTATTTATTTTTCTTTTATTAGTTTTTATTGCTATATTTAGTATTTTAATTATAATTGTGTATTAAGTTTTCGGGTTTTATTATATTATGCGTCAATTGGTGTTATTAATGTTTTGGTATTGTATTTAGCTCCTTATTTACGAAAGCGTATACAACGTGTGTTTGGTACTGCTGTAGTTGTTCCACGTGATTGAAATTATTTAGCTAAAAATTTGTTGACTGTAAATCTGTAATTATGATATTAGGTTTTGACTAATTTGGAATTAGGATAGAGTTAGAGTTGATTTTTAAGTTGTAATTTTGTTGGACTATTTTAATTTTGTTGTTCAAACCCTCTAAAACCCAATTAAATTAAATTAAAATTAATGAGTTGGGTATTATATTTATTAGTATTAAATTGATTATTGGAATTTTCATGAAATGTTGTTGGTGTGAAACCAATTGATGGGCCCTTGTTATCTACTAGTGTAGTATGTAGGTGTGCCCCCAAATTTTTTGGATAAAGTATAGGTGGACTAGGGTCTAGGGATAATGCATGAAGAAGATGTTTTTTTTTGGTTAATACATTATTTGAGCCTTCTCATTTATTGTATTTTCAAACCCCTTTGATTAATTAGAACCTTTTGATTATGGAGTAGTTTAGATCTTAGGGAGATTTCTAAACATGTTTAAGACGGCCTTGAAGTTGCTCATAAGCTCGTGTATCGCTTTTATGGTAGGTGATTGATTTTTGATATCGGATCTTAAACACATTTAAGATGGTGTTGAGATAGTAAATAAGCTCGTGATTTGCTCTTATTGTATCTGATTGGTTTTAGGGTTGAACCTCCTGTAGACTAATTGTTTGGACCAAAACCGGAATTTATGTACTTTTTTTCACGCGTAATTGATTCTTGTGAACCAAGGGCTATCCAAATGTCATGAAATACTAATATTTAGTAGCCAAAGCCTCACATGCATATATTTTTTCTAGCCTTGAGTTAGGGTTATTGTTATTGACCCTTGTGATGTTTTGGCTAATGTTTTCCCACTTTTGTTCCGATCTTTACTAGATGGGGAGAATCTGTGTGTCTGATTTGTTTTACTCGTCGTATTTCAGTGGGAACAAGCGTGCTAGCCCTGAGCCTCCGACTCCCCAAATGACCATATTCTATGGAGGGCAAGTCTTAGTTTTTAATGACTTGCCGGCTGACAAGGCAAAGGAGGTCATGGACCTGGCTAGCAGCTTCGAAGCTAGCCAAAAGAAGAGGAAGGTCGAAACTACCAACTCGTCTCCCTCTAGCCCTGTTGCTGTCCCAGTATCAGCCCAAAACACCAAATCAAATTTGAATCCGACCCTGAACTCAAACCAGAACTTGACTGCTGCTTCGAAATTTGGGAAGAACGTCATACCAGCTGCCATGCCTAGAGTGTCTGGTAATTATTCTGTGCATGTAGATATGTAATTACTTAAATGATGGGGGTATTTTGAACTATCTTTATGTAAATCTTTTGCTGAGTTATGTGGGTGCTCTCAAGTATTATTATCAATCTTTTGCTGATGTAAATCTTGCTTGTTTTGAACCTGCAGATCTGCCTATTACTAGGAAGGCTTCTCTTCACCGTTTCCTCGAGAAGAGAAAAGATAGGTAAGGGAATTGTTTTGCAATTAGTAGATCATACTGATGGTTTTCGTTTTTAATTGTTACTCACATATGGCTTACTATGAACCTGATTACAGTTTTTAGAAACTTAAGAACTTGAAACACATGCTAGTACTTGAAAGTTGAAACTACTTCATACTTTATAAATTGAAACACATTATAATTTCTTTGTGCTTGAATTTATTGGTTCTGATTTTTCTTTCTGTTTCGAATTAACAGGCTTGTGGGCAAACTCCCTGCTGATGTTGCCAATGGAGGCACAGCAAAACCTGCAGAGGGCAAGGCCGCGTGGCTGGGACTGAACTCTGTGCCGGTGTTCCAGATGCAGAAGCAGCAGCAACCCTAGTAGTTCTAGACTTTATAGTATATGTGTTATTTATGTATACTATTATAGGCATTTTATATGAAGTATATGATATAACTAATGAGCTTATTAGCTGTAGTGTTTATTATGTTGGGGGGTTTTGGCTATTAGAATCCCTGTTTTTAAGTTAGAGCTGACATTTTTGTGAAACTTGCTAGCTTATGTAATTATTTTAAGCTAGTCTAAGTTCATTTCTCAGTTGAAATGAATATATATATATGATTAATATTTTTGTTGTCGTAATTCTATCATATTAGTGTTTGTTAATCCTTTGTTCGACGTTGAGGGTCAGTGAAATTGATTGGCACGCGCTAGGTGCTGTAAGTGCATGAATCCAGAAATTGTAGTGTTTGCAGTAGAATGAAAGTTGAGCAGTTTCTGGGTGATATGGAGGGCCATCCTCATCTGTTTATAGATACATCATGTATCAAACATACCGACATCACTCCCATCAAGGCCTACTATTCTTACACTTTCTAATGTGAACTAGTTTTCGGGCTTGAGCGATGCCTTGACTTATTAATAAGCTAAATCATACATCGTATTAACTATTGCATGGTTTAGTGGTTAAAACTTTAAGATCAATCATTAATGTAAGTTGGTAGATTACATTTTCGTCCCTCCTCCTCACCCCACCCGACCCGCCTGACCACCAAGCCAGCCAACTTTACCTTATCAGCAGCCAATGTTAACATATTCATTTAAATTAAAAATAAAACCAACCATACAACTTTGGCTTGAATTGGCTAAAAATGAGAGTGGACCTTTGATTAAAAAAAATCACCCTATTTTAATTATAAAAACATCAAAATAATAGTATATCCCTTTTATAATATCAGATTATTCAACTAATGTTATAAAAGTATTTCATTTAAAGGAGTATTGAACTACTAGTTGTTTGTTTTTTAATTTATACTTCATGTTTGATTTTTCAACATACCAATACATAACTATTTGAAGTTTTATTTATTTAGACGTGTATGATTATTTATTATTTTTTTTTGGGTGAAATGTTTGATTATACAAACAAATGCTAACTTTTTTTTTTTGGGTGAAATGTTTGATTATCTGTATTGTTAATGAAGGGAAGGTTATTACCATATTGTTTCGTAATGAGTATCATGACTATACTAATTTAAGTTACTTTACCAGTTATAATATAATCTCAGAGAATGCGTGTTGTTATACGTTAAGGTTGAAAACAAATTTGGTAGTTTCTTTAATACTTCTATGCATTTTTTTAGCTATTGCATCTGACTTGGTAATGTCTTTAATTGTGTAATAATAATTTCTGAAACAATATTTATTTTGCCTTTTTAAAAATGTATATCAAGAAAAATCTAACAAGACTTCGCAAAACTATTTTTTTTTTTTTTTTTATTTAGCTAATCATAATCAAAATGAAGTGGGTTGAATAGAGTGGAGACTCAAAATAAAATTCTAAAAATTAAACATACAAAAGTGACGTGTAATGTTATCAGAGGGTGACCTTCCACCGGGACCATTTGGGACTCGCCGGCCCGTAAATAATTATAATTTATTAATTAATATAATTAAATAATCTATTTTAACTTACTCTATAAGTTATTGGCACTTTGCCTTATTAGGGTATAATGATTAATTTTGAGCGAGAGGTAAAAGATTCAAATCTCAACCCTTTAATATTTTCAATTCGGTCAAGATCCGCCACCGAGTATTGTATCAACGAACTACTTCGTACATTTTAAACCAAATAATCTAGATTTAGATTTGGGGATGAGTATAGGATCATCCTTCGATGTCTAGGTCTATAATTGACCAAAGAGAGGGACGAGTAATAAATAGAGCATGTGTGGAAATAATAGGTGGCTTAGATGAGAGGGTATTTATTATAGGTGCCATTGTTTACTTTATACGTGTCACTATTTTAATGATTGATGATGATTAAAGATATCTATCCTTAAGTTTGAGGGAATGTCATAGAGTAGAATGAACTTTACTTTTTCTGAATTTTAAGGGATTGTTTGGTTAAATAGAGTGATGAGGAATAAATGAGACATTATATGAACATGTTTATATGATGAGTTATATACTTATACAGTACTCCTTCCATCCCTTAATACAAAATTTCTTTCTAGCACTTATTACTCACATAATAAAGAGAAAAAAACGTTTAATTTAGAGACATTGGGAGTATTTATATGCTTTCCTATCGTAGTAATGTTTGATTAGTATTGTGATTGACTAATAGCCTCACATCGATAAAGCGCCATGCAGATTGATCTGATTTTGTCCGCCTGAGCCTAATTTGTTTGTCTAGTAATATGTTGTATACTTTTTTTCGTTCTATAAATATTGTTACACAGAGTATATGAAAAAGTAGATTATTGATATTACCACCGTTTTATATTATTTACAAAGATTAGACATTTTTTTTTCTCTCTGTTTTATGTCAAATCGTTGCAAATAATATGAAACGGAAGAAGTATATATTATTTGACTTTTTATTATAAAGTACAATTTATAAGGAATTGTTTATAAATCAAAATCAGTTGAAAGATTTTAATTGCAAATATTAGTGATTTACCATGTGGGCACGGGTCGTGCCGGCACGCGGGCGGCACGGGCCCGGCACGACACCGGCACGGCCCGGCACGGGCACGGTCACCGGCACGGCACGGCGGCCCACCTGTGGGCCATGCCGTGAACAAAATTTCTGGGACGGGCACGGGCACGGCCCGTGGCACGGCGGCGGCACGCTGGCCGGCACGCTGGCACGACCCGCCGGCACGACCCGGCACGAAGCCAGGCACGGCACGGCACGGCCCGTGCCTTGAACTAGCCGTTGGAAAATATGGCCGTTTTCCAACAGCTATAAACGGCCATATTTTCCTCCAATTTCCACCCAAATCCCCTATAAATACCTCATATTTTCCTCCAAAATTTTCACAATTCATCAACTCATCTCTTCTCTCTTATTCTCTAATTTTCTTACTCCCAAATTCTCAATTCTCAAATTCCTACAAATCATACAATCTTCCTCTCTTTTGTGAAAAGAAAAAAAAAATTCCTACTCTCTTATAAATTTTACATTTTTACTATTATTAGTCTACTACCAAAAAAAAAAAAAATTGTTATATTTACATTCGGGAAATTAAAATTTCGGGAAATTATAAGTTCGAGAAATTATAAATTTGGGAAAGCATTGAAGCGTCATTGTAAGATCTAACTCAACTTTATTTTAATTTGTTATTGTTGTTGTTATTATTATTATTATTATTATTATTATTATTATTATTATTATTATTATTATTATTATTATTATATACGTGGAACTACTTAATTATATAAAAACTACTTTCTATTTTAATTGTGGGTTATTTGGATTGTTGAAATCTGTCTAAGGCGGGATTTGGGCTCTGGACAACGTCGCTCCTAACCTCTCCTACCTGGGATCTCATTGATCCAAGTAATCTACTATTATTATAATTATTTTTGAAAATTTAATTTATATAAAAACTACTTACTAATTAATTATCATTGATCTCATTGTTGTTAATTGTTACTTTGTTATTGTTAATTGTGTTATTATTATTAATTAATCATGGCATCAAACCAGAACGTTTCCTCCTCCTCTAGAAAAGCCAAGTCAAAACGTAGGGAATCACCAAACCCAAACACTTCAATGTCTATGCCCCCCCTAACATGCCCTTTCCCTCTTCTAACATGCCTTTTCCAAACACTTCCACCCCTTTCTTTCATCCCCAAAACACGGGAGGGCAAGAACAAATGGATGATATGGCTCCTTGGACCCAATTTCAACAAACCCAATTTCAACAATATGAATTTCCTTTTCCTCCTCCTCCTCCTCCTTCCCAAGGTAGCCAAACACAAGCCTCCGGGTCGAGTGAACCATCCGCCCAAAATCCTAACATATTAGAGTGGTGTACCGAAGAGGATTTTGCTCAAACCAAAAGAAAGAGTGAATGTTGGGCACATTATCAATTAAGTAAAGATGGAAAAAAAATGCAAGTGTCGGACTTGTGGTAAAATTTTCTCGGCCGATACCAAGGGAGGGACGGGACACCTTACTAGACATACAAAAAAATGTGGTGGACCATCTAGTGATCCAACCCAACCTAAAATTTCTCAATTCCATCCACAAGGTTTTATTTACAATTACGAGAGAGATAGGGATGAACTTGGGAGAATGATTGTACATGCAGAACAACCTTTTCTTTTTGCCGAAAATGATGCCTTCAACAACTATATTAACCGAGCACTACAACCAAAACACAAAAATATCTCCCGAAAAACCGTTCGATCTGCTGCCATGAAGACTTATCTAGAGTACAAATTGAAATTAGTAAATGAATTAGCTAATCTTCCTAGTAGAGTTTCTTTAACCGCCGATGCATGGGATAGTGGGTACGGACTTCACTATTTATGTGTTACTTGTCATTGGTTAGATAATGAGTGGATGTTACAAAAACGCATCATTCATTTCAAAATGCTTGAATACCCTCATACCGGTCTTAACATTTCACATCATTTAATGGAAGCTATTGATGCATATAGTCTTAGGGATAAAATCATGTCTATGACTTTCGATAATGCAACTTCTATGACATATAGTGCGAATTTGGTCAAATCCCAATTGAACGATGTTATATTAGATGGAGATGCACTTCATGTTAGATGCATTTGTCATGTTCTTAACTTGTGTGTGAAGGATGGAACACAAGCAATTGGTCCATTTTATCACAAAATAAGGAATGCTATTTGCACTATTAATAGCTCTAACATGAGATATCAAGAATGGAAAGGTTTTTGCAGGCAACAACGGATAAAAACCATAAAAATAGCACCGGATTGTCCAACTAGGTGGAACTCCACCTATGAAATGTTGAGTCGGGCAATCGAGTACAAGGTTCATTTAACACTTTTTTATAATATGAAATTTCCACAAAATGCTTTACTTGAAGATGATTGGGCTAATTGTGAAAAATATATGCAGTTTTTACAATTACTATATGGTATGACACATTGTTTTTCTTCTGTATATAATCCTTGTGCTCATTCTTTTCTTAGCAATGCATGTTTACTTGCACAACTTTTTGCGGAACACCGATCAGAACATGTTTATCGTGGATATCTTCCATCCATGGAGGATAAATGGCGTAAATATTACACCGATATTCCTATGATTTATATTTTTGCTTCTATTTTAGATCCTAGACGAAAATATGATGGCACCTTTTTATTAATTGATATTTATCATAGTAACATGAATTTTGAAGATGATGTTGAAACTTTTAAGAATAAGGTGACGGATGAGTTTTTTAATTTATATAATGTTTATGAAAGTAAATATGGAACCGTGTCTCGATTTGCCCTTTCTCAAACATCCAAAAATGTAAGTAAATGGGCCAAAGGTTTATTTGCACAAGCTGCTAACTTGATGTCTAAGTATTCAGGTACAGAATCATCATCATCTAGGAGAACACAAAGCGATGTTTCGGAGTTGCAAATGTACTTAAGTTACGACTTCATGAAAGGCATGGACGATGAAGAGAAGTTTGGCCTCGACATCCTCGATTGGTGGAAATCACAAGCCGTGAAACATCCAATTTTGTCGGCAATGGCTCGTGATATTTTTGCTATCCAAGTCTCTTCCGTTGCTTCCGAAAGAGCTTTTAGTGCGTCGGGAAGAGTTCTAGACGATAGAAGAACAAGACTAAAACCCGAAACACTTGAAATGTGTGTTTGCTTCAAGGATTGGTTGGATGCCGAAACTCGTTCTCAAGATCGTACTTATGCACAAAACGACGACGATGAAGGAACGTCGACTTCTTTTAGTTCTCATACTTCTCAATCCACTCAATTGGCGGATGACCTTGAACCTCTAGGAGACGAAGACGAAGACGACCAATAATAATTACATGATTACATATTTACATTATACACTATTGTATTCTTTTTGTATTATCGAACTTCGTATTCCGTATAATAAATGAAGTTATTTAATATTCATACACTATTGTACGATTTTTAATTATCATTACTTATTTTGTAATTTTGTATTATTGAATTATCGTACATTCGTACCGGCTACCGTCATATAATAAAATAAGTTATTCTTCAATTTTTTGTGTTTTCGGATTATCGCACTAGTATTTTTTTTTATTATATGCATTTTTGTTTTTAATTCGTTTTTTTTAACATTAAAAAAAATAAAATAAAATAAAATTAAGGTAGGCACGGTTTGGCCCGCGGCCCGGCACGGCACGGCCGGCTAGGCACGTGGGCCGTGCCGTGCCGTGGGCTGGGGTGTGCCAATTTCAGGCACGGCCTGGGGTGTGCCAATTTCAGGCACGGCACGGCACGGCCCGCCGCGGAGCCGGCACGGCACGGCCGCCACCCCGGCACGGCCAGGCACGGCCCGCGGCGGCACGGGCACGGCCCGTGCCCATGTTTATGTGCAACCTTTTGATTGGCTTGATATAACATCAACATTATTCCTAAAAGTAGTATTGTGGTATACAATTATTTATAGCTCCTTTTACACTAATTCATTAATCCTTGCACTTGAGGTTTCTCACACCCGAATTAACAATTCATAAAATATATAGTAATTTTTGTTGACTTTTATGTCAACTTAGATATTTGTTTCTCATTCTATATTTGTTTATGTACAAAAGGCAAACCAAAAGAAATGAATGCATAGTTGCGTAAAATCTTATGCACAACCATTATATAGATAACGTATTTTTCTATATAAACCTTCAACCTTCTTACCTCTCAAATTTCCACTTTTCATTTCTTTCCACAACCACCGTAGGCACCGCCACCTCTGAATTGAGGACTTTAACGATTTCACCAAATCCAACCCTCACAATTAGCAATCCGGATTTCTATAAGATGTAAGAAACTTGCCAAATGAGCCAACTTTGTTGATATGTACCCACATGACTACTTCTTACGAAGTACTTGTATTATATTGAAGTACGCACATTATAAAAAATTCTTTATTTGTTTTCTTTTCATTGCAATGTGCAAATTCAAAGCAAAGAAGAAAAATAGACTTAAAAAGAGGATTTAACATAACGAAAATAGAGATAAAAGTATATCACTAACCAAACATAAAAGTGTTGCAATTACTTAACAATAATGTATAAAAATATTACAATTAAAAGAGAACGAAAGAAAATATCTTTAGCGTCGAGTAACACCGTGCATCACACAGCTTAAAAAACTTTCCTATCGCAGCAAGCTTCACAATTATCATTATCTACTCGTACATTCTACGGATTACTATACAATAAAATTTTGGAAAATACAAGTACACAAGATTAATTTGTGGACATAAAATGGGATTCTGTATGATAATGAAAATGGGGCCCCGCCAACCCGACAAGGCATGTGAGGTCCATAGATGTACCATGTACATGCTCAACTTGGTAACCACCTCTCATTATTTTTGAATTTTTTTTATTCCAATCTCTAATTTGAGAACGTGACAATTTAAAATTATTAAATAAAGAAAAGGTTTGTTCTTTCTTCATTAGTTTGACCAATAAAAATAAAAATTGTAGGATATCAACAACTTTACACACGCATTCACCTACTCTTTTGACTCGTGCCGACTTCCCATCTTTTTACTCCCTTTTTAAGTGGTCCTCTAGCTTAATTGTGTGGATTTTTTTAAAATATTTGTTGTATTATTATAAATATTTTAAAATACAACATAATATCTTCTTTTGATATTAGGGTAATAAAGATAATTATTGCAAAAAAAAAAAAAGGTAATAAAGTTAATAATTGGTACTCTATATTTATTGATTAATTTAAGTGTTGATATGTTAATTAACTCTAAAATAAACGTAATTGATGGATAATATGTTGAAAGAATAAGGGCCTATTCTGATTGACTAAATTGAGCTGAACTTAACTTAACTTAACTTATTGGAGCTAAACTGAATATTTTATGAGAGAAGTAAATTAAGAGAAGAATTGAATTGAACTGAACTTATTGGAACTGAGCTAAACTTAACTGAACTGAAAAGAATAGGCCCTAAATTGATTTTTGGATCCCTCACATAATGCTGAATAAGGTATATTTCATTTATAATCTTAATCACTCGATATAAGATTGAAATTTTGTATCAATTCAGAAATATGATAAAATCCTACAAAGTAAAACTCGATTTTAATATTCTCCGAATCATAATGTATTGTGATTTTCTTCTTAATTATATTGATCTAGAAATATTACACTATCATAAACCCTAATATAAATGAAACCATGATACGACTCCTAATATAATCTTAATATAGATGATACCATGTTACTCCTGATAATCTAATATACCCTTAAGCAAATACAAGTATGAGATTTTAATATCAACAAGTGGGAGTTTCCACGCCACTAGACCAAATTATATTTTTTGTTGTATTCTAAATATATATACAAAAATACTTTAGATATTAAAATTACAAAGCAAATATGCACTCACATTAATATACTATGGCCAATGGATCCAAACATGTTTGGTTGCTTTCGTAGTGGGTTTTGATCATTTCTTGCTCCAAGATAATAAACTATCACGTTGGTGGAAACATAATTTATATAATTTAAATTACACCTCTTAGACAAAAAAAAAAGTCCTAGGTAATTAGTGGATAATGTTTTCCTAAATTGTGCGAAATGTCATTATCATAAAAATTAATCATATGAAAAAGAAATGTAGTCTACTACAAATAATTAAACACAAGTATGAAAGAACATGCTAATGTTGTTAGTTGAACAATTTAATCTAAAAGAGTCAATTATTAGATATTGGATCTGGAAATGGCCTATGTTGAGATATATGGATTATGAACCAAAATATCTACGAAACTTTATGTGATTGATGGTGAAATAAATATTATTGGTGTGAATCCATTGCTGGCTTGTTGCATGGTCCAATTGCACAAAATTATTTATCAAGCATTATCAAAAATTAAAACTTATGCGAACTAAGTCTTTTAGGGCCTGTTCTAATTGACTGAACTGAATTGAACTTATTGAAGTTGAACTGAACTGAACAATTGAACTGAATATTTTATGAGAGAGGGAAATTAAGAGCTGAACTGAACTTAACTTAACTTAACTTAATTTAACTTATTGAAACTGAACTGAATTGAATTGATATTTGCCTTAAATATTTTCATTCGGTATCTGAACTTATACTCGTGAACTTAATTCGTTTGAATTTAATTTAATCTCCTAATTTCATGAAATTTGTGTAAGTTCAATTTAATGATTTTCATTATGAAATTCTTTCTACTTTATTTTAGAATAAAGAAAACAAAGGTCCATTTTATCGATGAACCAAATTCAAAAACAATGAATATTGTTTGGCTAAACTAGCTAAACACGAGCCCACACAATAGAGGAGAGTTTAACTAGTGTTTGACCCAATGAAGGATTATTAAGTATTACTCGTACTAAGAGCATATTGTGGCCCATAAAAAATCTTGAAAAGAGGAGGGCTCATTAACAAAATTAATGCAAGATGAAGAGGATTTTAAGTTTTGTTTAAAACAGGTAACCAATAATTTTTGGTGCATTTCTTCATATGATATTTACTTATTTAAATTTATTTTATTTTGTATGAGCTTATTTTATTTGTAAATTGAGCTCGGTAAATTAAGCTTGTACAAGCCCTTTTACCTTATCATAAATTTAATTTTTCTCTTGCATGAACTTTTTTGAACAATCCCCTAAAATAGGTGGTAAGGTGAACCGAACATGTATTAATTTTCCGAATAAGGTTTGTTTGACCTCATTTTGGAAGTTTAGAAATATAATAGAGCGAGCCTTTTAGTTTAACATTTATTTGGCCTTTCAGTTTAACATTTATTTCATAGAATCCATACCACTTTACCAATTAATGTCCATTCTGAATATATATGGAGTACACAATATCTTTGTTAACAATGTTATGTACTTATGTGTAAGGATTTGAAGGATCTTAATTATTGCACAAGTGTGTTTATACGTATGCAGCATATTGGTTACTTACGTGGAAGCCTTGTGTGGAGTTAGAGAATAGAGATGGGTAGGTGATTGGTAATGTTGAAAAATTCACTATCTTATGTGATATATCTATCACAAAGCTGAAATACTCTTACACATCGAGGAGAATGCTGTTTTCAGAAACAACACGGATTATAAGAACATATATTAAGATATAGGAACTATATGTACAACAAATAATATGTATTCCTATATAAAGTTGTTTTTTCTTTACCTAGTAATATTTAGCCTAGTGGTAAGTATTGTATCACACAAGTACACGACCATAATCAATTCTCATTAGGGGCAACTTGGGGGGTGGGGATTCTCTTACCCTCTCCCACCCGGTCCATCCCAAACTCTCAATGAGCCTTGCCCGCTAACTTAGGTTGAGTTACTTATGAGAAGGCGATGTGAAGGTTCACAAATTTTAAATTTAATTATTTAAATCTACATGTGTTTGTATATATGGAAATGTGTTTATGCATGCAAGACGTGTCCATTTTCAAATATAGAGTACTCTGTATCAAATACTTGATAAGAATGAAGTCATGAAGTGCTCTTTTTTTTAAAGTCTTATTGAGGGTTAGGGTTGGAATTGAAGGATTATAAATTGATTTAAGACGTGCTTGGATAAGAGGTAATAAGAAAATTGAAAGCGAGTAGCCGAGTATATATACTTGTATTAGTTGTGTATGTATATATAGGCTAGACTCAGTGGCTTCCTCAAAAAAAAAAAAAAAAAAAAAAAAGGCTAGACTCAGTGGTAGTGGTTTAGGAACTTTCACTTGGGCTAGGTGCAAAAGTTTAAATGAATTTTAGTGGGCTTCAACTTGTTTATATAGTAGCTGGGTGATGGTCCAGAGTAGATAGTGCACTAATACTCCATATAACGCAAGAGTTAATGTATGTTTACTAGTGCTACGTATAGTGTTGTCAATTGATTCAATTTCATTATGGGCGTGTTTGGTTTGATCTAATAAACTGTTTTCATTGTCAAAGTAAATAATAAATGTAATGTAGTATACAAAAATCGTCATACAATGTAGTGTTAAGTACTTAAGTTTTTATTTGTGATGGGAAGTACTTAAGTTATACGTATTGCAATTTAATACGTATTTAAAGATATTGATAGTCTAAAACACAAATGAAACCGCGCAAATAAAAATATACAGACATTTACAGGATGGTGATGTTTCAGCACATTAATAATTGATTAATAGATGGATCACATAAGGATGTACTCGTGTACAGTGTACTACACTAGCTAAGTAGCTATTCAGCATTCATTATTTCCCTATTGTTAGGTGTATGTTTCATACTTTACTTCATGTGAGTTCCAAACATAATCTCCTAGACACATTGATGTTTGAAACACCAATTAAGTAATCATCAAGAGTACTAAACTCAAAGGAAAGTAGACAAAAACATGAAAAATCATGCCTTTGAATTGGTTAATTACTTTTATTATACTTCACTCTTTTCTACACTTTTCAAATAGCATTAATTTTTTCCTCAAGAATACTATTTGAAAAAGTCTCGTCGTTAGCTCTTGATACCATATACTACATTTTAAAAAAAGCTTAGTGTCAGTTTTTTTAACATCCTAATGTTTATAATACATGAAGGAGCACTAAAACTAAATCGAATATGACTAGACCATATACCCCCATCGACTAAGACAAGTATAAGAGAAACAATAGAAAAGAGTTAGAATTCAATTTTTTTGTTTTTTTTTTTTTAAATACACAATAATATTTCTATTTTTATAATTAAAAAAAATAATTCAACTCTAAGTTATTACTAGTATCTAAAAGAAAAAACCTTTCCACAAAAATTAAAATCCATATTATTATTTTTCAGACGAATGTAAAATGTTCATAATAGAAAGTGCAACAGCAGACAACTGAAAAATACGATTATTTTGCTGTGTCAAAGGAGACACACCAACATCTTCAAACCCATCTTCACAAGTTGTTGAAGCTTCCATCACCGAGCTTACTTTCACGTTAGCATCCACGAATCGTTGTGCTCGAAAATCTGTTACCGCCTCACTTAACATAGAGAGTGCATCCGAGTAAAGTTCCAAGCAATCCTTCAACACACCCTTGGATTTTTTACTAACCTTCTTGTCTTGCAAGAGTTGTTTGATCGAACATCGAGTGTCCGTAACGTTGTGTTTGACCAATGTGATGGAGATTAGGCCTAGGCGGGTTGTGTTAGCACAATGGCTAGCGGGGGCAGATTGGAGGGCGTAGACACAAAATTTGTAGTTGATGTTTGGGTCGTTTTTCGACGAATTTTTGCATGTTTGGTTGATTAGATTGCTAGCTTTGGTAGCAATGAAGAGGAGGACAAGGGTGAAGAAGAGAATGTAGGGAGAATTCATGGTTTTCATTACAATGTTTTTGAGTTAGTTGTATGATTATTATTATTATTGTTATGTTTAAGTGTATTAGAAGGGTGTTATTATAAAGGGTGCTATAAGAACTATTGGCCATTTGGCCCTTGTTGGTTTGTTGCTTGTTTTAATTTGATAGCGTAACTAATGCGCCTCTATTGAAGTTAGGAAGCCCACATTATTGAATTGGTTGTACAAGTGTACAATTATGAGGCATGAGTACAAATAAATGTATTAAGAGGATTGATTTGTGATCTAAACAGACAAAATTAATCCGTATCCGATTATCTAAACTTAATTTTAAAATATTTTTGTATCCATAAGAATTTTGATTATGAAACAACTTAAATATTTAAGACTTACCCCAAGAAAAAAGAACTTGATAAATTCATTCAAAATCAAGCATTAAATTAACATTAAGTCATCAACCTAGACCAATAAGAAAGTAACAACAAATGAGTTGCTTGTGTTATTGTTTAAAAGAACTCAGTAAATTGACAAAGAATATTAATTTATTATACAAAAGACTTCACCAAGAAAACAATTTCCTTATTTTTATTTGGTTTGGTTTATGTCTTAATTTAGAGGACTACGCATACAAATTAAAAGCACTAAAGTATATACCATTCTGTTTTATCAACGGTGTAACAACTCTAGGTCATGGAAGTATGGAACCCATCTCCACAATTGGTTGCATTGCCATATAATCTCCGGCCTGTTGCATCTTGAATTCTTGATCATGGAGCTCGGATGAGAGTAGAGTATAAGTTCGAGCAATTTGCTAACCCGACTTTAGTGGTCAAACCCAGTAAGAAACTTCGTATCAAAAAAGTTATATGAGTGACATTATTATGATGAGACCAAGCGAATGTGAAGACTCCTAATTGACAGACGGTACTTAGGGCCTGTTCCAATTTACCGAAAACAACTGAACTAAACTGATTGGGACTGAATTGAACTGAACTGAATAGAGCTGAAATGAATTATTTATGAGATAAGGAAATTAGGAACTAATCTGAACTGATTAGAGCTGAAGTGAACTAAACTAAACTGAGTGTGCTCATTACCCAACCTCATCAAACCTAATCCAAATACCCGAATTGACACCTCTTACCTCTAGTTATCTAGTCATGAGGTGAACCCAAACTTTACTGCGAAACAGCTTGGCTAAAGTCATCCACAATAGTTATAAAATAATGTGCACCCGTCAAAGTAGATGTGCGATAAAGACCCAAATTTCAATGCTGGGCTCAATGTTAAAAGCCCAATGACGGCCCAAGGATTAGCGTAGAAAGTGGATTGCAACACTACTGGTACATTTTTTGACGTGGTATCTAACAGTTTGAGAGATACTCATAGCTTTGAACAAGTCAAATCAAATTTCACGCCTAAAAATCAAAAACAAAGTCCTACAAAAAAAAAAGAAGAAGTCATCATCATACTCATCAATTATCATCAACCTTTAATTTGGATTTACAATTATGGTTTCCCTTCTCCCTCCTCCTCACCTTACCGCCTTTCGAATCGAGTCAAGTCCTAAGAAATAGATCATTAGATCGGTATTAAGAAGGTCAATTTTGATACAAATTTTTGATAGAATTCGTTTTCCAAGTCTAACAAACTACGTACAAGATAACAAGGTAAAAAAATAATTCATACTTGTAGTATCAAAGATAAGATTATTATGTAAATCACTTTCAATTAGCAAGCCCTAATTCTTAAAAATTAAAAATATTGATCGAATTACAGTGAAATTATATATATGTTGCACGCATGAATAAAATACCATAATAATTCTATAATACAAGATAACAACACAATTACACAAACATTACTTGGTTAAATACATAATGTTAAATTAAAATAATTAAATAAATAAATTATACATGTAAAAATAAAAAATTAAAGCATACTCATAATACTAAGTGCTATAGCAGACAATTGAAAAGTATCATTATTTTGCTTAGTCAAAGGAGAAGTAGCACCAACATTTCCAAAGCCATCTTCACAAGTTGTAGAAGCATCCATAACCGAGCTTATTTTCACATTAGCACCATTAAATCTTCCAGCTCTATAATCCCTAGCCGATTCCCTTAACGTAGGGACCGAATTCGAGTAAACTTCCAAGCAATCTTTCAACCCTACTTTCGTAGAATTATCCACCTTGTTACTCTCTAGTAACGTTTGTATCGAAAAAGTTGTACGTGTAACGTTATGTCTAACAAGATTGATGGAGATTAACCCTAGACGGGTAAGGTTTATGTTAGGGTAGAGACTCGAGGGGGCGGTCCGAAAGGCTTTAGTACAAAAGGTGTAGTTTATGTTAGGGTCATTGATTGATGAGTTCATGCATGTTTGGTTTATGAGGTACGTGGACTCGGCCGTGGTTGCGGCCGTGGTGGTGGTGGTGAGGAGGAGGAGGAAAAGAGGGAGGATAGTTGAAGAAATGGAGGAAGGAATAAAAATCATGGTTGTTGTTTTGAGGTAGGGACTTTTGTGTGTGTTGAAGATAGTGATAGAGATGATTTTGTTAGTAGTGGAAGAAAAAAGGGTGAAACTAACTTTTTGTACGTTGGAAATAAAGAGTGTTAGAGTCGTTGAGAAAACAGAAAAAGGAATATCACAGTGTATATATTATACTATTGTTGCAATTAATTGTTCTAGCTTTATTTTAAGCAAAATCATGAAGGTTAGTCTAACAACACTAACGTACACTTAGATTATTAATTGTGTTTTGATTGATTGTTTATGGAATGAGATTATTATAAGAATTAATCCTAATGTTGTTAGACTTTTTTTATTATTAGGGAATGCTCTTATGATATACAAAGTATCTAACAAGGATAGTAGGGAGTATAAAAAACAAAACGAGTCTGAAAATTGACTTTGGCACACTCATTATACGAGCGTAGTTTTCAATAGTTTTCTTTTATTATTCATCAATGAAACATTGTTTGATCATTGTCGTAATCATTATCACAATATCACGCAATAACTTGCTTATATGTGAAGGTGGTCACACTATCAACTAATGGTATGACAAAGAATGAGAGATAGCTCAAGTGATTAAAACTTCTATCCCGATTTTAAGAGATCTTGGGATCGATTCTCACCCGTCCTTATGGCTCTTTAAACACACGCAACAACAACAACAACAACAAAAAACTAATGATGTGACTGACTACGCATAAAAAAATATTAAAATAAAAAGGTTAAGAAATTTAAATAATAATTTATGATTATTATTTTGGTAATATCCAAAACCTACTATAGAATGTCGATTGATCCCTATCCTGAAAACATTTTTCTCAAATCTTTTTGTTTTGGGAGCTTTACTAGCTGGATGACTCTTTTTCCTTGTGGTATTTGGCAGAAGATGCACCTTTTAGAAAATGATGAGCTCACATTTATGGCTTTTGTAAATTTCAATACTCATACCTCACTAGTAAAGAAACATTGGAGGACCCTACCTCATATTGGTAGGTAGCCCATTAATACCAAAGCCCATATAAGTACATATAATGACATAATCCAATGACGAAATAAGGTTGGTCCATATAATGAGAACCATTATAAGATGTAACCCGCAATTTTAGGGGGTTTTCTAGTCAATTAGAATTCATGCTCGAATGATGAGGCCACCATTTTAACAAGTGATTGTTTAGTTTACATGAGAATTGTGTTCTTGTGTTTTACTAGCTTTCTCTCTCTCTTGCATGAGCCATCAAGGAACTCCCATCTTGTCTAGACAAGGTGGCCTTGGGAGCTCTTGTAGGGGATTTAGTGAGCTTTCTTCCTCAAATTGTTTTTTCTTTACAGGTTTCTGCCTCGTGGTTTCCTACTAGCTCTGTCCTGTGTCTTGTCTTTTCTTTCTTTTAGTTTCTTTCTTGTCTTCTTCAGTTTCTATTCATCTCTAATGGCATTACAAAGTATTTCTTTAGGTACTGACATCAACATGGTTGAGCCAAGTACATCCAATGATCAGTCTAATGATAACTCTTCAATGACTAATTGCTTGGTTAACCAAGTAAATGTGCAAAATCCTATATTATCGACGCCTGTTGATGATATCACTATGATGGACAACAATGAATCCTCCGTGGAGGCTCCTACTCTGGTATCACCACCAAAGGTTTCTTTCAGGGAAGCAGTTCAGTCATCTTCCCAATGGTTTGATGAGGCTCGGAAGATAGTGATCACATCTACTGAATGGGAGATGATGCTTTATCTCCTCCTGATCCTGCAAAAGCAGTTTCTTTTCCAAAGGATACTCTAACAAAGTTAAGGCAGCCTTGGAAATTGGCTCTAATGGGTAAGTGTTTGGGTATATCTATTAGACCTTCCTTTATAACTCAAAGAGTTCGTGCAATGTGGAGACCTAAAGGTACCCTAGAGGTCATCGACTTAGGAAAAGATGTTTATCTTTTTCGTTTCTCAATCCCAGATGATTATGAAAGAGCTTTACTAGGTGGTCCTTGGTTTATCCTAGATCATTATCTAATGATCACTAAATGGAAACCAAATTTTAGACCATCAATGAATCCTTTTGATAGAATGACGGTTTGGATTCGATTCCCAGAATTACCGGTTGAGTATTACGATAAGGAGGCTATGTTCAACATTGCCAAATTAGCGGGAAATCCCATTAGAGTTGATTATGCAACTGATCGTCTTACTAGGGCAAGATACGCCAGGGTATGCTTAGACATTGATCTTACTATTCCATTGATATCAAAAGTATGGGTGGGCAATAGTTGGCAAATTATTGAATATAAAAATATTCAATGTTTATGTTTTCTTTGTGGAAAAATAGGCCACACTAAGGATAAATGCTCTCAAAAATTAGTCACCACCCAACCTACTCCAACTTCCTCAAAAGATGAGTTGAATTCTATCATCAACAACAATGCTATTTCTTCTACAAGCACCCCTAATTTGGGGGTCTTGGTTCCCCACTCCAACTCAGATTATGGACCATGGACTATGGTATCCAACAAAAAGAAATTTAACAACTCAAAGTCTATTAAAAAATCTGGTCAGACAAATGTTCCAAGACAACCTCAAAGCCCAACCCAAAAAAACCAATCTAAGCCCAAAAATAACACCAGCTTTCCTTCTAAGAAGTTGAATGACAATGCCAAAACTTCTTCTACAATTTCTTCTTCTAATTCATTTGCTTTGTTGGGTACCACCAATACTACCACAACCAATGATTTAAATAATAAAA
The DNA here is from genome assembly GCF_948465745.1 of Chenopodium album. Lineage (NCBI taxonomy): Eukaryota > Viridiplantae > Streptophyta > Magnoliopsida > Caryophyllales > Amaranthaceae > Chenopodium > Chenopodium album. Next base: position 7,376,231 of record NC_137857.1, read on the forward strand.
TAATAACTTCCAATGATAACCTTAACATTGAAAAAATAAAATCAAATCCCACAAATCCCTCTTCTCTAGCTTCACACGCTTCCCCTTCTTCTTCAATTTGCTTGAACTCAGAAAATTCAAGCCACCTGGCAATCATGGAATCGGCTACAACAATGGCTAATACTTCCACTACTACCACCAATTCAAGCCTTTTAAACTCCCCTGATTTCAACTCAAATTCACAGAACAAAAACAACCAAGAAAACAAAACCGTGAAAAACCCCAACAATGGAGAAAAACAAGGCGAAATTCCCTCCGGTCAGACCTCCGCGCCGGTCGCCGAGGATTAATACGAGGGCCAACACTCCACCTCCGTGGATGCGACCCTCTACCAGCACCTCAATTCCCAAAACCCGCCCACTCCAGGGCTCTCCAATAACCTAAGCGCAACCCCTATCGATGAGACAACCGTTCAGCCCATTCCCAACTCCTCCTCCACTTCCACCCCACTTTCCGTTCAACCACTCCCTAGCTCCATCCATGTCTCTATCTCAGATCAGAAACATAGTTCAGACACCACCGTCTCTTCCAATTCCGAACCCCTCTCTTCCGACTCCTCTTTTATGGTCATCGATAGAATCTCCGCTGACACTGGAGAAAATAACGATGATGTACAACACCCTACTCCAAATTACAAAGATGATGACCAATCAACTTCAATCTCAGAGTCAGATGCCATCCTCGTCGAACACTTCACCCCACCAAACCCCTCTTCGTCCGTGGTACCAACAACAAATCAATTGGCCAAATTACCCTGCTCACAACCTTGCTCCGCCACCACAAAATACCCAAATAATCCCTCTCTCGTCGGAAAACAGCGAACACGATCTCGAAAACTCGTCTCACAATATGAAAATTTACCACATCAAAGAAGGAGTGGTGGGTCTTCAAGTGGATGTAGACTTCTGGGAAACTCTGAACACTATCAGGGAGGTCAACTCGATGGTCATACCACTCAAAATGCACGATGTGGTCTTGATGGATCGGAGCATGACATGGAAGGATTGGGACAAGTTTGACCCCCTTTTCTGTAATGGTAATCCTCCACCTCCTTTTCCTAATCTTGATATGAAAATTGTATTATGGAATGTTCGAGGAGCAACTAGGAATGAATTTATCCCGCATGCATGGGAAGTTATTGCTTCCCATAAACCTAGCATTTTCATTATCTTAGAAACTAAAAGTGATGGGAACCGTGCTTCTGAAGTTTCTAAAGTGCTTGGTTTTGATGGTTTTGAGTTTGTTAAACCTAATGGTTTGCGTGGTGGTATTTGGCTCTTATATAAAAATCCTGTCGAATTGATTGATTATGTTGAAGGACATATTAGGAATTATTTTCATGCTCTCTTTAAATTTTCTCCTGAGAGCAAGGAGGTCTTGCTTTTTGCTGTGCATGCACCTTCTTCTCCCTCAGAAAGACACAAACTTTGGAGGGAGCTTCAAGCCTCTTTGCCTCCTGATGATACTCCATGGTTGTTTCTTGGAGATCTGAATGAAGTGACTAACCCCTCTGAGAAATCAAGTGGCTTAAGATTTCGAAGTTCTCAGTGTGCTGATCTTAACAAGCTAGCTGATGCTGCATGTCTTGTTGATTTGGGGTTTTCCGGAAACCCTTTTACTTGGCACAATGCCAGGGAAGGTCTCAATTTAATTCAAGAAAGATTGGACAGAGCTCTTGGGAACCCTAGCTGGCTGAACACCTACCCTAACACTCAGGTATTACATTTAGCTCGTACTCATTCAGATCATAATCCTATTCTTATTTCTTTGTTTGAAAAAAGATTAGGTGGTCCCTTTCCCTTTAGATGTAAAGCTGCTTGGCTTGAACACCCTAACTTTAAAGATTTTTTTATCTCTAATTGGCATATGCATGAGTTTGATTTTATCAAAGGAAGACAGGAATTTTTGTTAAAGGTTAAATCTTGGAATCATGATGTGTTTGGTAACATTACTAATCAGAAAAAAGGCTAATTTCTAGGATAAATGGTATCCAAATTGCTCTAGCAAAACATTACTCTACTTTTCTTTTCCATTTAGAGAAGGACTTGCTCTTTGAGTTAAACCATATTTTTAAAATTGAGAGAATTATATGGGCTCAAAAGGCAGGTTTGGATTGGAGAAAGCATGCAGATTGTAACTCTAAATATTTTCATCTTATAGCTAATATCAAAAAAACTTGAAGTAAAGTTCTTACTTTACAATATAATAATGGTGTTTGGGTGAATGATTTAATTTTACTTAAACAGATGGCCAGAGACTACTTCATAAATGTTTTCAAAAGTATTCCTATTAATATTTCTCTTTTGGAAAATTATTGTTTTAAAAAGGCTGTAGATTTTTCTTCAGATACCACTTTTGCTTTGCCTCCTTCTGCCAATGATATCAAGTCTCTTCTTTTCCAAATGGACCCTGTAAAATCTCCAGGACCTGATGGTATCCAACCCATATTTTTCCAGAAAAACTGGAACTCCTTAAGCAATTCTATCTCGGCTTTTGTTAGTGAGTGCTTTATTAATGGAGCTATTCCTCCTAATATTAATGACTCTTACATCTCTTTAATTCCTAAATGTGATAGTCCAACTTCTATGAAAGATTTTCGTCCTATTGGTTTATGTAATACTATATACAAGATTATTACTAAATGTATTTCTAATAAGCTTAAACCTTATATGAATGATCTTATAAGCCCATTCCAATCTAGTTTTATCCCAACTAGATCTATCGATGAAAATATTATCATCATCAAAGAAGTTGCTCATCATTTTAACAAAGCTTCCAAGATGGCTAATTTAATGGCTCTAAAAATTGACCTTTCAAAAGCTTTTGACAGCCTTGAATGGTCTTTTATCAAAGACACTCTCATCAATTTTAACTTTCCTATTAATTTGATAAATCTAATTATGAGTTGTATTTGCATTCCTTCTATTTCTCTTTTGTGGAATGGAGAGATCACTAATTCTTTTCTCCCTCAAAGAGGTATTCGTCAAGGTGACCCTCTTTCTCTGTATATTTTTGTCCTTTGCTTAGACCGTCTTTCTTGTATGATTCAAGCTAAAGTTGATGAAGGTAAATGGAAACCAATGAAAATTGCTAAAGATATTAATATATCTCATTTATTCTATGCCGACGATGTTTTTCTTTTTGGCAAGGCTTCCTCTACTAATATTCATGTTATGATGGAAGTCCTTGATCGTTTTAAACAAATTTCTGGGCTTTCCATCAATATCCAAAAGTCTTCGGCCATTTTCCCTAGAAAAATGGACTATAATGTTAGAAAATCTATTTGTGATATTTGTAATATTACAAATACTTCTAACTTTGGTAAATACCTAGGAATTATCATTAGTCATAAACGCTTAAATCACCTTGATTATTTTGCCTTACTTGACAAAACTTGTGCTAGAATAAAGGGTTGGCAAGCAAAAATTTTAAATATGGTTGGTCGGTGTACTCTTATTAAGTCTGTTTTAAATTCGTACCCTGTTTATGCCATGCAAACTAATATTTTACCTTTTAGTGTTCTCCTTGACCTCGAAAAAAAATGTAAACAATTTCTTTGGAATCGTGTCAATCGATCTAGATATATTCCTAGAACTAATTGGAAAGTTGTTTGTGACCCTATGTCTAAAGGTGGTCTAGGTATTAGGGATTTTAAAATATGGAACCTTTCCTTTATGGCCAAACTTGGATGGAAAATCTTAACTCAACCTGATAAGCTATGGGTTAAAATTCTTACCATAAAATATCTAAAATATAGTAATTTCCTTGATTATGTTGTTAAACCCACTGATTCTATAATTTGGAAAGATATTCTTGCTGGTAGAGCTATTTTAAAATCTGGAATTGTGATTAATATTGGTGATGGGGAAGATACTTCCCTTTGGTTTCATCATTGGATTGGGGATTGCCCTTTTTACTTTATTCCAAATATTAAAATCCCTAATTCAAGAGGCCATTGGAGGGTCTCCAATATTATCAGAAATAATTGTTGGTTTCTGGATAACATTAAACATATCCTTCCTGATTCCATTTGCTCTCTTATTCTAGCTCATCCTCTTCCTACTATTGTTCATGTCAAAGATAGAATAAGATGGAGTCTTTACAAAAGTGGTACATTCACTATAAAATCTGCTTATAACTCTACTTTACCTCCTTGCAACCTTAACTCTTCCTTCCTTTCAAATGTTTCATGGAAAAACTTGTGGAAAATTAAGGTGCCTTATAAATACAAAATGCTTCTTTGGAATCTGGTTAGAGATATTCTGCCTACTGGAACCACTCTTAAGAAAAAGATTTTTTCTTTTGATCCCATTTGTATAAGATGTGAAGCTCCCCTAGAGGATTCACTTCATATTTTTAGGGATTGCCCTAATTCTACAGCCTTTTGGTCTCTTGTTTTCCAAAACTATTTACCTCCTAGTTTTGATTTGAGTGCTTTTTATAACACTAATCTTGCTGATTGGTTATCTTTCAATTTAAAAAATGATTCTACTTGGAAAACTATTTTTGTGGTCTCTATTTGGCATTTGTGGAAAATCAGAAACATGGCTATTTTTGACAAGAAAATGCTTTTCATCAAATCTACTTTTAATAAGTTCCAAGTTGATTATATTGGGTGTTTGAAATTAAAACAGGCCAATGTGGAAACTGCTGCTTCTTCCAGCTCTAGTATGAACAGGATCTGGGCTCCTCCTCATAATGGTTTCTACAAGTTAAACACCGATGGATCATGGATGAATTTAGAAAGTGCAGGGGGGAGATGGTGTCATCAGATGCCAGAAAGGCCTCTGGCAAGAGGGTTTTGCCATCAATTTCAATGCTTGCAGTGGTGCTTCTGCTGAGTTGCTTGCAGTCAGGGAGGGTTTGCTGATTGCGTGGAAAAGGAAGATCGAGCTTCTTGAGTTAGAAATTGATGTTGATGCTCTTACTAAAATGCTCAAGAATCCAGAAGCCTATTTAGACAATGACCTTGGAAACATTATAAGGGATGTGGCTTCTCTTCTTAGCAGAAACTGGACAGTCACTATTTTTCATGCTAAAAGAAGTTGCAATTTTGTAGCTGATAGACTTGCCACTATTGGAAGAACTAGGGTCGGGAAGGGTCAGAAAGAAAACTATTTTTACCCACCACCTGATGTTTTTAATATGTATGCTGCTGAAATCCCTGAATATCAAGCCTCAGATCAGGGCATTGTCTAACCTGCTGCTGCTGTTTAAGTCTTCTTTGCTCAATTGTGCTTCAGCTGTCCTTCATCTATTCACTGGGAATATCTTTTGTCAAGCTTATTGCTAGTCTCCTAAACTATCTACTGCTTTCTACTTCTGCTACTTTAGTTCAGTTTCTTCTGTTTATGTTGTACTTCAGACTCTTGGTTGCTACTCATGCAACAAACTATCCTCTTTTGCTCGGGTGGATGAAGCCACTCTGATGTAATATATTTTTCCCCTTTGCGTAAAAAAAAAGTGTTCATGTGTTTGGTTAATAGTAAAAAACATATAAATTTTCAAACATTAAAATGTATACGTGCTAATACACAGGATATATCCTTTGTCGAAAAATCAAAATAATAGTTATTGGAGAAGTTGGAAAGTTAGATTAATATGGGGTGGCTCCATTATTTTTATTTAGAATGGATAGATTCTAAAGATTTTGAGTTTTTGGTGCATATGGGTTAAAGTTAACTTTGAAATTATTATATAGATGTTGATTGATTAGTGGGGGAAGGGGGTTCATAAATTCTTGTGTTTTTGGAAAGTTATTATCCTATTGTTTCAAGTCCCCTAGTTTTATTTTCTTTCTCGTGTACACTAAACATCTATTCAAATTAGCATTTTTCATGAACAAAATTCCCTCGATATCAATTACCAAAACAAAACCACTTACATAATTGTGATTTATCATTGGTCAATATATATGTCACTACAGGAAGGTAAACTTGGATTAGTTTAATAAGCGAGAGATACATCATGACATAAAGATGTTACCAATAAAATTGATGTAAAAATAATTCGATTGATTTGTTGATATATCTATAAAAAAAAGTTAAATTGATTTAGCATGCGACAACAAATAAATCGTGATACAAAACATTACGGAAAAAACGTGGTGGAGAAATAATTTGATTGATTCGTTGATCTATCTCCGAAAAAATATAAAGTTTAATTGATTTAACACGCGACAGCAGATAAATCATGACATAAGGCGCTACAAAAAAAGGTGGTAGAAAAAAAATTGGATCGATTTGTTGATCTATCTGTAGAAAAAAGTAAAGTTTAATTGATTTAACATGCGACAACAGATAATTCGTGACATAAAACGTAACGAAAAAAAGGTGGTTGAGAGATAATTAGATTGATTGGTTGATCTATCTCTAGAAAAAAAGTGAAGTTTAATTGATTTAACACGCGACAGCAGTTAAGTCGTGACATAAGACGTTACGAATAATAATGGTGGTAGAGAAATAATTTGATTGATTTGTTGATCTATGGAAAAAAAAAAGTTTAATTGATTTAACACGCGATAGCAAATAAATAGTGGCATAAAACGTACGTTACGAAAAAATAGGTGGTAGAGAAATCATCGAATTGATTTGTTCATTTATCTATAGAAAAAAAGTAAAGTTAAATTGATTTAATATGTGACAGAAGATAATTCTGGACATAAACATTGCAAGATAAACAGCTAGTAGAAAAATAATCGGATTGATTCGTTAATCCATCACTAGAAGAAAGTAAAGTTTCATTGATTTAACATGCGATTACATATAAATCGTGACACAAAACGTTACAAAAAATATTGATAGAAATATCATCGGATTGATTCATTGATCTATTGCCAGAATAAAGTAAAGTTTGCACGATTCAAATAAGTAAAATTTTATGAGTTTTATGGTTCAGATATCTATCTTAAACCATCATTTGAATTGACTAATTTAATATCCTAATAGTTTTTTTTTTGATAGTTTGTTGTTTATAAAAGTGATCACCTTTATACTTGTTTGTGCTAAATAAACAGCTTTACCATGTTGTTTGTTTTAGGTTACTTGATGAATTCTCTAATGCCTAAAGTGCATAGTTCGACGACAAGTACTTTAGATTTAATTAGCAGAGGTTATGATACCGGTAAATCATGGCTCATTGGCTTAATTCATACTCCCTCTATCCTTTTACTTTTGCCCCATTTGACTTTGTGCACCCTCCAAGGCATGTGTTAAAACGTTTATATCTTCATTTTCAAATGCGTAAAAATTATAAAAAGTTGATGTTAATTAACTTTACAATATGACGAACCAAACAAAATCTCACATGACTATATTTCCTTTTGTATGATAACGAGAATTTGTAGTCAAAGTTTTTAAAGTTTGTCTCACATTTTGGCAATGGAGCAAAAAAAATAGGGACAAAGGGAGTACATACTATCACCACAGTTTTCTTATTCGGTTTACAGAAAGTCAAATTTTAAAAAGTTACAAATGAAATATTGGATTTAGAAAAACCTTTAGATTATATTCCTTTCAATTTTTTTTGTTTATAAACTTATTGGTGAAGTGAAACCTACCATGTCTCTTGTCCAATTTGAGTTGCAAATCTCAATTGCATTGCATCTCTACGTAACACATAATATTGCCTAAACTACTATCAATCCTCATCCGTGTGGAGGTGAAACTCTTCCCCCCAACAATGGGATTTCATTTGAAACTACACATTCTTAAAACTTCAAAACTCTTATGCTTTAATACCAGTGACAATGTCTTTTTGCAGTAGTCCATAACTCGTCTTTTTTTGTATAGCTTTAATAATCTAAATGAGATAGAATAATTCTTATTACCATTTTAGAGTTAGGGCCTATTCTTTTCAACTTAATTTCAATTCAATTCAACTCCAATTAGTTCAGTTCAGTTCCTAATTTCTTTCTCTCATAAACAATTCATTTTAGCTCTGTTCAGTTCAGTTCAGTTTCATTCAGTTCAATTTAGTAAATCAAAACAGATCCTTAGAAGATACCTTTTAATAAAATAGATTAGTTTATGTTACTAAGATTCCCCACATGAATCTTGGCAAGACTCTTAAGAATCTTGGTTCTATAATTTGTACCCTTAAACCCCTCTTTTTTTTTTTTAATTTTGACCTCGTACCTCACTTGCTAAATCAACCAAAAACAATCCAACGATCAAAAAAATCCCACAAAAATAACAAAAAACCTAAATCAACGGTCAAAAAACCAATCTCACAACTCCTAAAATAAAATCATACACACCCAATAAAAACCAACCAAAATCTCACCTTTTACAATCAATCTTGTTCATCAAAATCAGTTTCTCTCTCATCATCTTCCTATCATTTTCTCTCTCCTACTCTCCCTATTTTTCTCCTCTATACCCCTCGTTTTCGAGGGCCCTTTTTTCTTTTAATTTTTTTTTTTTGCCATTTTTTTTCACTTTTATTTTTCCTGATTTTCCATTAATTTTCAATTTCTTCTGCAATTTTGATTTGAGCTTATTTATCTAATTTTGGGAAAATTTCCCCCAATTTTTACGTTTTTTGTAAACCCTAAAAATCCGATTTTCGTCGGAAAAAGGTATGCATCAACAAAGATTGAAGCAGCAACAACAACTACAACAAGCGATGATGCAACAATCGATCCTTCAGCAGCAAGCTTCTCTTTATCATCCCGGTGTTCTCGCTGCTGCTCCTCCCCAGGTTATTTGATTTTATCGATTTTATATTTCTGCGAATTTATCTGAATTTTTATGAGTTTATTTTGATTAATTTATTGTATTTTGGTATGTTCGAGTGTCAAGATTTGATTTTTATTAGTTAAGTTGCGATCAATATGATTTTTGGTTTTTATTTTGTATGTTGGGTTTGATTTAATACGCATTTGGTAATCAATTTTATTTCTGGAGATGTAATTTTTCGGCATTGGTTTAAAATGGTTCGAAAGTTGATGATTTTAGGGGAATTCGAATAATGGGGTGATGTGCTTTTGGATTATTAATTTATTATTGATTGAATTGTGTTTATTATATGTGGATACACTTGTGAATCAATTCAGAAATTAGATATGGGTGATGGTAATTGATTCTAATGATTCGATTTTTCCTTCGATATGATTAGCGGTGTGATTATTAGTGTGTTGAAGGGGGGTTGAATTTATGAGAAGATCACTTTCAATTGAAAAGGATAGATTGTGAGCTTTTCTTTGAGTCTTCAGTGTTTGCAGCTAAGTGATTTGGGTGGTGGTGTATTATAAGATAAATGATGGGTGATGTTGGATTATGGAGTACTTTGTTTGGATGTCTTGGGTATGTGGGCTGGTTTACCGGAATGGGATTGTCATCTTTTCCTACGAGTCTAAGGAAGGGAGCTCATTTCTCTAATTGACCGTCAGATGGGATTCTTTGGGAGCTTTGGTGTTCTCTTTTGAGGGATTGGAAGAAGGGAAATTGAGAGGATCCTATTTCTAAATGAGTGTCTCGGCTTTCTAAATGCTCAATATGGTTGGCGTTCTAATGAATTAGATGTTTTGCTAGATGGCATAATTTGTGCCTTGGTATCTACATATGAGGATTGTATAGCTGAATTTTTTTAAATTAGGATTTTTTTTTCTTCTATTTTTTATTTTTTTTAATTTGTAGATTTTTAAATTTTTTTTTTTAATTTATAGGTTTTTTTTTTTTTTTTTTTTCCTATTGTTTTTTACATTTTTATTTTGCAGATAGAGCCTATCTTGAGTGGAAATCTGCCACCAGGCTTTGATTCAAGTGCTTGCCGCAGTGTGTGAGTGCCTATTAGATTTTTTTTTTTCTTTCTTTTCATTTTTTTTTCCTTTTGAACTTTATTCTTATGATTTATAGAGATTTTCTTTTGCTTCCTATAATCCTATGTTGACCTTGGGGGTGGAGTGATGCTCTTATTGAGAGTATATAGATGTCTACCCTTTTTTAGTTTCCCTGAAAGAGGTGCCTCCTTTACAGAGTATTATTAGAGGTTTAAGTTTCTTTTAGGATGTTAGTTTGATGCTTAAAATTCCCGTAACTTTGAGTCCATGTTAATTATGTGTGCTGCAAAGGACTGTGGGGTATTTCTACTTGGGTCATCTTTCAGTTGTCTTATCATAGAGGCATAATTGTAGGTATGTTGGGAACATTCACCCCCAAGTCACTGATCCACTTCTTCAAGAAGTTTTCTCAAGCACTGGTCTTATTGAAGGATGCAAGCTGATTAGGAAGGAGAAGGTTGGTTACCTTATGTCTATCAGTTATTATATACATCTGTTTGACTACCCTGAAGAGCCCTCCCTTTTTTTAAAAATATAATAATATCTCTCATTACTTGTGCTGCCAGTCTTCATATGGCTTTGTGGATTACTATGACCGCAGATCAGCTTCTCTCGCTATCGTCTCCCTTAATGGGCGTCATCTGTAAGTATGAAGTGGATTGTATCATTATATTACTCTGATTGTCTAGTTTTTAGTTGATTTATTTATCTATTATGCATTATAATTTCAGATTTGGGCAACCTATTAAAGTTAATTGGGCATATGCGAGCAGTCAAAGAGAGGACACTACAAGTACGTATGGTCTTGTGCTGGTGATTTACTTAGTCTGGTCTTTTCATTTATACTATCTGGATGTCTTATGGGTCATGTGTCCTGCTCGATTTCAGATCATCACAACATATTTGTTGGAGATTTGAGCCCTGAAGTTACTGATGCTACATTGTTTGCTTGCTTTAATGCTTACCAAAGCTGCTCGTAAGACGCTTTCGTCCCTTGTTACTATATAGCCAGCTTTGTTCATATCCCTCCTGGTGGTAGGCACTGTAAAGTTGACTTCTCTTGTTCATTGCAGAGATGCTCGAGTAATGTGGGATCAGAAGACTGGACGTTCTAGGGGTTTTGGTTTTGTTTCTTTTAGGAGCCAGCAGGTATAGTGCTGTTTCTTACTTGTTATTTTTTGATTTTTTTTTTTATTATTTTTTTAATGCCATGAATGATAATAAAGTGTAAATTTCATAGTCTATGCATTATTTGACCGTGTTTTTACTCTACAGGATGCCCAGAGTGCAATCAATGACCAAAATGGTATGCCCTGTGTTGATTTTTTGCTCCTTAGACAATTTCCTCTTTCTTTTTCTTATATCTATATTGATGGTCATCGGCAAGATCCTTAAAAAAGAAAAAACCTTGTAAACCCTTTACAATTTATTGTCGTATTTGTATATTTCATGATTTTCTGTTTCTTTATTTCTTTCAATTGTTTACAGGAAAGTGGCTTGGAAGTAGACAAATTCGTTGTAATTGGGCTTCTAAGGGTGCTGTAGGCGGTGATGATAAGCCAAGCTCAGATACTAATAGTGCTGTGGAACTCCCAAATGGATCATCTGGTTAGTGTTAATGTCAGACTTACTTTTTCTGCAAGTTATATTTTTGTGTAGGGAACTAGAATAAGAATAATAAAGTTGGTGAGAAACTCAGAACCCCCCTCTTGTCTCCCCTAAACCATGTCCTGTTTTGAATTTTTTGTTTGGTTCACTCCTTTTGTATCTATGGATCTTTTTTCATAGGTTACTGATCAGAAATATGAGAAATATCATAATTCCTCTCTTTTCTTCCCTTGTTTCCAACTCCCATCAGAAATGGTATTTGTTCATAAATTCGAAGCAATAGCTGAGGCAATTTTTACTTAGTAAATGACATTTCTGCCTTTTTCCAGCACCAATGTTCTCTTTGCTTTTCTATTACACCTCAATGGAATGAGTTGCTTAGTTGTTGGAAATGGCGAATAAACTAAATCTATACTATGAGTAATTTTTAACGTATGTAGTTTTGCTACCATAATGTCGCAAGTCCCTCTCTCACTCATTGTATTTCCATTTTTTTAATAATCATTTTCACTCCCTTGTATATTCAATTTTTTTTTTTTTTTTTTTTTTTTTTTTTTTTTTTTTTTTTTTTTTTTCCCCTAAACCATTACTTATTTTCATTGGCTTTAAATCCTGGTTTCATCAAACTCACCCTCTTTCATTGTTTAAATAACTCATTTTACATTACTGTGATCGTCCCATTTTAATTTCACAGGTCATTTTATATATTTTCTGTGTATTCATTATTTTTTTTACATTGATTATTTATTTCTTTGGAGGGCTGCATTGCCTGTTTTTATTTTTAATTTTATTATGGAGTTTTACTTTATATACTACCTAATTTTTCTATCTTCACTTAACCTTCCAAATCATTAATATTGTCAAATTTTCTTTTTAAATGAAAATGATCTATGCAGTAATTTCTTAATTTAAATATTTAATTTATTACAATTTAAATAATGTCCTATATTTTATTGAGCATTTTAGCAATTTTTTTATAATTATGTATTCATATTATTAATAAATTTGAAATAATAACTAGTACATCCCTTTGCACCTAAGGTGAAACATGGATATAAAGGATTTTTAAGTACTGTGTGTTTTCTGTTCACTTCCCCTTTAATCTTTACTAGTCCTATGTGCATGCAATACACTGATACGTGCTTAATATTCTGTTTTATTAACCTTGTACTTGTTGAACTTAATTTACTTTACTGAATTTAAATTTTTACTCACTAAAATTATTATTTATTAAAACTGATGTTTACCAATTAAAATATTTTTAGTGATTTCATTTGTAATTTGTTCTTTGAAGTTACTGATTTTTCCTTTACAACTTAAGATGGACCCAATCACACGACACTGAAAAATGCGCTTTTTCTTATATGATATTCCTACAGGCATATCACGGAATGTGATGTTTCTAATGGGGGCCGATCCCACATATGGGATTAACGCTTTGATTGATTGATTGAACTTAAGATGCAGAGTAGAATCTTACCGAACATTTATTTTTATTTTAAATTTTTACTATAATTGTTTTACTAATTTAAACTCTTTTTTTTATAAATGTATTTTTTAAGATGAAAATTTTAGGGCCTACATGTACTTAATGTTGTTTGGAAACATTATAACTAATCAATAATCTGTCATAATATGCAATATATAAAATTATTTAAGTTTGCCCAACCTTCTAATACATCTATCAATCTTTTATATGAGTAAAAAATTGAATTTGTATTTGAAGTTTATTAGGGGTGTTAATTATTGGGTACCACTTTGTCGGTTAATGAAATAGATGGCCCATGACCTGTCCTGAGAACATTAGGTTCCTGCAATTTCTGCGTCTGGATCTGTATCTGGATCATTGGAGCATGAAATAATCCGAGGATTAAAAATGGTGATTGATTTGATGGCTCATTGTTGCTTTAAGTCGTCAATATGGATGGGTAAGGATGTGAGTTTAATGATTAGGTTATGAGGTGCTTAGGTGCTGCTGATCTGGTGATGGTGGACAATAGAACTGTTACTAGAAGCCCTCTGGTGGTGGTTGTTGTTGAGTACAATTTTTCAAGAAATGCAATTGTCAAGCTTTAATTTGTTTACTAGAGTTGGATGTGAATAAAGGTTACTCTAGTTTATCTAATCTGGCAAAGAAAATGAATGACAATTAAGAAATATGGGAAGTGAACAGCATACATAGTCCATCGAAATATTTGTTTCAAATCTTGTTTGTATTATATGTTTCCATGGACTTTATATTAATGTGGCAAAGACATGCAAAGGCATGCTAACTTTTCCCATGTGGGTTAATAATAGCCCTGTTGGAATAAGTCATTACACTTTTTTGGTTTTCCATTAAATTGCTAAAAGTTACCTGCAAGTTTACTTTTGTGGGTTTTTTTTTCACAGTATGTACTTGATTTTTAAAGTCTCTTTTAACTTTTTATGCAAACTCTGACATAAGTAAGCTTGAATCTGTGCACTACATTAGAGATAATTTTGTGAAGCAAGGGAAAGGGTTTGACTTCAATAATGAGTTGATGACCTTTCTAGCAAATATACTGAGACTGTGAAGGATACTTGATACAATAACATGGTTTCATGGGTATATAGCTATTAACTATTGAAACTTTGTTTGGAACCGAAAAGCATGCAGATTTTTCATAGAATGGCCAAGTATGACACTTGGACGTGTAGTTGTGTTTCACACTGGTAGCTGATTCTGAGTGCTTTTATCTGCAGTTCGTGCTGGACTAATAAAATTTTGGCTGTGATGTGCAGAAGAAGGTCAAGAGAAGACAAATGATGATGCTCCAGAGAACAACCCTCAGTATACTACTGTTTATGTCGGCAACCTTGCTTCTGAGGCAAGTTATCTTTGAATTGATTGAAAAAATGCTATTAGATGTATTGATGCCATAGAGATGCTAACCCTCTAGGTTGTGATCACACTCAAGTTATGTATGTGACCATCTGTTGTTGCAGCATATAATATAGTAGTCGCTCTCTAACACCAACAATTGCCAGAGTTGACCAGCCATATCAATTTCACGTCAATTGTCTGCAGCGTTTTTCTTTTTACAACTACATCTTTCAGTTGAAGAATTGCACCCCACTGGAATGATGCTCATGCCTCATCCCATGCTTTAAGATTTCCAAACACGGCCTTTGTTTATGTGCGCTTGTGTGTGTGGGGGTTGGAAGGGCAGGGGAAGAGGGATTCATTGGAGTTTGAGGGCCATAGGATTTTTGATTTACTTGGATCATGACTGTACATTCATTTAGACATAACCCCTTCTGGCTATCTTTGTTAAATAAGCATTTAGTTGAAAGGATATTTACCCCTAGAAGTTATTTCTGTTTACGAGATATGGAGTGTGTAAGAAGCTAAGAGCAAGTACAGTTGTGCAGTTTAATAATGTTTTTATACATGGTCACATAATTAATTGTTTTAGTAAGATAAGATGATTGAAGAATCATAAAAATGTGTCATGGAAGATTTTTCTCTGTTTCTGTAAATTAATGTTCGCTAATTTGCAGGTTACATCAGCTGACCTTCACCGTCAGTTTCACGTTTTAAATGCTGGTGTTATCGAAGATGTCCGAATACAACGAGACAAGGGTTTTGGTTTTGTGAGATACAGCACTCATGCAGAAGCTGCCCGAGCTATCCACCTTGGGAATGCACGGGTCCTCTGTGGAAAACCTTTAAAGGTAACCATCTAGGTGTATGATATGTCTTTTCAGGGTAGTGTGGGTAGGTGTTTAATCTACATTGCTGACCTTCCCCGTCAAGAAAAAAAAAACCATTGCTGACCTTGGCTTAATGTGGTAGTTTGGTTGTTTTAAAATTCTGATGACATTGCTTTTTGATTACAAGTATGTTTAAGTGCCTTTTCTGCTCGATTTTTTGGGCTGGAGGGTGTTTGTCTGGTATTTGTCTATCCGGAAAGATGGCTTTTTCCAGCTCCGATGATTTTTTGATTACTTTTTCAAATATTCTGCTCATATGCTTTATTTCTGCAGTTCTGCTAATAACACACCCTGGCTCTCTATCTTTTTTCTTTTTTGATAATTAAATGGAATTGGTGTAATGGTGGTAAGTTTTGTTTGCCTTGTTTGTTTGTTAACTTAGTAAAGCCCCTATGCCACTAAACGTCTTAAGTATCTCTTTATGTTTCCTTTTTGAGACGTCTACCAAAAAAGCTTCTTTTTATCTTAAATCGGAGCTTAACCCTACTCAACAGAGTCAACACATGTGATCCCCCCAATCTCTATCTTTCTCTCTCCGTATCCCTTGTGATGTGGGCCATCCAACTCACCAACTCTATTTCGATCAATTTTTTATTTATAATTTTGGCCCTTATATACAAAGAAGTCTATACATCTTACTTCTAACTAGAAAGTAGAAACCTTAAATTATGTGCCCAAACCTATGAGGAAGGTTTAGACTGAAGGATCCAAGTAGAGACACTACAAGTTTATCATTATGATAAACATAAAAGCGTGTGTGGGTGAGGAGGTTTTTTGGGTGGGGTGGGGGTGGCATGGTGAGACTGAGACCAATGCAAAAGAAGATAGAATGCGCATTGAAGGAATTGGAACAATAGATTTTGACATAAATGATGAGTCATAAAACTGATAATGCTTTAAATAAATATACAGAATAAAGAAATTAGTTGGCTCCTTGTTTTTTGGAGTGATATTTTCAATTATGTTTCTCAAGGATGCAGAGTATCATCGTAGGTGAATATTTTGATTATTTGTAATTGCCTGGCTACTTGTATAGTCTTTCCGTTATTATATTTTTCAAATTGGTTTTGTCCTGTTTTATCTTTGGATCCAATCTTAGCCATTTATCAATAGTCCAATTATTGTTATGATTGTGACATACACAGAGAGATGCACATGCTTTATAACTTATGTTAGGAGATTGGTATGTATAACAATCTTTGTTTCTTGTTTTGCAGTGCTCTTGGGGCAGCAAGCCTACTCCACCTGGTGCAAGCTCTACACCTCTTCCTCCTCCACCTGTTCAAGCATCAGGTTACACTGCTGCTGATCTGGCTGCCTACGAGCGGCAGCTTGCTCTAGCCAAAATGGGCGGTGTTCAGGCTCTCATGGGTCAGCATCCACTTAAAGCCGCTGCTATGGGAATGGGTGCTCCTGGTGCCAGCCAGCCAATCTATGACCCTGCATATCAGAATCTTGCTACATCACAACAGCTAATGTATTATCATTAAAGTGTTCCTATTCGATAACCTTTTTTTCTTCTTCCTGATGGATGTATGGTATATTAGCCTTTTACCCTCTTTATTTTCCTTTTCTTTCGTCTTTCAAGTCATAATATTATGATTTACTTCTTTATACTTACAGTATGGAAACGGTAGAAACGATATATTGATGTTACAAAATATGTGCACTTGCCTGCATATATTTCAGAGCTTGTACTATCGGTTTTACAACCTGATATTACAGATGTAATTTATTGAGATCTTTGCAACAGATTTTTCGTTTCCACCTTGTTTTCTTTTCCGTGTTTTCCCTAATGATGAAGTATATTATTCTCGAAGTCAAATATATTCGGATACTTAAACCTGAGGTTGCTTTATATTTGAGCTCAGCACTGATATGTGCATGTGCAGTTTGATTCTCTACGCATTTGCTGAGTTTAGGTCTGATGTACTACAACAAATTCCTTTGACAGTAAGATTACCAGAAACGTTGGATTGCTTTCTCTTTCATTTGAGTTTCTTTCTACTCTTTCTGGTTTTTGGCTCTTCTGTCTGTTTTCAATTATTTTTCTGGTAATAAGATTTCAAGTGGGCAGATGCCTAATTCTCAGAAAGCTAATTGGTTGTCCCAAATGTTAACCAAACATTAGGAAATGTAGAAAGCTCCAAACTTGTTTGCATCAGCAGAAAGTAGTGTCCTTTTTTTTAAAAAAAAAAAAAAAAAAAAAAAAAAAAAAATCTGAATAAGCTAAATTTTTTACTCTGATATACTGTAAGGACTTTTCTTTTTCTAACTTAGGGCATGTTCTCATTGACTGAACTCAGCTGAACTGAACTGGACTGAACTCAGCTGAACTGAGCTGAACTGAACTGAACTGAACTGAAATGAATATTTTATAAGAGAAGGAAATTAGGAGCTGAACTGAATTGAGCTGAACTGAACTGAACTGAACTCAGCTGAACTGAACTGAATTTCAACGTAAGAGAACAGGCCCTTATTTTGTCAAGATCAGACTACTAGAAATTGTGCATAAATTTTCTTTAATTCTTTTTTTTTTTGTTTTATTTTTTTCCATAAAATGGAAAATAGTATAAGGTGAAATATTAAACTTGCACATTTAGTTCATAATATATGCACACGTTACATATATTAGACTAGAGACTGAATTAATTATATCAAATCGGTTCCTAATTTGTTGAAGTTAGATCAGAACACCTTATAGTTGAATATTTTTGACCTTTTTCTCGCATAATTCAATGCAAATCATATTATTGAGGTGAGGAACGTTTCATATTAGTCATGCTATATTGATTCTGTTATGGGTAGATTTGTAAAAATTCAAGTGATAAAGAAACGTAGGAAAAATTTTGGATATTTTTTGTGGTAAAGATAAAATTCTGAGTAGATTTCAATTCCTTACAAAATGTTGAAATTGTTTACTACCTCCGGTCCAAGTTAGTTGCAACTTTGAAATATTTTATATCTCACAAATAATACCCCAAAGTTGCAACTAACTTGGACCGGAGGTAGTATAAAAATTTCTCATAAAGGCAACCGTTCCAATTTTTTTTTTTTTTTTTGATAGGGCGTTCCAATATTTATGAGACGAAGGAAGTGTTTTGTAAATTATTATTTATGAATTATTTTATTATAATATAATGTTTTAATCAATCTAGCTATCAATTTCTCGGTGGGTCAATTTTGCTTCACGTCAAAATCATGTATAGTGACTAATTGAATATAATAATTTGGAATAGGTAATTGAAAATAGGTCAGTTTTACACTAATGTAAGCATAGACTAGTAGAAGCGGTAAATTTTAAATTTGCAATTACTTTGTAAAATAGAGAGACTCCTCCGTTTTTAAATACTTGTTTCATTTTCTTATTTGTAAAACTTTTACAATATTTAATTAATTTTTTTTCCTCAAAAAAAATAAAAAATTAATTTCTCCCACTTAGTGGAACCAACATATATTCTCTCTCCTCCAATTATTCCCACTACTTCTTTTCTATACAATTTTTTATTCTTCCACCCACCCCACTACCACCCTATTTTATTACTTTATCCAATTTCTCCTAAAATTCCACACATGAAGAAATAGAGCAAGTATTTAAAAACGGAGGGAGTAAAATTTATAAAGTGATCCTACAAAACAAAATTCTTAAATACAAAGAAAAGTGTATTATATTCCCACAAAAAAAAAAAAAAAAATGAGAGTAGCTGATTTCTGTAGCAGAGATTTCTGAACCACAATATACAATTCCCTGACTGCTTTAACACTGATTTTGTTGTTGCTACAAAATTTCTGTATATTTCATTCAGCATCTAACAATATCAACAGATTATGTCTTTTCCTAGATTTAATCAGAATATAAAAAGCATATAATAATTTGTAAAACATATAATACTTCTGTAATTTACATCAAAATTTATGATTCTCATTACAGTCACAACTAAGCTCAACCCAACTCAACTCTGACTTCTCATTACAAGTTGAGCAAAATTCTGTTCTTTTTTTATATATATAATCACAGATTTGGAGATTTGCCGGATTTTTTTTAAACTCTTTTTTTCTTTTTGTTATTTTTAACCTAACTTATATTATTATTCTACAATATAAGATATTAATACTAATAAGAGAAAATTTATTCCTAATGATGGTATTTATATTATGCTGCTACTATCCCAGTTGAGAAGATCTGGCCTCTACTAGAACAACCGTAAGGCGATGTCGAAAGCTCGCCAGATCGCGGTGTTTCCGACCTGCATTTTTCTTTCCTCTCTTCAATCCTTATATGTCTTTGCCTGCATTCAGTACTACAAAATGCCTTTTCCCCCCTGTTTTTACATAACATAAACATACATATTAGTATTATTATTGTTACATCCTTATAATAGTGCTAAAGTCAAAACGTGTTAACTAAAAAAACGGAGGGTATATTAGCCTGTTAGGATATTTAAAAATAAGTATGAAATATTACCTGTACATGTAAATGTCCTTGCCATGAAGAGCTTTCCTACAAGAGTGACATGAACTAAGAAAATCCAAATCCGAATCCGAATCACGAAAATCATCTGAGAATCTAGCCGGAGATGATATGTTAAAAACCCCGATTTTCTTACTAATTTTCGGTTCCATGGACCGTTCATCACCGCTATAATAAACTCGAGTCGTGGACTTGTTAGGTCCGCGACATGTAACATACGTAAACTCCTCTTCTAATCCGTCCATCAATTCCTCATCCTCGAGTCGAAACACACCGTTTTGGTTGTTCATCTCATTATTATTCTTGATCTTACTAGATTGAGTAACGTTGATCGGATTTGAACGAGTCGAAAATTGGCTACAAATAGCATATTTTGCTAGGATTTCACCACCACATACCACGTTACAACTATTAGACTTGTTGTCAAGGGCTACGACTATAGCCAATCCGATCCCACCGTGTTGATCGTAATAATTGTTACACTTTAATCCCCTAGGAGATTGTAACGACCTACAATCCAATGGACCTCGAGGACTTGTCATCGTATCAACGATCCCGGACCTTAGTACTCCGGCAAGCTTACTAATTGCTGGCCGGGATCGCTTGCCCAACATAATTGATTGATTGATTGATATAGTTAGCAAAAAAAAAAAAAAAAAAAAAAAAAAAAGATTGATTGATTATAGTATGGAATTGTGGGTGGGAAATTTGAGTGGGATGATATAATTGTTCTAGTGAGATGTTGGAGTACACCCCTCTTAGATGGGTCTCTCGAATAAGCACTTGAAGAGGGTTGTCAATTTATGTATGATTGAGTGGTTAGACTTAGCCCACTCCCCTTTTTTATATTATTTTTATTGTATAATTTTTTTTATTGTGGGTCCCATTACATTATTACTATATTCATGATTTGTTTTTTTTTTTTTTTTTTTTTTAAAAAAGTACTGATTTCATTGGCATTCTAATTACTACCTCCGTTACATATTATTTGCAACAATTAGACATTTTTCCTCTCTACTTTATGTCAAATCGTTGCAAATAATGTGTAACGGAGGTAGTATTTTATTCGGGTTTTTATGTATGTAAATTAAGGTGTTGTTTTATTTACTTGAAGGGAACTTGAATCTGCACATAAAAGTATAAGACTAATCAGGTTGTTAATTAAATATAGGTACCTCTTTTTGGCTTGAATTGAATTTTTTGTAACTTAATTTATGTTAATGTATTAATCGTAATTTAAGTGAAAAAAAATGATGAGGAGAACATGGTTGTAGTACAAAAATTAACTAGTACGTACCTTTTTATAAGAGGGTTTTTGTATTAGTGGGGTAAATATAAGCCAATAGTATCAAGAAAAAGGAACGATTAGATATAAAGATGATAAATAAAATATACAAAATGAACCTAATTATAATAGCCAATGAAATGAGAATGTTGTCTTTCTTTACAAAACCGAAAGAAACACCGAAATTTGTTAGAACTTTGTAAACAATACTTGAATACTTAATTACCCCTACACATTGTTAATTATATGTTGGGTATATTATACTCCTTTAAACTTATTAACAATTTTTTTAACTATGGCAATTCTCTAGTAGGTTTAATCTCCATTTCTCCAATCCTATTTTAAGGAATTTCAATGACAAGATCCTTAATAGAATTATGTTTCTAAGTATTACACTTTTTTTTGGTAGATTTATTACACTTTAATGCAAGTATTTGTGGTTCGTTCTATATTGAATGATTCTATATCATATAGATTTGATTAATATTACAATTAACAAAATCCTACAAGATAATGTATTTATTGTATTAAGTACAGATATCATATAAAAGTTCAATTTTTTTTTTTTTTTTGAAAGAAAAGATAGAGCATTATATTAATTAAGGAGAAATGTCCATCTCCGCAAGAGTTACAATACTATGGGGAAAGGAACTAAGACGTACAACTTCATCATTCCCTCCCAAATCACCTCGAGCAACAAGGTGAGCTACCGTATTACAACTTCTTTTTGCGTGCGAAAATAAACGTACATTGAACCAAGCTCTATCCTTTCTAATATCATCATAGACGACATGAATCGGGGCACGACCATTGTCACTAGAAGAGACAGCTTTGACGACATTCACTGCATCTGTTTCCACCCAAATGTTCCTATAACCAAACCGCATAGCCAACTGAATTGCATAGCGCATTGCCTGAGCTTCGACACATTCCGGAGTTGCTGGGTTTACTGCCTTCATTGTTGTCAAGACTAGCCTCCCCTCAGCATCTCTAAAGACGACCCCCAATCCAGCATTGCCCATCGAAGGGACGTGAGCATCCACATTTGCTTTAATACACCCTTGCGGGGGGCATTTCCACACAACACTACTTGTTGGCATAATTGGAGTAGTTGGAAGAAAGACCTTCTTGGCATATTCATAGTAGTCCTCGACTAGCCTACAATACCCAGCCGCGAGCATAACTGCATCCGGGCTTTCATTCTCAAAGATGGTCAGATTTCTACATCGCCACGCAGCCCACATCAGAGCAGCCATACGTCTCAGCACAGTGCCATCTATTTTGCTATGCAACCACATCCATCGCGCCACAAAGGAGTCTGTAGGAGCTTCAGCCAAGTGTTCACCAAGTGCGCTATGTTCCCAGATTACTAGTGCAGCAGAACACTCAAATAATGAGTGAATTATAGTCTCCCTTGCAGCACCACAAACCTGGCAGGAAGAATCAGTTGTTATATGGCGCTGCACTAGTCGATCTTTGACAGCAAGGTTGCCTTTGATAGCTCCCCAAAGAAAATGCTTAAGCTTGGGGGGACCTTGTAAACCCCACACCGATCTCCAGCAATCTTCATTACCACCCACATCTCCCACCACCCCTGCAATATCTCTTGCAAGCCAGTAGCATGACTTGACAGTGAACAAGCTATTTTTCGTGCAGCACCAGTAAATGTCATCCTTGGTAGGATGCGTTGGCAGTGGGTGAGCAAGAATCAAAGCTGCAGTTTCATTATCAAAAGTGGCTCGAATTTTATGTTGATCCCAACTCACGCATCCCTCCACCATTAGTTCATTCACCAGCATATTCTCCTCACACCCAGCAGGTTGCTGAAGAAAAAATTGCTTACCATCCTTCACGATCCACGCATCTTTCCAAGCCTTGACTGCATTCCCATCCCCAATTCTCCACGCCAATCCATCTCGAAGCAGGTCTTTTGCGCCCCATAGGCTCCTCCAAGTATAACTTGGGTCATGTCCTCGATTAGCCTCAAGTACATTTGAATTCTTGAAGTAACGAGCTTTGAGAATTCTGGAAATAAGAGTATTAGGATTAGATTGAAGCCGCCATATTTGCTTTGCCAAGAGTGCTTGGTTGAAACACTTGAGGTCACGGAAACCCATCCCCCCTTTTGCCTTCGGAACACACAATTTCTCCCAACTTTGCCAATGTAGCTTCCTGTGATTATATGTCGATCCTCACCAAAAGCGGCATAGCAGACTATGAATTTCATCAATTAATCCTTCCGGCACCTTAAAAATGCTCATCATGTATGTTGGGATAGCTTGCGCAACCGCCTTAATAAGGACCTCCTTACCCGGCTTTGACAATAACCTCTCTTTCCAACCATTCAACTTCTTCCAAATTCTCTCTTTCAAGCAAGCGAAGATGGCCTTCTTTGATTTACCAATAATCGTCGGCAACCCCAAATACTTCTCATGTCGATCAACCTCACGAACCCCCAAAGTATCCACAATTGCTTGTCGTCTTTCTGCCGTCACACTTTTACTAAAAGCCACCTCTGTCTTATCTAGATTGACCTTCTGACCAGATGCTCTTTCATACAAACTGATAATATCAGCTATCTTCGAGCATTCCTGCAGAGTAGCTTTAGCAAATAAAATACTATCATCTGCAAAAAATAAGTGAGACACCCTAGGAGCCGCATGACAAATTCGAGCCCCACTTAGCTTCTTTTCATGAGCCGCTTTTGACAATAGACCCGAGAAAGCATCAGCACATAAAAGAAACAAATAGGGAGAAATTGGGTCGCCTTGACGAAGACTACGAGAAGGAATAATGAACAGGCCAGGAGATTTTCAATAATGAAAAATCTTGTTTGGTTTGTTTCGATTTATAATTTCAAAATAGTTATTAATCTCCTTAACCCATTCCCTTCCCGTAGAGCGAGGGCTTCCCTTTCTCTCTGATTCACCTCCTCCTTGCTAGACTGGATTTCTGAAATGGCTCGACCGAAGGAAGAGACAGTGCAGAAAGCCAGTTTAGTTCAATACCTGCTCGAATTTCAGACTAGCTACTTCGTAGAAAGTCGCTGAGAGACAGAAGTTGAAAATGGGAGTATGGAGCCATCGTCGATCAAGTAGTAGCATAAAAGTTTCACTTCCGTTGTTTCTTTGCACTTGCTATACATGTCAATTTACACTTCCTATTGCATTAATTCATCAAGTTAACAATAAGTTTATCCCTCATACTCAATTCTTTACCTTAGACTTTGTTAAATCAGCTTTTCACTATTTCCTTTGTTCCTTTTCATTATATTCTATATATTTAAACTTTTATGGAACTTTTTAAATCTTTGACGGTAAAATCACAATATAAACATCAAAACCATATCATGTGCGATCTTGCTAGATTCAGCTTGAATTTATTTTCAACTTATTTTTAGAATTTATATTCATATCGTATTACATATACGATCAAAGATCATATATTGGAGACAATAAAATTCAAATCTTCAATAATAAAAAGAAATGAAAAGTTATTTTTAATAGTTTCTTATTATTTCGACGCATACAAAACTCTGTACTTGCATATATAATCTAAATTAAGTACTTCAAGACTTATTTTTGTATACCTAAAATTATTTTACTCCAAGACTCATTTTTTAAATTGTACTTGCATATACTCACTCCCTTTTAAAATATTTGTTTCACTTTTTATTTCCGTCTTTTTC
Source organism: Chenopodium album (assembly GCF_948465745.1). Lineage (NCBI taxonomy): Eukaryota > Viridiplantae > Streptophyta > Magnoliopsida > Caryophyllales > Amaranthaceae > Chenopodium > Chenopodium album. The sequence continues at coordinate 7,400,838 of NC_137857.1, forward strand.
CTTTTTTGGGAAACTTTTACAATATTTAATTCATTTCTCACACCTAGTAGGCCCAACATAGTACTCTCTCTCCTCCAATTCTTTTACTTGTATTACTTTTGCTTTTTATAATTTACTACCTTGATATTCTATTACTTTCTCCAATTTCTTTTAAAACCCTGTGCATAGAGAAATGGAGCAAGTATTAAAAACGGAGGGAGTATAATCTAAATACTGTATTCCAAGACTCATTTTTTATACCTAAAATTATTTTATTTTATGTCGTTTAAATTTATTTTGTTTAAACTTAGTTTAGTTAAATTTAATAACTTATTTTGTTTACACATTTTATTCTATCTAAAATTATCTTAATCTATTATTTCTAAAATAAGATAAAAAATAAGTTAAATAGGATGAAACAAACAAACACTTAAAACAATGTCCAAGTTTCTCCCACTTTATTGCATGAGTCATGTCAAAGACTTTCCTCAAGACCCCCTTAAAATGAACTCATGAAAAAAAATCATGCATAAAAATTATGAGGAAAAAAAAAGTCATGAGAATAGTTTATTTTATTTGAAGTAAATTTATTTATTTTTTCTTCAATAAAAAAAGTAAATTTAAATTCGAAGTAAATCGAGATCAAATGATTCATAAAATGTCACCTGTCATAGGACAAAAATTAAAAAATTGTCCACCTTCAAAAAATGGGACCCACTTACAAAAAAAAGGAATCTTGGCCCACAATTGCCCCCGGAATCTGACACCAAAAGGGATACTCTTCAAGGGCATTTTTGGAAAGTGGGCCCTTTTTTTGTACGTGTCATTCTTTCGACGGATGGGCTCAATTACTTGATTATGACTGGAAACCACTGTGGGCCTCAGCCCACTTCATTACTGGGCCCACTTTCTTTTGTACCTATTTTATTTTTTCTTTTTATTTTTTTTATTGGTTTTAATTTTTTGAGATGAAAATGACTTTTGGTGGGGTTTTAGGTGCCGGTGTTGTACTGCTACCTTGAAATTAGCCTGTTTTTTAGTGAGAAAAATGACTAAAATGCCCCTCTATTTCTCTCTCTAATAATTTAGGGTGTCAATGTGTCATAATATTTATTAAAAAAAAAAAAAAAAAGTAGGAATCTATAATTATTACGTTTTTTTTTTATAATTATTGTTTCCTTTTTTATTGGGTACGCAAGAATCTTATTTTTTATTAATTTTTTTAGATGATTTTTATTTTCATTATTATTGGGTAGCTTTCATTGCCAACTTGCTTCTCCTATTTTATTCGACCTAGACTAGATATGAACAAGTTCCTATCAAATTCAACAAAACGTAGACTTGCCTTGAGTCAACATTGGGCAACCAAATTACCTTTTATATTTTTATTTATTTTTTTTTCATAAAAAAACACCTTTTATTTAATATTCATAGCTTCAATCGGACAATTTTTTTTCCTCAATTTGATGTAACGTAGTAGAATTACAAATGTGTGGTTTTATGAACGACTTAACAAGTTCCCCCGAGTGCATAATGAAACTTGTCTCAATTCATCTACTCGTATCCCCTCCGTGTTTTTTTTAAGTGATACATATTAATCGACATATAGTTTTAGGCAATTTAATTGACTTAAATAAAATAAGAGGTAAGTGGGGTAATGGAGTATTAAAAAATTGTTAAAAAAAGATAGTGGGGTTAATAGTTTATGAAAAGTAATATATGTGAGAGGAAAGATATAATAAAAAAGTAATAGTGGGTTTGGGTGGGGACCATGAGAGGAGAGAGATATAATATTTTAATGTATTGTTTTGCCAAAAAAGGAAATGCATCACTTAAAAAAACACGGCGGAAAATGGAATATGTATCACTTAAAAAAATACGGAAGGAGTATGTAAAATTATTGCTTATCTAATACGAGTATAATTTCTTTGAGTAACCAATGAAAATATTTTTAGAGGAGATCTATACTTTTTTTTACGAATAACCGTTAATGTTATGTGATAATTAATTATTGTAAGTTCGTCATAGGGCCTGTTCTCTTCAGCTTATTTTCAGTTCAGTTCAGCTCCAATAAGGTCATCAGTTCAGTTCAGTTCTTATCTTAATTTCCTTCTTTCATAAAATATTCAATTCAGTTCGGTTTAGTTCAACTCCAATAAATTTAGTTTAGTTCAGTTCAGTCAATCAGAATAGATTTTTACTTACAACTTCCTTAATATTCAAAAGTGAGAAGAAAAACATATAACAGATTAATATCATCATGCCATTCAACTACTATCTAAATACAATTTCTTTATCTTAAGTACCAACATTAACATTTTCATTAGAAAATTAAGAAACAAATGTCTCATTAAGTCATTTTTCATAAATTGCACCTTGTCTAGTTTCTATTTTCATAAATGACATGAGGTTGTAGAGTTGAGGAATTATTGGTTCCAGCATGGGTATATAGGGAATAGGGAATTAGGGATTGACCCCTTAATTGCACAACCCCTTCCAACACAATCGAGCCTATGTAGGAATGACAATGGATCGGATCTACAAAATGCTATGTATATATGCTAAAACAACAACTACTAGCTTTAGGAAATTTGGAAAAATTATATGGAATTTTTTTTTTCTCCAAAACTAAAAATTATTTTAGGGAAAAAAATAATATAATTAAAATCATATATAAACCTTTTGGAATATTTTCCAGATATGAATTAATTATGAAGATTTTTTAAAAAATTTTAACTTATTACCCATTTTCTTGTAAAAAAATGATCGAAACTTATTTAGTTGGGGATATTTAAGTTCTTGGATTCCTAGCATAGAGGGCTTTGTTGAACTTAAAATAAAAAAGTTTGAGTATATTCTGTCCAAATTAGCACAAAAAAAGAATAAATAGCTAAATATTAAATAATATATGGCGTGAAGTAGTGAATACAATGGGATATTATCAATTTATCGATATTATGATATCAATAATCCCTAGTTTAATATATAATCTATACTAATATTTTAAAAGATGTTCCTAAAAACGTCTATGTGTCACATATACTCGTCATTACGCCACGTCATAAACTCAATTCTTCAATACACTATGTCACCAACTCAAACTTCTAAGAAGAATAGTCATTGTTTAACCACCTAAGTAATTCTCACTTATGTTATAATCTTGTACACAAATTTATGTTATACTACAAAAGTATTGAACATGTCTCATTCCCTTTGTTGCTGTTTGTTTGTCAATTTTTTCATTCCCTTTACCCGTTTTTATTTTTGAGTTTACCTAAAATCAATTCATATTGATTCCCCACCCCCTAGACCTTTCCATCCCTTTCCTAAGCCACCACTACACCACCATACCTACACAAGCTGACAAGCAACTAGTTACCCCCCCTCCCAGCCACCTTGCTGGAACTCGCAGCAGCTCCCCACCCCTCGCCAGAATTCACCATAGCTTCCCACTCCTCGCCGAAATTCGCCGCAGCTCCCCACTCCTCGCCGGAATCCACTTTTCACCATCGAGTCAATTTATCTCCTCCTTTTCACGACGGCGCTTTTGCGCTTCGACCCATTTTCTCTGTCCTACCCCTGTTCTCAAGATCTGCATTCTCTTTCTTCGACTACACCTAGAAACCGAACCTCAAGACAAAGCAAGATTGAGTTTTCTCGAAACCTTAGCGGCTAGGCCAGGGGAAGGGACAGTCGGCGATTTTAAGGGGAGGAGATTGTTTTCTAGGGTTTTGCGTGGGCGGGGGAAGTTTTGCGTGGCAGCGAGGGGTGAGGGAGGTTTGACGACGGGCGGCTAGGGGTAGGGGAGGTCGTGGTTGGGCGGTGGAGTGGCAAAACAAGTGGGAAAGATGGGTTGTGGGGTGGTGGTGGTGATTCCCTTTGTTTTTGTAAACCAAAACAACATACCGTATGGAAAGGGTTTTATTCCATTCTCTTTCATTCTCTTTGTTCATTCCATTCCGTTTACCTGCAAACCAAACGGCCCCTAAATGTCTTTTAAAAAGTTGATAGTTGCATAACTAAAAACAGTAGCAATGTGGGGCAACGCCCGGGCTATACACTAGTTAAATAAATAAATGGCGTGAAGTATTGAATACAATGTTTCGATTGCTTATTTGCTTCTTACGACAAAATAAATTAAGGTGCTGGGATGAGAAATTGAGAATAATATACAACTAATACCAATAGTTTAAAAACTATATGAACTGCCAACTCTATGAAATATGACTATAGCTGTTGAGTTTTTAGCTGCAATATTTTATTTTATTTTTAAATAGTAGACAAAAAAAGAATATTAGAAGTAAAAACATACTTCTTCTATTTTCTTTACTTGCAATCAATATACAAAGTACTCCGTATATAGTATCAAGACATGGACTTTTAAGAGCTAATTAGCAAAGGTAAACACATGACGTTATCGAAATTATTTCAACACGAATGAGAAATGTTATGTACTACTAGTCTACTATACATAGTTGAAAAAACTAGTTTGATTAAGTTTTCATTTCCACTATCTAATCTCTTCAATAAAATACGTGTCATGAGACAGTATTGCAATTTTTTTTTTAAAAAATAAAAAACAGAAGAAGTATAATTAAAAACTTTGATTCTAATAATTGCACCCTAAAAACCTTACTAAATTAATTCAAAAGGTTTTGTGTGAGATCGGGCTCAATAACAAAAGTCCAATAAAAAGGTGCGGGGTAACTAAACCCGATCGCGAGGCCCGCAACACTAAAAACATGATAGTGGACTCACGTCATTCCGTCTCACCCAAAACTTTACCAAATTCATTAGCGTCTCTCCTACCTTGTGTAAACATGGCTCTTACGAATGACATCCCCATTTTGTATGTATATGTTGCTTTTACACGCATCCACACACCATCAAAGAAAATTTATTATTTAATTTGCTTCCATATCATTAGTCTATGATCCTTCCTTTTTTAAAGGTGTTTTTCAATTCCAAGCACAAAACCAACCATGAACAAGAAATGTATTGTACTAAAATATGTTCCAAGAACAAAATTTTCTTAAAAAAGAAACTTAGTTGGAAACTTATTAGCCAATCACATATTAGAAACCCACTCTACAGTCTATATTTGTTTGGGAGTAGGGGGATTAAGTTACCTCCTTTTGTTACTCTCAACTCTCAAGCGTTGACATGTGGAGTTGAGCTGATTTAACATGTGAAAGGTGTCGATTTACTAGAGTCTTTAATCTGAACTTAAAAAATTTGTAAATAGAAAGATTTCTATAAATTTTTGATTGCTTCCCATGCATAGTAGAGGTAGTATACTACTCATCATTCATACAAGTATGACGTGAATGACTTAATTGTTTGAATATAATTATATTGATGATTAGATTATTTTGTGATAAACCAATACTATTTGCTATATTTGATTTCAATGAAAAAAGATCAATTGATGAATAAGATCAATTTCGAGTCAATTAATATATTAATTTCAATTACAAGCCGGATCAATTTTGATTTGAATTATCCGTAAGTAATGGTTTTATGTATAATAATTTAAATGGAGTCATTCATGTCACATCCGTTTAACCACAAAAGTATATAAGTTGTAGTGTACACTGTAACTACTCTCAAAGTTCACAATGAAATGGGATCATTCGAGGCATATAATATATGATGGGAAACTTTCGTATATTATTCTATTCTTTCATTACCTTTAAGATCAGAGCTTTTAACATTTCTAAGAAAAGTCCCTTGCTCATACATCTTAAACCACAGTTTTAACACTTATATTCTCATTTCTTTTCAAGTACACATGAAAAGAATTTTACACATGAAATTAATATTCTATGGATTCGTTAAAGAACCCTGGCCTAATGGTGCAATTTTGTCTGTTAGTTATCACTTGAAATTTTTTAGTTACATGGAATAACTTGCCTTGATCATTGGAGTGTATACATCTAGGGATGCAAATTAGTTGTTTCATACTACACAATAAAAAAGATTGAGCAATTATATTCACCTCCTAAATATTGAGTCTAACTCGAATAGGTTTGTGTTTGACTCGTTGATGTTCACAATGGAAGACTTCATCTCTATTACTTCGTATATAAGTCAAGGGAGGGGCTGTGGTATCCCTGTTCAATGTGCCTTTGCTTTTAATTTCTTGTCACATCTAGTGTTATATAAGAAGGTTTTTATAATATTTTTAAGTATATATAAAGGCTTAAAATTACAAAATTGGATGAATTAACACTATTCTTATGGTCGTCAACATACTAGCAATCCAAAAACCACGCGAATTCAAGTGTTGACGATTATTTAGAAAATGAGGAAATATACGTAAATAGTATAAAAATTAAAGTGCTACGAGTAAAAAGAAAAGGATGAAGTAATTTGTATACGTTAATACAGAGAGAACCTAGTCGTCATGGCTGTTTTATCATAGGTTTTGTTCCTACTCGTCAAGTCATTCAATATTTCTGATGGTTAGAGCCCGAGGTTTTGGGAGCCTAGTCAGCTAACTATTGAATGTTACTTTCAAGCTTTTCAATGCCTATTGACTATCTTAATTTTTAGTGTTAATGGTATTTTGTTTTTGCAATAATTTCCAAGGAATGATGGGGAATTGAAAAGGAAAGGCTGTTTGAATTATCAATTTATGCATAATTTAAGTGAATGGCTGGGAAAAAAATAATGCGAGTTGTACTATAAACGGAGTACGTTTGTATAAATATACAGAATACATAGATCTTTCTTCATATATCGTCTTGGTTTTAGTTTGATGCTTTAACTAGCCGTTTGGCCCGTGCAATGCACGGGTTATTCATATAAAATTGTATTGAGAGATAAGTGAGGAAATATCACTAAGTCATTATAGGGTATAATATGTAATCGGAAACATGATTAAAGAAATTTAAATTTTGGAACATTAATCGAAAAAGAGGCTTAAATAGAAAGGTGGAAGTGCTAAAATTAAAGAGAGATAATAGGAAAATGTTGAATTAAAGGAGAGAGAAAAAGATGAAGAGATGAAGTACAACTTTAATGAAAGAATTAAAAAAAATGGTGTAATAAAAATTTAATAGTGTAAGATGACAAGTGGCACTATGGTTAGAGAAGTGTAATAGAATGGATAGGGACATGTGTCTTTCTTAGTTTCTTGGTTATAGTTTTTAAATACTAAGTATAGATATAGATTAATGCGTAAATTATACGGTAGTTAACTTGAATGAAAGCCACAAAATGTATGACTAGACTAGAATTGGGTCTAATATGGTTCATAAACAATCAATTAAGTCGGTTTTGGATCGAGTTTTGTATTTTGACAATTATTTTAATCCTAAAGCTTAAAATGATTTCAAATATCAAGCAATTATTTATTACTTTCATAACCTATTGTGGCTGGGGAAAGCAATGCTTTATGGCAGTCAGGTTGGCTAGCAGGTTTGGCTTCAAGAGAGAGATTTTTGAGTCCGATAATTTGTTTCTTGTCTCTCGTCTCACTAAAGCAGCCATCCATCTCATGGAGTTAGACTCTATCTTAGAAGACATTTTATCCTTCTCTATTTGTTTTGATTTTATGTTTTGATCTCATGTTAAAAGAGAAGGGAACTTTGTTGCCCACCACCTAATTACTAATGAGATTAATTCCTTTTGCCGTTGAATAAGTGTGGGTGAATCATTATCCTTATGAGATTTTCCCATATATTTTGATGGACTCTATGTCCCTAAATTAATATATTTTGCTCGCATTCTTTAGGAAAAAAAAAAGTACTCGTAACAAATTGGGATATTGCCCCAGATACACAATAGCTGGAATTGGGATTATAAATACAAAAGTACTGCATTGTTTTTCATCAATTTTTGGGCTTTTGCTCAAAGATCTTGGACCGATCATGCCAAAAATAGTTACCCAATTCAACTAATTTTGAGTTGGGCTAGCTGGTTTGAGAATTTTGAGTCTGAGATTAAATAAAAACAAAAAAAATAAAAAAAAGAATATTGGGCTTAAAAATTATTATAGCTCATGTCAAGCAATGTGACAAAGTTTTGCACTGGTTGTCACTTGTCACTAGCCTACCGTAACCTTCCTCCTTTATCCAGGTTTGGAACTGGCAGTGGAAAACCCACTTGTGACTTTGTGAGGTTTTTTTGATTTATTCTTATGTCGCTAATTAAGTTGTTGACAGTATTAATAATGAACAAAATTATGTAAACAAATATTTTTAGGGACATATAAATGCCAGCACATTTTTCTGAAAAGTTCATAAAAGAAGCTATTACCATTTTAATGATGGCAAATAAGTAAATAAACATTTTAAGGGTACAAATGTCCAAACACTATTAAGAGTTATCTCAAATTTTTTAAAAGATAGGGATTTGATTACTCTCATAAATACGAAGTAATATTTTTATTACGAATCTTATCTAATAAATTTAAAGCAGCATTATTATATCAAGATTAGAGGTGTCAATTCAAGTATTTGAGTCGGTTTCAATGAGGTCAGGCCAGGTCTATTTCAAAGTTGAGTGATGCTAATTAAATTATTGTGTCCATACGATTCGAAATTTGAATTGATTTTCGAATCAGATCTCATCCAAGTTAGTTTTTGACACCATTCAAAATAAGGTACATTCGGTTCATCCTATAAATATTGACGCAAAATTTTACAAAAATAATATTATAAATATGGCAGAGTATTATTTTTTTAAAAAATTTAATTTCAATCAAACTTGCAAATTTAATATCATATCATATCATATCATATAACTGATATAAAAAGCTAAACTATTACCCAGACCTTGAGACACTGACACTTAACTCTTCAATTTTTAGCCAAGTGTCGCACCACGTTGGATAGATTTAGATAGACTTCATAGGATAAAAAAATTAGTTTAGAATTCTATTTTCAATCAAATTTGGATAGAATTTTAGGATAAAATTGTTAGTTCAGAGTTTTATTTTCGATAAAATACCAATATTTCAGATGTACAAATTGAATTATAATTTTTTTTTTCAAAAAGAGTTTAGATTTATAGTTCTAAAAAAATAATCATATAAATTTATTTTTTTATATCATAGTATTTTTTTGGAGCAAAGAAAGTAGTTCGAAATGTGAAACATCCATTTATAATATTTATTAATTGGTTAAAATAACATATTTAACAATCTAATATAACTTAATTACTATATAGACCTATCAATCAGGGTCTAATCATGAGTCATCTTGGATCGGGTCACTTCAGGTTACGAGCCAAGAAATGTTAAACCCTTGCCCAAAGTTCTGGGTTCGGGTCAACTCAACAGGCTTTGAACATTTTTAAATTTAACTTTTTTTTTTTTTTTGAAGGGTTTATATTTAACTTATTTTTTGCTATTTCTTTGTTTATTTATTTTTATGTATTTGATCGAAATTTTTCACAATATTATTTTTAGTCATTACATGCCTACTAAATAGCAAATTGTTTAAAAAATTTTAATCAATAGCTAACTAATTTTGTATCAATGATATATTTAAAAATTTTACAAAGATTAAAAATTTATCTTAAAATTTAATAAACCCGGGCATCGCACGGGCACAAAACTAGTATATATATAAAGGGGATTTTTTTTCCCGAGTTTTTAGAGAGCTTTGCAGGATTTCTCTTTCTTAGCGCGCCATATAGGATTATAAATTTTAGTTGCAGCCAATCAAATAAAAGATTATTATTTTCTTTTCCAATTAAATAATTCAAATGCCACGTAAGCAAAATTGGCGAATGAAATTTAAAGCTTAAACTAATTAAATACTCCCTCTATCCCAAAAAGAACGACTCATTTGGCCAAAACTTTGTCCCAAAAAGAATGGCCCATTTGCATTAAAACACCCACCAATTTGCTACAATATTTGTGCAAAATTAGCTTCCCCATATAAAAATTTGTTTTTCCATGTTATTTTATCACTTTCTCTCTCTATTTTTTTACAAACCCCATGTAAATTTATCGTTCCAATATACTTTTACTTCTTTTTACTTAACTTCCTTAATACTCGCGTAATCAACTCAAATGGGTGTTCTTTTTTGGGACGGAGGGAGTATAAAATATTATCCTTTGATATTAGGAATTTTATCTAAATATATAATACGAAGTAAATTTTAGCACAAAAATACAAAAAAAAAATTATATTTTAAAAAATACAAACTAACCGTGTATCACACGTGTTTCATCTAATGTATAATGATTCAGGACTTCGCCCGACCAATTTTTTTTTTTTTTTTTTTTTTTTTTTTTTTTTTACTGACCAATAACTAGTTAAAAACAAAGGTATAACTATTTTTTTTTTTCCTATAAACATCTCACATTCATTTCAATTATCTAGTCCCATGGTGCTCACTCAAGACATCCTCCAAGGAGACAAAGCTAGGCACATGAGCAATGACCGGAAAGTCGAAAATCTCCACTGTCCGAAACCGCCTCTCCCGGAGACTATAAGCTTTCAAGAAGCGATGTGCACACAGTATTAGTATCTCATCATTGTCAAGTATATTGATCACTTGAATACTCCGATACGGGTTCCACCATTGGATATCAAAGTCCTGAATCGACAGCCTTAGACCCCATGATTCCGGCACGCCGTATTCCTCCATCACCCAAACTTGGATATCCGGCCTAAATGCCTTAGCATCAGTCGCACATATCGAAAGGCAGTTGCCTATGATCCCCAAATTTGACCAATAATACTTGTTTTTCTTGTGTAATGAAAATATTGGTGGTGCTTTAATCACCTTGAAATTCTCCTCTACAAAGTCAAATCCACAAATTAGACTATTATTATTGTTAGCATTAACATCATTTTTTTGATTAAATTTGTCCAAATTCCAATGAAGTGTATTATTGATGTAAAAGCCAGGAATTGTTGAAGGGATAGGAAAAGGGGCATCCCCAATTTCTCTCCATTTATTCCCTACCCCAATAGCATAAATTTCGACCCGCCGTTTCGACGGCGGGTCTCCTTTTTTATGAAAGATGCGGAGCACTTTGTACCTATTGGTACGCCCGCAGAGCCCGAAACCCGCCACCACAGCAGATGATAACAAGGTGGTGGCGGGTTTCGGGACTATAATAACCTGACGCATGATCGGGTTCCAAACCCATCTCAGCTCTTGAGTATTTACCTCTCTCAAACCGATCAACCCGTTACACCCATTTACGAGTTGAATGTTCAAATTGCGAAGATTAACCACATGATTACGAGAATCCGGTGTAAGCCGCATCTTAACAATGCCACAACTTTTCTTGTCGATCACAGAAATTTCATCTAGTGTTTGCAGCGAAGATAACTTTCCTTGAACTCGAAGGAACAGAGTTGTTGGCATATGATGAGAATATATTTTGGAGAAATAAGAATCCGAGATTAAAGATTGCCATGATTTGCAGACAAACTTGCAATCGATTACCGTTTTTAAGGGTAATCTTCCCAAGATGTTGATCAATATGCTACATGGTAGATCTGATACTTTTGCAACTCCAGAATTTGATGATGATGATGATGATCCTAACATCAGAGATTTGAATTCTGAATCTTGTTTTTTTTTTTGTATATGTTATTACTCGTATATTTTTTTTTTTACACAGTTATCAATAATCAATCAATAATATATACTAAAAGACACACCTAATGACATAGTTTTTTTTTTTAATAAAATAAAATTCAATTAAAGTAAAAAATCTTATTTATATAAAAACAATTCCTTAACCTTTTATAATTTAGTTACTTAAAATAAAAAGGGTTTTACATATCTTTAACATAAATATATAAATGGCTATAAAAAAATTTCTTAACATAATTTTTCTCATTTTCTTCATCATTTAATATTTTACATATCTTTTATAACCTTTTATTTTGCTCAAATTTGGCAACTATATATTTAGAATTTTCTTTGTTTATAAAAACTAATTATGTAAATAATTTAATAATGGTTATTGAAGATTACCGTGCGTGGCACGGGAACTAACCTAGTTACTCGTATAAGTTTATAACAAACCACTATTTTAATGTAAGTCTATGTATTAATAAACCGCTAATTTACTACTCCCTCTGTCTCCAAAACTTCGACCTGGCCTAATTTTAACCTCAAAATGATCGACCCATTTGCATTAAAATACCCATCAATTTATAACAATATTTATGCAAAATTAGATTCCTTATGTAAAATTTTATTTTTCATGTATTTTTAATACTACCTTCGTTACAGGTTATGTGCAACGGTTATACATTTTCTCTCTCTGCTTTATGTCAAATCGTTGCACATAACCTGTAATGAGATAGTACTTTATTTCTCTAATTTTTTTTACAAATCCCGTAAATTTTAGGTAACAATAAACGAATCTCTATGATATATTTTAGGTAACAATTAGGGATGGCAATGGGTCGGGTCCACTGAGACCCAGACCCGGAATTTTAGAGGTGGATCCAGATCCACTGGGTCTAAAAAAATCAAACCCAGACCCAGATCTATCGGGTCTTGCGGGTCTCGGGTCTAAAACGGGTCCAACTATGATTTTATTGATTTTTTTATAATTTTTTATCTATATTATAAATTTATAAATATACTACGTCAAAATTATAAAAAACGCATTTAACAAAAAAAAAAACTTGTTCATATTCTTGACACACAAATAATTTGTTCATTAAAAAGTTAAGACAATGTAAGAAAAAAAAAATCGTACTCCACAAAAACTTAATTTCTTGGTTGCTTGTTGTTTTATTGCTCACTTTCACTAAAGTCTATCTTCTCAACCTCTAATTACATCGTATATTAAGTGATTTTTTTATAATTATATTATAACTGATATATATTTAGTATTTATAAAAAATTATAAATGGGTCCATGGGTCGGATCTGGGTCGGGTCTGGGTCTACAATTTTTGGACTCGGACGCAGACCCAACCCATTAAGCTTAGACCCAGATCCGATCCAAACCCATCGGGTCTAAAATTTAAGGACCCAGACCCTAAAATATGGATCGGGTCCAACCGGGTCTGGGTCGGGTCCAAGACCCATTGCCATCCTTAGTAACAATTATGGATTTTAGAACTTTTAAAATGGGCCAAATTTAAAAAGTCCTCAAAAGAAAAATTGAACATAGAAATAAAATTAACATAATTAATATTCCCTCCGTCCCCGAATTACATTCGTGTTTGTAACATTACACGAGAATTAAGGAGGAAAGAATAAGACAAATAACAATAATGAAATATTTCAATGAGAAATACAAAACTTGAATGATGTCTTTAAGTAAAATAAAGATAGATTTATGATTAATGATGCCATGTCATCAATCCTTTGGAGAAAAAAAGGACCAATAACATGCTTATAATTGAAAATTAAAAACCAATTATATTCATTAGGTTAGTTATGGGAAGTACAAACTTGAGAAAAAACTATGGAGAGAGAAAATAAGAGTGATATTGGAATAGTAAGAGTGAGAAAGCATTAAATATATTATAGAAACAGATAGTTGATTTGGGATATTTGAGAAAAAAAAAACTTACTAAAAATAAAAATGAGGAATGTAATTTAGGGACGGAGGGAATACAGCTTTTGATTTGTACAAACATATTAGGAGAGTCGTATAGCCTGGGAAATTTTATATATCTAAGACGTTTAATTTCCCATCTATACTGGAACTCATAATTAGTACAACACTCATGGAAACTAACGTAGTTCTAAACTTCTAATACGATTACAAGTCATATTCCCGATATGATGCAACCCTCTCAAAGCCCTAAAAGATAAAATAATACGGAGTAGGGATTTTGAAGAATTAATTTAAGAGAGATTTTATTTATTTATTATTTTTTTAAAAAATATATCTTTTGGTTGGTAAATGTTGGCGGGACATCTTCCAATTTGTTTGTAATATATTTTAAAATTTTAATTTTAAATTAACTTTAAATTCCTAACTTCCAAAGTTACAAACATATTTTTAACTTTATCTATTAAAAACAAACTTTTTTTTATAAATTTATCTAGTAAAGAAATTTTTTATTAATTCAATTAGGATAATAAAAAAAAATATTTATCTTTTACAAGAAACCAAGTTATAATTAAATACACACAAAGAGATATATGAAGTATTTCCTCAAAAAAAAAAAAAAAATAAAAAATAAAAAAAATATACGAAGTATATTATAGCTACCCTTTATTTCAAAATCTTACCCTTTAATTAGTTTATCTAGCTAAGGAAACGTTTAATATAGAGAATATATAAACTCGATAGAAATTATAGATTAGGTAATATAATTACCAAATTACAGGATAAAGTGACAGGCAAAATTGAATTTTATGTTGATGTGTTATCTAGTAGGATAAATTATCCAGGTTTATATGCTAATAAAAGTGGATAGATATTAAGGATAATATTTATAAAAAAGATATCATATGATATCTAATTGCCTATAAATATTAGCTCAAAATTTCTCATCCTTCATCATTCAATCATCAATTTTACGTGTCTTTTGTCATCAAAGAAAAAGATGACGACGATTTCTCTTCTCTTCGCCATTCTCACGATTTTTAGTGTTACACCTTTAGCATTAGGTACGGCTGTTTCCCATGATGGCCGCGCTCTTCTCATTAATGGAGAGCGTAGGATTATACTCTCGGGGTCAATCCATTACCCTCGAAGTACTCCTGAGGTATATATACAAATATTTTTTGTTCATAAAACTATGTTACGACGAATTTATTAATGATTTTTTTTTTTTTTTGATAGATGTGGCCGGATCTAATCAGAAAAGCAAAAGAGGGAGGCCTTGATGCCATCGAAACATACGTGTTTTGGAATGCACATGAACCAGTTCGAAGGCAGTACGATTTCACTGGCAGAAACGACCTTATAAGGTTTCTAAAGACCATTAAAGAGGCTGGACTCTATGCTATTCTCCGTATCGGTCCATACGCTTGTGCTGAATGGAATTACGGGTATACACATATTCTGTATATAATATTAGCATGTATAGACATTGATTTTGCTATTAGAACTAGTAATGCGACAACTAAATTTTAATAATTGCGACTTTAATATATGTTACTTGTCTTGTTTTGAATAGAGGGTTTCCCGTATGGTTGCACAACTTGCCTGGGATCCAGCTTCGAACTGATAACAAAGTGTTTATGGTAAATATTAATTAGCCAATTTATCATATTCTTTTATAGACATATAAATATTCTTTTGTTTGGCTAAAATTATTATAAATTGTAACAGGATGAAATGCAAAATTTCACAACATTGATAGTTGATATGGTAAAAAAGGAGAACCTTTTAGCCCCTGAAGGTGGCCCGATTATCCTAACCCAGGTTCGTTCATCTATGGACTAACCCGAATTTATTCAAAAATAAAATATGGTCACAATTATTATCCTTCTTATACTGTCTAATATAAGAATTTGTAAATTGTATTACGAAGTATATGGTAAAGAATTGTAATTGTTTTATTTCTCTTCTAATGACAATAGATTGAGAATGAATACGGAAATATTATGGGTCCTTATGGAGATGCCGGAAAAAGATACATCAATTGGTGTGCAAAGATGGCCGTAGCTCAAAACGTTGGAGTCCCATGGATTATGTGCCAACAAAGTGACGCACCCCAACCAATGGTACATCATAAAATCTTAGCAAATCAACAATTTATTATTTCCAATTTAATTTAATGATTAGCATCTTATTTCATAATTACATTACATTTATTTCACTAAAATCAGATTAATACTTGCAATGGATGGTATTGTCACGATTTCACTCCAAACAATCCCAACAGTCCCAAGATCTGGACCGAAAATTGGACCGGCTGGTTAGTTGATTATATAACTTATTACTCCGTATAATATAATATTTAATTATGTATCATACTATACTAAATAATGTTCAAAAATAAAATATGAATTATATGTTAATGTTAATTTAACGTGAAATTATAGGTTCAAAAATTGGGGCGGTCAACTTCCACACAGGACTGCTGAAGATGTTGCCTATGCAGTTGCACGGTTCTTCCAAACAGGAGGCACTGTACAAAATTACTACATGGTAAATAAACGAGTTCTCGTACGTGCTAGAAAATTAATTGAATTGTTATCATATATAGATATAGCTAACTTGTGATTTTAATTTTAGTACCATGGTGGAACAAACTTTGGAAGAACTACCGGTGGTCCGTACATCACTACAAGCTACGACTACGATGCACCCCTCGATGAATACGGTATCTAACCCTAATTCATTAACAACATGTATAATACATTAATACATGTCTAGTAATTCGAAGAAATCAATTGAAGAACAAATTTATGTGTTTGTATGATTTATAATGTAGGAAATTTGAACCAACCTAAGTGGGGCCATCTCAAGCAGCTTCATGCAGTGTTGCACTCGATTGAAAAAGTTCTCACTTATGGAGATATTACCAAAACTGATTTGGGCAACAATGTTACGGTACACAAATAATTAAACCTAAAGTTTATTAATGTGAATTGCATTAGAAATTAGACGTATATATTTAACTATATTGTAATTTTAACATGTTTAGGTGACAACTTACAAGACTAGTGTGATCTCGAGTTGTTTTATTAACAACGATAACACATCCAATGATGCAACAATAACATACAATGGCAAAAACTTAACCATTCCTGCTTGGTCCGTTAGTATCCTTCCCGATTGCAAGAATGAAGTGTACAATACCGCTAAGGTGAGGCTTTACTTTCGTGCACATTCACATATAGCGCGAAATTTATAAGTATTAGGTCAATTTAGTTGACATCATTATAATTTGATTGATTATAGGTGAATACACAAACTAACATCGTGGTAAAGATACCTAATGGAGCCGAAAAAGAACCAAGTGCTCTTACTTGGAGTTGGACCCGTGAAAGAATTGGTAAGTTTGCCAAAGGCGGTAAAGGTGACTTTGCTAGGGATGTTCTCCTTGAACAAAAGGCTGTTACTAACGACTCCAGTGACTACTTGTGGTACATTACCACGTAAGTATTGTACAAAATTTAAATTTCGTTGTGATATTATCTAGATCTATTGATATATATTGGAACTAATTTATGCTTTTGTGGTTCGAATTGTGATTAATTAGTTTCCACCTTGAGAAAAATGATCCACTTTTGAGCAATGACGACGTGAAGCTTAACATCAATTCAAGTGCCCATGTTCTACATGTTTATGTTAATGGCCACGAACTTGGTAAAAGTCGATACTAATTTCGTTACATGACTATATTATATTCACTTGATTTTTAGCCGATTTAACTATGTAACACAATCTAATTATTTATTTATTTTATTTTTGTGTAGGATACGAATATGTTAACACTTCTGCCTACGTCTACACTTTTGAGAAGAATGTCAAATTGAGAAGTGGGAAGAACATAATTGCCCTCCTTAGTGCCACAGTTGGACTAAAGGTATAGTACACATTTTATTAGCATACAAAATTGCAAATATATACAGATTGTTACATGTAAATTAAACCTAAAGTTGTAAATCTATTGCTTGTAGAACTATGGTTCATTCTATGACATGACACCAGTCGGAATAACCGGTCCAGTGAAGCTAGTCGGAAAGCAAGGGGCCGTGCTCAAGGACTTATCGAATCATGCTTGGACATACCACACTGGTTTGGAAGGCCTCGACCATGATCATCTCTATAGCGAAAAATCACTCTATGTCAATAAGTGGAGGACTAGCCATGGCATGCCCATTAACACTCGAATGATATGGTACAAGGTAAATAACACGCGCAACTTAATTAATTAGTTCGTTTTATTTATTCTAATTATTATTGTTACATGTACGTAGCTTGTCATGTTAAATATAACTAATTGTGATCGATGATTGTATTTTAATTAGATGACATTCAAGCCACCATTGGGAACAGACCCCGTCGTGGTGGACTTAAGTGGCATGGGCAAGGGAGAAGCTTGGGTGAACGGATTGAGCATTGGACGGTACTGGCCTAGCTATGTATCGGATAATGACGGGTGTACACTTAAACCTTGTGACTACCGCGGTGAATATGATAACAACAAGTGCCTCACCAATTGTGGAAAACCCATCCAAACAGAGTAAATTCGCGTCTTTTTAACTAGTATACCACTTATGTACATACGTTCATTATGTCAAACTCTATAATAATTGTTTTGTTACATACATTTAGGTACCATGTACCACGGTCTTTCCTAAGGGATGACGTGAACACCCTTGTTCTATTCGAGGAACTCGGAGGGAACCCAACAGGAGTTAACTTCAAGACTGTCCGAGCAGGAGGAGCTTGCGCGAATGCATACGAGGGAAATTTACTACCCTTGTCGTGTGAAGGCAGGCCGATTTCTGGTATAAAATTCGCTAGTTTTGGTGCACCTCAAGGAGTTTGTGGCTCTTTTGAGAAAGGTTCTTGTGAAGGTGCTAATGATGCTAAGAGCATCCTTACTAAGGTATAAATATTATATTGGTTACATATCATAATACGAATATTTATTATTTTTAATTATTTTGCGAGTTCTAAATTCGGTTTTTATCTTTGGTAGGCTTGTGTTGGCAAAGAGTTTTGTCTAGTGGATGTTTCGGAGAAGATTTTTGGTGCGGCTTCAAGTTGTGGAGACAAAACCAAGAGACTTGCCGTGGAGCTCGTTTGTTAATTATAGTTTTTTGCCAATTATTTTTAGGTTTATAGAATTATAGGAGTTACGAATTATTCTTTAAGCAGTTATAAGTATGAAGTTATAAACCATAGTATTTACTTCCATTATTGTTATTATAGATATTAGCGGGATATTTATAGAATGTTATTGTCTTTTATTTAACATGATGATCAAGCTTATTTTCGTTAATTTCTCGATTTGTTATATTTACGATGCTTTCCTATACCCTTGAGTACAAGCAATTACATATTCGCTCCTTGTATTAGAGTTTCACTCAAAATAACAAGTGTTGTTGAATCACCCTTTACAATGCAGGCAATCTTTTTCTTAGCTTCCAATGAGGAACATATGTGAAAAAAATAATAATAATAATAAATAAAATAAATCTAAGGTGTACCTTTTTAGGAAGATAAAGTTATGATAAGAGTTAAAAATCTTAAAATATAGGATGAGATCAAAGGCCTAACTAAAGGATAAATTTGATCAAAGGCCTAACCATTTTTCATAAATTACTCCCTTAGCTTTATCCGAAATAAAAGTGCTTACTTCTAATAAAAAAAAAAAAAAAAAAAAAAGGTCTTCGTTTTTCTTTTTAACACTTTGTTCTTAAATAAAATTTTTATTTCACTTTTATCAATTTTTCATTCACTCTTTTAATAAATCAAAAATCCTACTATTCGTAATATTTAACTCAAAAGTCAAACCTAATTTTATCAAGCTTCCCTAAAAAAAAATAATAAAAAAATCAAGCTTATGCAAAACCTATGTGAACTTGTAATTTCGTTATTAAAGTTGACATAGACCCAAGACTTATCCAATCCGAATTTGATTTGTAATTAGATTCCGTCCTTGATTCGAATACAAGGCTTTTTTCGACTTTAAATTTATTTACACATATCCTCGCCCGATCGAATTTGATCTAAATTTAAAGTTGACCCAGAATCAAAGTACTTTGGTCATGAAATCTGAACTCATACTCAACATATCCAAATTTGATTCGAATCCTAAAAAAACATGTCCCAAACTCCCAAATTGATGTTGACTCAGGGCATGTTCTCTTATGTTGAAGTTCAGTTCAGTTCAGTTCAGTTCAGCTCAGTTCAGTCAATGAGAACAGGTGCTCAAACCCAACCGAGATTAACTTCCTAACATGACATTAATTGGAACCGGTTCTAACCTCAATTAAGAAAAATATACTTCGTATCTTTTTTCACCCAAATATAAAGTGACTCAAAATCTCTAATCAATCTGATTTGACCCAACACTGACCAAATATTACATGAATCCGGTGTGAGTGTGTGACTGATCCATCCACAACCCATCCAAACCCGACTCATTCACTACATGCGTATGAATGTATGATACTCCCATACAACCATACCCCAATGTATGCAAAAGAAAATAAACAATAAAAATTGAGATTTGGGCAAGAAAAGCAAGCCCATCCAAAGACCCATCTATTCAAACCATCAACCCACCCACCCACCCACCCACCCATCAACGTTACAATTCTAGAACTCTCTTCTTTAACCAATTTTAAAAAATAAAAACAAAACAATCTCCTTGAAACTTCTAGGGTTTCATTCATTATCCTTCCATCATCTAATCTTTCACACTCTCTCTCCTTCTCAACTCACTCACTTCGCTCTTCCACATCTCTGTTCACCAATTAAAGAGGTAATTAATCATTCAATACATTGCAATTACATGTTTGATTATCTGTTTTTCTCTTAGAAGAAATTGTTGCACTATTGTCTATATGCATAAATTTCTGTTCTTGTTAATTGATAAATGGGGAATTTTTATATCAGCAAATTTTGAATTCTGGGTATTATTGTATAGTATATGCTCACTAATGTGTATTATTTGAGCTAAATTGCAATTTTATCTGCTCATTCTTGCTAATGGGTTAATGGGATTTTTAGGCAATCTTATGTTGTGGGTAGTATTATTCTATTACAAAGTACGAAGTATTTGTTACCCATCTTTGTTAGTGGGTTAATGGGATTTTTATTTGCTAAATTTAGAATTGTGGGTAATACTGTATAGTAATCCTATTCAATTTTTTGCTAGTGGGATGATGTGTTTTTGCTGAATTTCAATTTTTTCTGAATATTATTGCTAATGGGGTTCAATGGATTATTTATTTATTTATTATGTATTTTTTTATTTTTTTTTTTTGGGTAAAATTGAATGGTGGATTGTATTGTATTGTAATGTATATGCTCTTCATTATTGTTAGTGGAATTATGAGATTTTTGTTGCTAATTTCAAATTATGGAAGCAGGAAAATGGCAGCAGCCCAGCTTACAGCAGCAACTGTTTCAAGCAGGAGTTTACCCACTTTTGAACGGCTTAGGCCTTCATCACTTAAAGTTGCCGCTTTTGTTCCGTTGAGACAAGGGCTTAGCCAGAGGTCTTTCCGCCCTCTCGTTGTTAAAGCTGCCACTGTTGTTGCCCCTAAGGTACTTTTGCTTCATTTGATTTGGCTGGTTTTCATAATTTGGTAATTAGTTTTGTATGCGTTTGTTGTTCGAGAATTTTTATTATTGCTGGACTGTTATTTGAAATTTACCTGTTAAGGATTCTAGGTGTGATTGTGGCATGATTTAATAATGGTGTGTAGATTATATGTGCTGTTTGTTGCTGTCAAGCAAGCAATGATGTTGAACTGAATAGGTTGAGTCACTTGAGTGTTTATATTGTTGATTTCATTGGGTGAAGGAATTCTTGGGATTAAGTAGCCAAGTTGATGCTTCGTAGAAACAATGATAAAGTTTAGAAATTGTTGGCTTGAATGTCTTAAACTGGTGATTACATGGGGAATAAGTATTCTGTATTCACTTTAATGTTTTGTGGAGGCAATGATGAACTGTAGAAATGTTTGGTTTAATTGTCCGACATTGTTGAATACATTAGATGGTAGTATAATTGGAGATGAAGTATTCCATTTGATACTTTGTGAAATCAAGGATGAAGTGTAATATTTAAAGTCTGTTGCTTCCATATACACGTATTCATTATTTGTTCTTTCCAATGAGGTTGGTGCAAGCTGATGTGATTCTAGGCTTCTAGCTGTGCATTAGGGTGTGTTGGTAAACTTTGATTTTAATGTTTTAATCGTTGAGCTGCAAGTGTGATTCCCCAAACAGAGCTGTTTGATTGTGAGGTTTTAGGAGGAGAGCCTTCCTGTCATTCCTTTTTTTACTGAAGAGTTGTATTAAGGTCTCTAAACTATTGTAGTTTGTAGATTTTTGTCAACTAAGATTTGACAATTTTCGGAGTCATCTATTTATTGGGTGCTCGTTTCGTGTGAAATTATAAGATACATATTTTTTCATTGTCTATTCTGTGTAAATCTCTGATCAGCTGTATAATATACTGCTCTGCATTAAGAGGTGCCTTGACTTCTCTTTTTGTGACCTAAATATGGACTAATTAGAGTTTACGAGATTCTTGTTATGCCATCCATTATTGATGTTCTCGGCCACAAAGTTTTCTCTTTTTGAACAAAAAATGGTTATATTTGTCTATTAAATTATAAACATCTTTGTTGGTGTTTAATAATTGAAATCTAATTTTAGACCATTATTTGCTGAAACTATGTACAGATTATGTTTATAAATGATAAAGGAAAATTATACTTGCTAGAATTAGGTTAATAATTGCTGTCAAGTTTGTACTTCCCCCATTCCTTGGCATAACTGAATAAGGCTTCCATGTTATTTGAGGTTGAATTTTAACTGCTGATTTATTTATTTATTTATTTATTTTCTTTCAAAATATACTGCTAATAATTAAAAATAAAATAAATATTGATCATGCACTTTTGGTGTACAAGTTTTGTTCTTGGATACTACATAATAGTCTAGTAGTTACACAGATAAGTATTGTGTAGATTGCTGATGCCCAATGAAAATCAAGTTTTTTACTTAAATTTGATAAATCACTGATCTACTCATTGTGTTGATTAAATTGAACAGTATACCGAAATTAAGCCTCTGGCTGATAGAGTGTTGATCAAGATCAAAGAAGCAGAGGAGAAAACCTCTGGTGGAATATTGCTACCCTCAACGGCTGTGACTAAGCCCCAATCTGGCGAAGTGGTAGCTGTTGGAGAGGGCAGGACTATTGGGAAGAACAAAGTAGAAATCGGTGTCGAGGTAACTTCTCATATTTGACTTAACAAATGTTTTTTGGTGCTAATACATTTTGTTTGCTGGTGACAAATGTTTTTCCGTTTTCTTCACTTGGTGCAGACTGGTACCCAGGTAGTATATTCCAAGTACGCAGGGACTGAGCTGGAGTTTAATGGGACAAACCATCTGCTACTGAAGGAAGACGACATTATTGGCATTCTTGAGACAGATGAAATAAAGGATCTTAAGCCTCTGAATGAGAGAGTTCTCATTAAGGTTAGTGTTTGAGTACCATATTATCAATTTTTACACAAGTACTACTTAATGTACTTATATGTGAAATCTCCCCTTGGGTGATTTATCTTTTCACTATCACCTGCCTTGTTTTGTTATGTTATTTTTTTAATCATTTAATTTGATGTACGAGCAATACAGGTGAATTGCATGTGTTGAGTTAAAATGGGTTTATTACTTTTGGTCTGTGCCTATATGATAATCCAAAGGGATTTTGAATGAAGTAATTGCTTGACTCCATCATCCTTGGATTTACATGTTTTCAAATATTCCTTCTTTTCTAATCTTTATGAGATTTAATTGAATGGAGCATGCATATTTTTTCTTTATAATTCTCCTACTCTTGATGCAAGCTGAGTGTTTTATTAAAAATTATCGGTGCCTAAACTTATAGGTTGCTGAGGCTGAAGAGAAAACTGCAGGAGGTTTATTGTTGACCGAGGCATCAAAGGAGAAGCCCTCAGTTGGCACTGTAATTATCTCCAATCTCACTTGTGTTTGTTTGTCTTACTTTCTTTTTGGGTGGTCGGGTGAGGGTGTTAGTCCCACCTTTTTCTTAATGCTTACATTTTTTTTTTGTTGTTGTTGTGGAACAGGTGATTTCTGTTGGGTCTGGTCCCTTGGATGAGGAGGGAAACAGAAAACCATTGTCAGTTTCACCAGGAAACACAGTGATGTATTCCAAGTATGCAGGAAGTGAGTTCAAGGGCAAAGATGGTTCTGACTACATAGTGCTTCGGGCATCTGATGTTATGGCTGTGCTCTCATCTTAATCACAGATCCCGATATGTAAAAGGAACGTTTAGGTGGTAATGATTTTTGTAGCAGCTTGCAGGATAATTATGAATTATGAATCATGAAGTGTCCATATAGTATGCTTGCAATTTTGATTGTTGAGTTTCACATTTCACTTCAATTATGTATTCTTGAACCCAAAAACAGAATCAATAGAAATACGAAAGGGTTCTGAATGTGAAGATTGGGGCTCAATTTTCTTTACAGAGTTAGCCATGTTTATAACTACATTCGTACTTGCCAATTGGGAGAGGACTCATTGAAAATAAGGTTGAACATGCTGTAGTAGTAAAATACAGTTAAAAACTTAAAAACATGAGTGTATGCCGATTTGGCGAAATCAGATAAGGTTAGTTTAGGAAAATTAAGTTCTAATAAAGGTAACCTAAGTTTAAATTACTAAAGAATAAATTTTAATAAGATCATATTAGTTCAGTTAAATCAATGAAGTAAAAATCAGGTGAATAGTACGCATTTTAAGTTGATCTATTTGAAGAGTTTGTGCTTTCGGAATTAAATTGAATTCTCCTCTATGATTAAGCCAATTGTAACTTTTTAGTAAGATCTTTTTCTATATACAAAAGCACATTTCCATTTTACTTAGTAAAATCTCTTTTACGAATTACGACTAAATAAGCAGAACCATATAGTTATCAATTATCCAATCTTATATGATTAATATAATTACAAGGAACATCATGATTCTTCCAACTATTTGTATAAGCATTATATCATCATTTTCATGATAACATAATTAGTGTTATAAAACATAATTTGAAAAAACACAATTATATAGAAATTTTAATTTCTATCAATTCACAAACTTAAAATGATTTATTATAAGATAACAATGATTAGTGATGCGAATTCAATTATGTTATTACCTATAAATTATTTTATATTTACGTGTGATTTCTCATCAAAGAAAAAAAATGAAGATTCATATGATTTCTCTGCTCTTAGCAATTGTCACGATTTTTAGTGCTATACATTCAACAGTAGCTACGGTAGTTTCTCATGATCGCGCTCTTCTCATCAATGGAGAGCGTAAGATCATACTCTCGGGTTCTATCCATTATCCTCGAAGTACTCCTGAGGTACATGTTTGTTACGGTTATAAGTCACATTCAATTAATGGATAAGAGTAAAAAGGAGAAATGCACAATCTTATATTAAAACTAAAATGTGGACGTTAGTATGTAAAATAGGGGCGCGACGTTTAGAGTTCCACTACAAGAACCCACGTGATATAATGTTTTTGTTTTGTAAAATATACCTAAAGTACTACTTGTATAAGTCAGGCTAGTTTTTAATGGCATATGATTGGAGAAAATTGTGCATGTCTCTTCAACACTTTTGTAGTATAGTATTAATTTGTGGGTAAAATTAAAGCATAATGACAATAAACCCATTTAAACCATAGTTTTTAAAGTAAAAATTATTTATATATGTATAAACATTCATATTAAAATAGATTAGGTGAATTGTAACATTTCACTTTAAAAAATAAAAAGTAGATTATTCTTGACTTCAAAATCAATTAAAAAAACCATGGTAGAGGGAAGTGTATACTTTGAAAAAAAAAAAAAAACTACATTTCCTAAACCAAACTAAACCCCTCCCTCATGTTCATGAGTGATGGTAGTAGTTTGTTTGTAACCCATACTTGTCCAGTGTTGTTTACATGCACTTCAACTTTTCATTTGGTGCATCATGCTCACCCATCTTAAATTGTGAGGGGGCACAATATAAACTCTGTATCTATCAATTTGCGTATATTGGACATGATTTGCTAGTTAAACGACAAATAACATACCAACTAGTGCAACCATTGAACTAAAAATAGATGTTGCAATGTAGCATTCTTCAAATCAATTTTGTACACTAATCTGAATATTTTTCTGGCTAAAACATTGTGCCTAGTATCTCATTTTTCCCAGAAGGAAAAAAAACTACCTACCTCAAATTCTAGATTTTCTTAATTAATACTTAGCATTTACATTGCCATATCATATGTGATACAACTACAAGGGATGACATGAATTTCAGCCATTGCCTTTGCATATGGAGTTAGTAACTACTACAACACTACATCTATTACAACCCTAGCTTTACAGATAGGTTGCATGAATGAAAACAAATCTCGGTGCCAGAAGATAAACCAGGTCTGTACTTTCCTATAACCTACTGACCGATAGTTTAACTTCTTGCCCCTAGCTCCATATGGATATATAGTGGGAGAAGAGGGAGATTGAGCTTGATGGCTCAAAAATGGTAATCTAAGTTACATGATGTGTTTGGGTCATGGGTGTTGAGAAGCCAGGGCATAATTTAGATCCAGCAGCCTACCCAAGAATATTTTACCTTCCGTTTTTGACAAAAACTGTTACAAGTGCGAGCTCAACCATTTTGCCTGTGTTCCATCTATTTCTGAGTATATATCAGGCAAAGTATGGTATGCTTGTTTGTTGAAAATTCAGTCAGAAAAAAATCAATAATCTGAGCTTAAAATCCTCAACGATTGAATGAAGCAGCAGAGTTATCATCGAATGGCCCTCTCCATGCATTATTACCACTGTCAGTACCACTAGAGGCTTGATTAGGGATCGGTCCACTACCCAAATCTCCGTCCAAACTCATCTGTTGCACTTCGACAGATGATAATATCTTTATGCTAAGAACACAATTCACAAATTCACTGCAATTGAACAAAGAGAAAGTTAAGGACAAGGAAATGGAATAAGTACAAATGCAAATTCATTGGAAAAATAAATAATCTACTTACTCCCACGGATCATCTCCCACAAGTAGGATGTCATTTTC
Organism: Chenopodium album; assembly: GCF_948465745.1. Lineage (NCBI taxonomy): Eukaryota > Viridiplantae > Streptophyta > Magnoliopsida > Caryophyllales > Amaranthaceae > Chenopodium > Chenopodium album. The sequence goes on from NC_137857.1 coordinate 7,427,538, forward strand.
ATGATCTACATAGACCAGTTTCCAATCCGTTCTTTGAGGATCTTCCAGTTGCCCTTCAATGCCAAACATGCGAGCAAGATCGCGTCTGAGATCCTCATATCCCTTGTAACGGGTAACATCAATGGATCTACCAACTGAGCCACGCTTTTGCACCTTTTGAAATCAAAGAGGAATCACACGTAAGTTCTCTCATAGCAGTTGTGATCACAAATAAACGAAGAGATCCAGCAAACCAATCCATATAACAACATGATCAATAAAACTGAAAGTATCATATATGTTGGCAAGAATCGAGACAAGAATTACCAAATGCAGACAAAGGAGAGATGAAAACCATCTCTTCCATACAAACTATACAAAACAATCACAAAACTACGTCAACTATGAAGCTGCATACTTCCTCCATTTCTATAAACATGCAAGATTATCCCTTTTAGGATGTCAAACAACTACACGTGTCATATCCAATTCACAAATAATAAGATGCTTGCATTCCACAACCAATTACCATAAGAACATACAAACCAAGCAGGACAACTAACCTTTGTATATGTCCTCATACGTGGAGCCTGGCTTGGCCAAATCCCACCACCCAGTCCGGCAGGATCATTAATTGCTGCTACATCATTTGAACATCCCGACTTGAAAGGCATATTTGGAACCCCAAATGACTGGGGGCTCATACCAGCAGCAGACAATTCTGTTTCAATATCCCTAGGAGCACCATTGTAACTAGAAAGCAAGTTGTGGAGCTCCTTCCCTGAGTCAAAACCCCTTGACAAAAAAGTATCAGGTGTCAGATCATCCATGGCGGTTGATATAGGATGATTATTCCTTGGATGAGACTGCACATCACCATCCAACCCAAAGCTCGGAAGTGAAAGATTCTGATGAAGTCCACTAGCATCCAAGCCATATGAAGTAACAGAAGAGGATGCTTCCAGGGGATCAGTGATGATGCCATTGATACGAGATGGTTCTATTACTTTTGAGTTGGGAATTTCATTCTTGATTCTAATATCAGACTTCTCTTGGAGATCCTGTACCATATTACTATTCTCAACCGTATGTTCAACTAGCATATTCCGAGCTGGTTGGTTGCGATTCAAGAAGTTTGATTGGGGAATCTGGCAATTATTTGTAGATGGTGATGTAGAACATGATGGAGCATCTCCGTCCGTCGGACAAGATTGTGATCTTACTATCCCACCCGTTTTCTGCATTCCCTGAAATTGCACTGCTGAAACTGCAGGAGAATTCATAAGTGGAGATGTGGACATAGTGCTGACACCCATTTGTGGCAGCTGATACTGAGATGTGGAACGCTGCAGCATATGTTGGTTAGGTTGGGGAGCATGTTGTTGTGCTGTTACTTGAGGCTGAACTTGAGAACTAGCAGGAGACATCATAGGGTGTGACTGATGAGAATGTTGTTGATGTTGCTGCTGTGCCTGAGGTTGCTGTTGTAATTTTTGCAGCAGCTGGAGTTGAAGTTGATGCTCTGAGAGGCTCTGCAAGACAGGCGGCCTCTGTGAGAGGCTCTCTTGAAGTAATTGTTGGGAGGACTGTTGCATTTGTGCCTGCTGCTGCTGCTGCTGAAGCCTCTGTAGAGCACTACTTTGATGTTCTGTTTGCTGCTGAAACTGCATATCTGGAGCTAAGGATGTTGAATGAACAGAATCTTTGTTAGATTGAATATTTGGTGTGCCCTGGGTATTTCCTCCCTGCAGTTGCTGGTGATGAAGCTGAGAATACATTGGAGACTGCGACACATTCTGATTTATGTTCTGGTTAGGAGAAATGAGGCCACTATTTACAAATGTTGATTGAGGCATTTGCTGCTTTTGTGGTGCAGGAGGCAGTGGTGGTTGTGCTTGCTGTTGTTGCTGTTGCTGGTTTAGCTGCTGCTGCTGGTGCTGTAAATGTTGCTGTTGCTGTTGCTGCTGCTGTTGATGCTGCTGTAACTGTTGCTGCTGCTGCTGCTGTTGTAATTGTTGATGTTGCTGTTGCTGTTGCTGCTGCTGCTGTTGTTGCTGTTGTTGATGCTGCTGTAACTGTTGTTTCTGTAGCTGTTGTTGCAGTGACTGCTGCTGCGGCTGCTGTTGTTGCAGAGACTGCTGCTGCTGTGGCTGCTGTTGTTGTTGCTGCAGCAATTGCTGCAGCTGTTGCTGTTGCTGTTGAGACCACGCTGCAGATTGCTGCTGGAATTGACCTACTTGATTATGTTGGCCAGATTTGTTGAATTGAAGATTTGGCATAGACATAGATGGGGTTTGGAAGTTCAACAGCTTAGAAGGATCATCTGTACCAAGGCCACCATGCAAGGCAGATGCTGAAAGCATAGACGGAAAAATCCCTTGTTGTGCACCAGGAACCTGATTATTTTGTTGCATGTTCATCCACTGTACTAGACTTAAGCCAGGAAATATTGAGCTGGCAGCATCTTTCATACCAAAATCATCACCAAGCCAGGGCATACCCCTCTTAAACATGCTATCCATATCAGAGTCATCATCTGTAAAATTCCACAACCAAATTTGATAAGTAGCAAGAATTTCAGACTAAGCCCTTTAAAGATAAAAGGCCAGAATTATGTTCGTCAACCAAACAACCACTTTATGTAAGTATTGTAGAAGAAACATAGCTTGAGATTAACAAAGCTCCTATGGTAAGATTATCATCTAAAAGCATACCTGGCATCCCTGGTTGTTTAGGAAACTTTGGTCTGAAAAATGGAGGAGGACATATGTAGAAGGGAGTGACAACAGGCTCTATATCCCAAATGGAGACCCGACTTGGTCGTTCCCCGGCTGTTGATTCATCCCAGCCAACCTAAACAAGACAAATGCTGGTGAGCAAGGACCATGACGATTCAAGCCAATATGAAATAATGACTATAAGATGAAGACAATATAAAAGGTATAACTCATGAAAGGCATCACAAGTATTCAACATGAAGCATTTTCTCAAAAATGGATAATGTGAATTTACATACTAGTATAACAATAGCCATGAAGAAATTGAAGTTCTCTCTCTTTTTTTTTTTTTTTTTTTTTTTTGGGGGGGGGGGGGGGGGGGGGGAGGTTGATAATTAATAAGATAAAACTATGCTTTGACAGCTTTGTTTCAAGAAAGAAATGCCATTCAAGAAATTCAGAAGCGGACTTATAAAAGCAGAGCAGTACCTGTAGATTACGCCACTGAGAGTTTTTCCATCGCACAGGATCGAGGTCACTGATCCCTGTTATAGTACCCATATATCTACGTACGCCACACTCCTCAGTTTCAAACATCATCCTAAATCGCATGCCAAGAGAAACTTGGGTGTACATCGCTTTATTATACTTAGCCAAGGGAACTACAAACTCAGCTGGACTAGCCCTGTCATCATCAGTTCAATTTGAGATAATGCTAGTCAGACACAATTTGATGAAAAGTGAAATTAATTCAAGCTTTATATACAGAAAACTACCTTGGATTATAAAAAATGGTAAATGGACTATTATTTGTAGCAGCATGAGCTGCAGCAGCAAGAATTCCAATATGCATGCTGTCACTGGATATAACAGATGAAGCAAGGGCAGGCTGCTGTCTGTTTGCCCGCCGTATACCTAAAAGAAGATGTGATTTCTCGTCTCTACAAGCAAAGTCATTGAATCATCTAGGAGGCTAGTACACTAGTATTACCACAATACACAGTTTTAAAATATTATACATCCTCGTGAATAAATGTCAAACATTATACCTTATAAAGAGAACAGAATCACCAGCAAACAATCTTTTTGAGCTAACGAAAACACTCCATCCAGTAGTCAGCAAGTGCCTTTTTGGCTGGCCTAAAATTAGGAAGATTTGCATGATGAAATTAGACCATTGCACATTCTGGTGGAACAAGAAACTGAAAGAACTCTATGGTAAGGAGCTAGGCAGAGTATTGGTCTATGTTCATGTTCAAGCTCATTTCACGTATTCGAGCATGAGATCAAAGTCTTTTCAAGCTTGGTGAGTTTAGAAATTGTCACGTTCAAACTCATTTATTACTACTTTTTTCATATATTGAACTGAGCTCATAAAAAGCTCTGTCTTAATAATGAACTTTATTACAAGCCTAAGGCATACGATGGTTTCTACAGAAGAGTTTGCAAGCTAAACTAGCAATGATTTAAACGAGCTTGTTCATGATCAGATTTTACAAAGTTGTCAATTATATGAATACGTATCTATGAAAACTAGTATCATAGGGCTGAGACCCTCAAAACCACGCGTTATCCAAACTGAAGTGTAGTCTCAGCCCTATGATCCTAGTTTTAGTGGGAGATAAATCAACGAGCAATGATGAAAAATATATAGAAAATTACTAACTATACAGAAAAATATAGTCTCAAAAAAGGGGGAGATAAATCAACGAGCAATGATGAAGACATAACACAACCAATAAACAAGGCTTTATCTAAAACAAATTTTATATACAAGTTGAGGTTCCATTTCTACAATAATAAAAAGTCAGAAAAAACTAACAACATTTTTGGGTTACTTAGATTTGCTAACTCTCATGGCAGTTCAAGAGGCAAAGGCTATTAAACAGCCAAAACCAGCAATACTAAGACATGGCAACCTTAAGTGTCAAGCAATAAAACTCATTATACACAAAACATGGATAGGAGGAGGTAGGACAAGGAATAATGATATGCTATTTTCTGAAAGCCTATGGCTTCCGCATGGAATTAGTTTTCTCGTTCAATAAGGATATAAAATGGCCACGCAGAAAATAAATTAGTCTTTACAACAAGAGAACACTGGCCATAGTATATGATGAGATGGAACTTCTAGACTAAAGCTAACCTCGATAAATATGTCTGAACGTCCATGTTTGATTATGTAAATCTTTAGCCATCAGCTCTTGGCAAGGAGGTTGCATAGAAAAATCCTATCAAATATCTTCCAGGTAAGCACAGTAATAAGGTGATGAAAAAAAATGACAAACAAACATAAAATGGATTTGTTTGAATTTCAACTCACCAGAGGTGGGAATATCTTCTCAGCAGCCCTACGAGGTACAGAAAACCCTCCGTGTGTGCTAGTGTCACTAGCTGTGAGAGTTTTGCAGAAGAATTCTGCAGGCTGTCTACTTTGTTTAAGGGCCATCTCTGATGCGAGCAACGCATCCCTGTCATACTGTGAGAAAGACATGGAAGGAACATCACATAAAGAAGTAAGATTACAGAGCAAAACTAGAATAATTAGCTTGATCTTAGATTCTAATTAAATGGATGGCTTACCTTATTAACAGGTTGAAGAGTCATTTGTGCATACACCTCATCGGTTTCAGGATCAGCCTGGTATCATGAAAAGAGCATAAAACATGAGGTATAAAACATGTAAACTGGAAAATGACAAGTAAAGCATCAATATAACATATTAACATATACTTCAGCATTCAGTTCCAATCCAAGAATATTGTGGAAGTCAAATTTCATACAACATCTACTTGCGTTAACGTAACAAATTCATGTTAAATCATCCAAAGAAGTCAAGCTAAATTCAATCCTAATCCAAAAACATTTAATAGTATCATCAGAATCCAAGGAGCCATACATGTAGTGTGACACTGTGGAGCATACAAATCAACTTAGATGGAAGATTCGGATAGCTCGGGATACCATCAGTCTCCTTTTGCATAGAGGCTGCCACCTGCAACACAGCAAGATTGCAGTAAACACCATTAGAAAGAAAAACTTAGCATTCATTCACAACAGATCTTGCATAAATGGAAACAACCGTACTTGCTCGCTGTGGCCTTGTGGGAAGTAAACCACAAGGCTTCCAACAGGAGGCACAGCAACCAATGGTCCAGCACAGGCATGCCACAACTCTGAATTTATGGCTCTTCCTTCTGTCATACATACCAAACAAATTGAGTTCAGTTACACAAAACAAGATTAATACTCAATCCATAGTAAACAAAGTAAAAAAAAAAAAAGCAAGAGATCATCAAGCTAAGACATAAATCATTCTATGCAATATCCATTGTACACCGGTAACCTCGGTTTCCGGCCACTTGGGTGCACCTAACTCTAGGTATGCGGAAACTGGTAAAATAAGGTTAATAATCTGACTCAAGATCAAATTTCAGACACATCCCAGAAAAAGAATTCACATCACAGATTTATCTAAACAATTAATTAACATAATAAATAGTCTAATTATACCCATTATTTATGAAATGGAATAAATCAGAATTGTTGATGCACATATTAAATGGCAGGAGCATTGAAGAAGAATATATGAATGCAGGAGTTTCAGAGCTCTTTCTTATGTTGCAAGGGGAAGATAAATGTCAACTTCAATCTTTTTCCTGATATTCATTATGCTTTTTTTTTTCTTTTTTTATTATTTTGGATTGATTATGTTTCCTACTTCTTCAGGTAAGTGGATTGTATGTAAACAACAAAACAACCCCAGATATTAAAAAATTTATTGCCAAATCCCCAAATTAAGGTAAAAAATTTGCTAATCAAAAATTAAGATTAGCTTATTAATTTGAACTTATAACAAATAAATGTCAACTATAAGTTTTTCCAGATCATCATAAATCTTTTCCAGATCATAATTTTCACCCAAAATCAAATTTGGAAATTAAAAAAATCAGAAAAATATACATATATTAATTTTTTTCAAATCATAAAAAGATTAAAAACCAACTAAAATAATAAAATTAAGAACATCCATCACCTTCTCCAGGATTAGCCATGAGACCATTTGATGGAGCTTTCATGATTAACAAACCCACTTTCTAATTCCCAAAAAATAATTTTTTTTTTTTTTTTTTGGGCTCTTTACTACAACTTCAAACCCAGAATAATCATCTTCAACATTGTCTTCAAGACTAAAACCACATTCATCAAATCAACCCAAAAAATAATTATATCAGCAACAATCTTGCTGATATTATATCACCATTTTTACAATTCAATTTCTTCAAAAAATAACCAATCTTGCTCATAGTATTAACCTGCCATTTACAATTCAATTTCTTCAAAAAAAATTATAATAAACCCAGAAAAGCGTCGATTAAAGATGGGATTTTGCTCCTTCTTCAAACTAATCAAATTGAAGTAATACCCACTTCCTCAAATGATATAATTTTCCCAGAAAAAAAGTAATTTCTTCAAAATATTGAGCTGAATTACTTGAGCTTATTGTGTCGAAGAGAGCTGTTTAAGCGTCGAAAAATGGAGGTTTGGTTATAGTAGAGAGAGAAAGTGGAGAGAGAAAAGTGTCGAGAAAGGAAGAGAGAGAAAGAGAGGAGCAAAGGAAAGCAGCTTTTGAAGGAGAAGAAGAAGGAAGAAGCCGACATTCAACAGACTGGAGCAGGTCCCTCTACTCTTACTCTTTTTTTTTTCTTGGGATTTATTTTTATTCTATTATATTTTTAAAAAAAATTAAAGTAAAAAATTGGGATTTTAATTATATTTTACTTTGTGATAAATAATTAAAAAATAAATATTGGGGCTTTAATTATATTTTTTTAAAATAATTTTGTTTTTTCAAAGTTAATACATAATTTTGTTTTTTCAAAGTTAATACATACTCGTAGTTTATACGGAGTATTTTACAAAAGTTAATACGTTGTATAAAAAATTAGCGTATTTTTTGTGCGATTAGTTACATCATGTGGCTACTTGTATAAGAACAATTAACCCCTATAATTTTGACCAAGTGATCTCTCTAACACTGACGAGATAAATCCAGTAACACTGACCGAGTAATTCCTATAATATTAACGAACTAACCCCTATGATGGCACTGTAGCTAGCCACAAATAAGAGTTTTGGGATATCTAATCTATTTTATTCAAGGGAAAAAATATATATAACTGGGATTTTTAATTTATTTTATTTAAAAGAAATTTGGGATTTAAAATTGATTTTATATGAATTTGCTTCCCCCCACCTTCCAACTTTCTCCTTTCTCAATCCTAAGCATGCTTAGCTCATATGCTTGGTTCCTCTCACTTTTTTGTGATATGATTTTCTATGTTTTTCACTTCCTGAAATTCCTCCTACATTTACATTACTTTAATTATCCGCCTATGTGCTTCTTCTTGTTGGGTTAGGTTGTCACTCATATGAATTATTATAAAAAGAAATTCAAATCTACTTCAAGTTACGAGTAGTTATCAAAGAATGATAATTGGCGGAACATGATATCGAGTATTATTAAATTTATTATTCATGTGCCGTAAATAATTTCGACTTCTTGAAATAATCTCAATTACGGATGGAGTTTAAGGGTATGTTCTCTTCAGCTTAATTTTAGTTTAGTTTAGTTTTTAATTTTCTTTTCTCATAAACAATTCATTTCAGCTCCAATTAGTTCAATTCAGTTCTGTAAATCAGAACAGTCCTTAAATGTAATAGAAATTATAATTTACCTTTGGCCTATTTTCATGTTAGTGGTTATTTAAACATGGCAAAGCTAACTTGCACCTCTAGGATGTAAGATAAAGAACTAAAAGTGAAAATATTAAGGTAAAATAAATGTTAGATAAGAGAGCTAAAAGTGTAAATATTAAGGTAAAATAAATATTAATTATACCAATCAATGCGTTATTTTGGCATACACTCCAAAATTAACACTATTATGAGACTAATGCTCTGAGACGCCCATTAACAAGATCCTTCAAAGATTTTATAGAATCGAAATTCAGTGACAAATTATTAGCATGAGATAACATAAAGGTTGACTCGAGTAGACCTCAATTCATAGAAGGTTTACTTGAAAATTTGTGCTGTGAATATCATTTGGTGCAATTTTTGGAATTGAAAGTAAGTCTTTGATTTATTCACTTTGATTTCATTCATTTCAAGAAAAATAAGTTCACCTAAACCAAGTTTATATCTATACTATATATGAAAAGGCGTTACTAAGAAAGTCTATGTGTCACGTAGATCCCTTCATTGAGCCACATCATCCACTCAAACTCTTATTAAGCCATGTCACCCACTCAACGCCATGTGAATCTCACTTCTTTATGTTTCTCATTGATCTATACTATATATTAAAAGACGTCACTAAAAAAGTCTATGTGTCATGTAGATCCCTTCACAAGATTTGAACCTTTAACCTCTTATTCTAGAACTAAACATCTTACCACCAAGCTATGTCATATTCATGTTATTTTTTGATACAAAATTTTTAATATGTATAACAAACTTAGTTACAAGAAGAAGAAAAAAAAAGTAATGACCTGGGGCATCGCCCGGGCCTAAATACTAGTTGATTTAATGAAAAGGATTGCAAATATCGACCTTGAATACTTTAAGGTTTAAGAGTAGAGATCCCTTACCCTTTCTCTTCCCCGCTTTCCCTTCCCCTTCCCCTTCCCCTTCCCCTTCACTTTCATAGTGTTTGGCCCACAAATGCTAGTCCAAAAAGACCGTGAAGGTTAAGGTTTGGTCACACCCTAATTGTAATGTCTTTATATTTAGTAGTTAATTATATCATGGTAAAATGACATTATTGCCCCTCAAATTTTCCAATCATGACCTGAATCTCATCCCTCTCAACCTTTAAGGGGATAGTGTTGTCTTTTAAACATTTTCTTTCTTATTATTTAATGAAAAAAAAAATTGTCTTTTAGAAATGATAGATGCAATTATATATATTGAATTTATTAACGAGCTTATCTTCAGTATAATTAAATCTATTATGAGTACTTTATGAAGTTTCATCAATTTTAACTGTATTTATGGGTTGCTATACATGGAGCTAATGATCTGAAAAACTTTTGGTAAAAGTCACAAGAAATGACAGAAATTACCAAGGGTTTATTTTAATTATTCAAATTTTAGACAATTACATAAATTTACAGGTGCATCCACACAAATAAAGTTGTTTATCATAAGTATAGATATAGACTCCAATAAGTTACATAAAGAGGTTAAATTAAGGACACCAAAAATAAAAAGCTTAGGTTATAAGATATACATTACAAATAGATAAAACAAAATTTTTTGTTAATTAGATCTAAGTTTTCCATGCAAGTTTTATATGGGAACATGCCCAAAACACAACTTCCTTAGCTTGGTTTTTATCCCAAATCTCCCACCTAAGAGTACAACTTTTAAAAGAACCCAAATCAATAATAGGGAGAGATTTAACATAATATATATGATATATACGTAATGTAGATTTTAATAAAAGTTAAAAGAAACGGTCCAATTATTTGTTGGAAGAGTAAACTTGTAACTCTCTCCATCTTAAAAAGTTTTTCCTGTTTAATAGTGATCGTTTCAAGAAGACAAAACAAGAATTTCTTAATGAATTAAGTACTCGTATTTTAAAGGATATTCATAATGAATGAAGTAGTTATGTTTTAGTATACCGAAAATATAGTCACCTCCTCCAATTCAGTGTGTTTTGTCCTCCATATAGTAATATATCTATCTTTAGTTTCATATAAGTTGATAGTGTATAAATTGATTATTCAGAGTTTCAGAAGCGAGCTAATATGACAAGAAGGTCATAAGATCAATCTCAAGTGAAATATTCAATAAATGTAATTTTGTAATTTTTATCTCAATGTTAATTTATGATATTACTTGTCCATCATAAACATGAATTTTCCACTGGTGCATGTACCAATATTTATAATGTGTGAAGTTATATCAGAAATGATATTTAGATATTCTAGCTTCATTTCCATACATGCACTTCAACCCGAAGTCATAATAATACCGTTAATTTCATTGCCATTACCATTGTTTATTCTTTTGCGACGAACCAAACGGACTAATTACGGCTCAACCATAGGAGTTTACTCGAGATCACGTAAACCCAATTTACAATCAAATATGTCAGGACACATAAAACCTACCACACCCACAAAACCACACGACCTTTATTTGATTATCCACGTGGTATTAAACCATGAAAAGCCGAATTTTTTTGTGAATTATCCCTCATTCTACACGAGTAGATAACCGAAAATAATAAAAATAAAAATAAATGACTTTTCTTACTAGAGTGGTTTTATTCAAATATTTTTATTATGTCACCTTATTACTCATTATTTTTAATATCTCATAAGTAAAAGTAATCCACTAGCTTTTTCACAACCAATATGTTTTTAACTTTTTCTATAAACTAATTTGATTATAATTTCTTTTATAAAGTTTTTGATGACACAATGTAAAAGGGCACTAGCCGCAATAACCGGAGATTGAGAAAGATATTTCATACGTATGTCATAATATAAATTTATATTCCGACGTTATTAGTCATTTAATTAATTAATTAATTAATTAATTATAAAGTTTTATTTGGGGAAAATACTCCTTTTTTGTTTTTTTGTTTTTGAGCTATGAGTAATTGAGTATATTACTTTGTAATTAATGAGTGGGGATTATTTTGTCCCTCTATAGTTAGACTTATCACGGTGAACCTAGAACGTACCATAACATAATGGGGAATATGGGATGGATTCTACCACCCTTAAATTAAAGTATTAAACACTATAGTATAATAATAAATGCGTTTATTTAATATATATAGAGAATATTAATAAATGCGTGATTTGTCATAAGTTTATAAAGTGTACAATACTCAATCCGTCCCATGAAAACTATAATAATGTGCTCGTTTCTAATCTTTCTGGGAAATAATTAAGGAAAAATGAAAAATGTGGATTATATTAGAAATTCTTGTAATACTTATTAGGTCTGCAATGGTTTTATTAATTTAGCTACTCCGTATGTAGATAATTTGTTATCAAGAAAAATAACGATGATCAATGTATGTGTACCATGCATATTATATATTGCACAAGCCACAATTAACCATGCATAAGCACTATTTGCAAAGTAAAACGCAAGTACAAAGTTTGGGATAACAATAGAGTGATGAGGGTAATTTGGTTAAAACCAAAATGGCCTGATTAAATATAATGGATTAACAACGGATACGCCATTTTAGAATACCTTTAAAGAAAAACAAACACTATAATATAGAATGAAGTTCGTATTGACTATATAAGAAAAGAAATAATACATTACCACCGTATTTAAAAGTTTGACTCATTTATTACCTTTTACATAGTGGTCTTCAATGGACATTACCATTGATATCTTAGATTATATATAAGTGAAAATAACAAACAAAAGTTGATATTTTTTAAAATTTACATTAGATGATGAAACGATCTAATAAGAACTCGAATGCCAATTTACTCCATTGTTAGTCCATAATATAAGGCCAAAAGTTAATTTCAGACCACATAAATTATAAGTGAGTCAAATTTCTAGAAATAGAGGTACTCAGCTCAAAAGTAAGGGCCTGTTTTCATACGATTATTATCAGTTCAGTTCAATTTAGCTCTAATAAATTCAGTTTAGTTCAGCTCCTAATTTCATTCTCTTATAAAATATTCATTTCAGTTCAATTCAGCTCTAATAAGTTCAGTTTAGTTCAGTTAAGTTCAGCTGAATTCAGTCAATGAGAACAGACCTAAATACAACCTTGTTGTAACAAAGGTTTTGTTAAAAGCAATTTTTTATTATTTTTTTTTTTAGAATAATGATACTAATTAACTTTAGTGTATTTGTCTCAATTTATTTATTCTTACTTCAAACAAAGCATGTATAACTACTTGTACATAATATAAGCTCAACGTAGCTCAAACACCCCCACACATATAAGTTCTAGTACAATTAAAATAGTACTGTATGTGTATAAGTTTAGATCGATTATTGTATACTTGTATTAGATTGTTAAGAATTGAACACACACTCCTTCTCAATTTACTTACACCCTTTATAATTTTTTACGAGTATTTTTTATTTATTATTTTTTTTTTGTTGTTTTAAGGCATGTTATGTTCACCTTATTATGTTCATTTATTTTAGGTCTAATAAGTTCAGTTAAGGAAAAATAAGTTCTGACAAGAGTTATCCGAATTTAAAATACAACTAAAATAAATTTTAACATATAAAGTGTAAGTTTAATAAGATAAGATAAATTCAAATAAGTGAAATCAGGTGAACTGAACACGCCTTTAAACTACTATTGCCAACTCTTTTGTTATTAGAAGCCTTTTCATTGTACTTTACACACATTTTTTTCCCCTCTATTTTGGGAACCTTATTGGTAAACATGTCATATCTTTTGGTAACTATCTTTCGCATGATATTACTCAACTCACAAGTGTGTCAACATTCTAAGGTGCACTTGATTTGAAATGAAGAGATTGAGAAGAATTCAACCAATATCTCAGGTTTTTTTTTTTTCAAAAAGAAAAAACTTAAAACACTATTTTAGCTAATTTACTAGTTTTAGCCCCATGCAATGCACGGATTTATAAAGTATAATATAATAATAGTCATTTGAAATAGATTTAATTAAAATTAAATGACTTATGTAACATTTTTTTATTTTTTATTTTTTTTGAATTGACTAATGTATATCCTTTAAATTTTATTAATAGAATTAAAATAAAATTAAAAAAAATATTTTGGAGGGAAAATTTTTCACAAAATCATTCCAAGTGTCCCCTCCAGTGATTACTTTAGTATATAGTAAGATTAAATGACTTATGTAACATTTTTTTATTTTTTTTGAATTGACTAATGTCTATCCTTTAAATTTTATTAATAGAATTAAAATAAAATAAAATAAAATATTTTGGAGGGAAAAATTTTCACAAAATCATTCCAAGTGTCCCCTTCAGTGATTACTTTAGTATATAGTAAGATGTTGTTATATTTCTTCCTAACTCACTTTTATTTTATCTAAATTTGAAAACTCATTTGTCATCTTACTATTACGTTCTCTTCATTTTTAATGGGTTTTTTTTTTTTTTTTTTTTTTTTTTTTTTTTTTTTTTAAATCTATCTATCTATCTTTTTCTTATACCCAACCACATATGATAGAAGTATTTTACATTTGTACTCCATAATTCTTATGGAATATTTTTATAACTTATTAGAATTTTTTTATTAAGCTAAGATAGTTATATTAGTTGATGAAGTATATGAAGATGGTAATCGAAACATGCAAGACTACAATCATACCTATATTATTGTCCTATAGTGTCACATATATAACTCTTTAGTCTTTACATATACAAAAGAAATGAAACATTAGTTACTCGTATGTGTAATACTTCATAACGTAGTAACAAGTTGTATGTTGTTTTTCTGTTTTTAATTTTTTTTTCCTTGATAATATTTTATATTAATTTGAACATGAAAGAATTTCTTCATTTTTTTTTTAATATTTCTATTAATTAGCAATAAAATCCAACAAATTAAAATAATGAATCCAAATTTGGACATGCATGAACAGTAATTGATCAATTATATGATGGGAAGGTTGGATATCGGCATGTCATGTGTGTGCCAAAATTATTTGGCATTATAAAAGACGGCAAATTATTATTTGGAAAATTATATTGTAGTGGCTTTATAACAAAACTTTATAATTGCAAACTTCAAATAGTAATTTAATATAATTACATTAATACTATTTATTAATCATATAGTATAATAATATAGAAAATTAATTAAGTAATAGATGAACAAAGAGTCCGTATTCCGTACCAAGAGACAGGTCAAGTGTGAAAGAAAACACGTTGCTACGCCATTGTTGTGGGCTCTCTCATTAATTCATTATCAATATAAATCTATGGCTACCCATTCATTTTATTCATTTTTTTTATTCAATTTTTTATTTTAAATAGCTTACAGAATGGAATTTGATTTGATTTGATTTTATAACCATAGAAGGCATTTGGGGGCCAACACTCACATGGACAACGATTTCTTCTTTCTTTTTATGTTTTTTCTCATCCATATTATTTATTAATCTCTTTAAACAAATCCATTCCGTAAATTTGATATACTCATTTGTCTAACTGACTCTTTCGTTATATTTTATGTTCCATTTCATTATATACGCAAAATAAGAAGATAATAAATATATTATAGATGGATTTTATCTATGTTATTATAATTTTTTTTCTTTTATTAATTAAATTTAGTGAAATAGTCGTGCATGACACGAGACTTAATCCAGTTTAGTTATTATGAGTAATACTAATATACAATATATGTACAATATACATTTGGTCACGGTTCTAAGCTATGAGTTGCTGCTCGCAAATTTGGTTAATTTATCATGATATTAGTATGTCGTTAGTTTATTAAGGTTTTATTTTATTTATTTGTTTTTTTTAAGGAAACAACATACATATAATATACATTTGCCAAATAGCTTGATTGATTTGATTTAAAATACAAAAATTAGACAAAAAAGTAATAAACATAGATTGATAATAATTACTAGTATATACTATATACTTCCTACTCCGTAGCTTGCAAGTTTCAACGAACAAAAAGAGATTATAAGCATACTCAATTATCAACAGTGAGGACGAAATAGAGGCAGAAATGAGGAGAAGAAAATCCACTAACTCAGAAAATAAATCAAATGATACATATATAATCAAGGTAGGTTTAAAGGTAATGAACTAATGATAGATGACATTAATGGATTAGTACTAGTACTAAGTAACCTATTACTTAAAGGGAGAAAGTGGGTGTAAGGTGTAACGTTTTCATGCATTACCACGTCAAAGGATAGACTAGATATGACTTGATACAATTCTTTATCATCAAAATTTTGATGCATCTTCTTAACTTTTGTCACTTCAAAGATTTAGGTAAAGTGATGCAAATATCATGTGTATAGTTTAAGACTTCATTACTCAATTATTCTATGAAAGTTCATTTTTTATCTAGATCAAATCGATCATCACTACTACATTATCAGTTTCCAGTTTTATATACTAATAATTAACTACTCGCAGTTTAGTATATTACATTAAAATCTTGTCTACACAAAAATTGCTCCGATTCATCATTCCCATGAAATACTATTCATTCAAACACACATACACCATAAAATAAATCCAATATAGTACGGAATGCCCGAATGACTATCTATATTGTTAAAAATTTCAACCTTACATGTTTGAAGCTTTGAACGCTCTAACATGAGTCTATCTAGTACTTGACACTTAATTAATTAAAGTAATAAAATTTTGTTAGATTACAACCATACATGACAACACTTGAACACATAAAGATGTCCGATGACACGACTATTTGAATCCAAGTAACCTAGGCCCTAACAAGTTACTTGCATCTCTTTTTAAGGGTATTTGCATCTCTCGTGGAGCTCCAGCGATCTCTCACTTGTTCTTTGCTGATGATTCCCTGTTATTCTTACAAGTTACTCCTAAGGCCTGTACAAATCTTACAGCTCTTTTATCGGAGTTTTGTTCCTTATCAGGCTAGGTGATTAACATTCAGAAGTCTTTTGTCAAGTTTAGCCGTAATATCCCTCCGAACTATAAGGATTTTCTGGCCAAAAGTTTACAGCTTCAATGTAAGCCTACTATCGGTTCATATTTGGGTCTTCCGGTGGAGTTTGGTCGCAGCAAGGTTGCAGACTTTAGCTTCCTTGTTGATAAAGTGGTTCAACGCCTTTCGGCATTTGCTTCTCTTGGTCTTTCTTCAGCTGCGAGCTAGTCATCATCAATTCGGTTCTGGTTGCCTCTTTTAATCATATTTTATCCGTTTTTAGAGTTCCTCCTTCGATTTGTTCCAAGGTGGATAATCTTCTGGCTCGTTTCTGGTGGAAGACTGATTATCACTCTAAAGGCCTGGCTTTACGTTCGAAATCTCTTTTACACCTGCCTAAAGGTATGTGAGGTCTTGGTATTCGTAGGCTTGACGCCTTTAATTCAGCCTTGTTGGCACGTCAATGTTGGCGTGTCCAACAACATCCTCAGCTGCTTCTGTCCAGGGTTTTGTCGGCTAAATACTCTTCTATTCGTTACTCACAGTTTCACAGACCTCCTGGTTCTTCATGGGGTAGCAAAGGGCTTTTGCATGGGATGTCTGTTTTATCTCAAGGTATTGCATGGAAGGTTGGTTCGGGATCTCAAGTCAGTATCCTTCATGATTCTTGGGTGCCTGGGGATCCTATTTCTTTTCTCCATAATTGCGAGACGTCTCTTCCGTCTCATGTTTCCTCTATTATCAATCCGTGTTCTTACGCATGGGACTCATCTTTAGTTCATCAGCTATTTGATTCTGCTACAGCTTGTCGTATTCTCGCTTTGGAACGGCCAAGCAAACCAATGGATAATTTTGTTTACTGGAAGTTTTCAAAGGACGGGAATTTTTCCACAAAATCAGCATATGCCATGATATTTGATCGCCTCACCTATTTTCGTGGCACTTCTTCAGTTCATCCCTCGTGGTGGAAGAAGTACTGGGGTTTACCCCTTTTGCCTAAATTGCTATGTTTTGGTTGGAAGCTTATTTATGATGCTCTACCTGTTGGAAGTGTTTTGCAACTTCGTGGCATTCCCGCCGATTCTATCTGTATTTTTTGTCACGGGGATTATGAGACTGTGTGTCACCTTTTCAGAGATTGTCCCTTTGTTTCTGATATCTGGATGTTAGCCCCGAATGTTTCATCATTAGCTATTCGCCGAGACATCTCATTTACAACTTGGTTTACTGAGCTTGTGTCGGACTTGCGACGTTCGAAATCTTGGGAGACTTTGGTTTCTTTATTCTCTTTCTTTTGGTCAATCTGGATAGCTCGTAATCACAAGATGTTTCGACAAGCTGTCATTTCCCCGGCCTTTGTTCTCCACCTCATGCAGGATTGGATTTCTCGTAATACAGAGGCGCGGGCCTATGAATCTTCAGTTCACTCTTCTAGATGTGGGTCTAGTTCCAGAGTTGCTCCGCCTGCGTCGTCGCTTTATTTCCTGCGAGGATGTTCCCGGTCATCAGATGATATTTGTTTGGTTTTCGATGGAGCTTTTGATTCTCGGGACAACTCTGCAGGTGCAGGATGGTTTTTCAGATCCTCAAGTTCAGATAGAGTTATAGGGGGTGGATCTAGAGCTTTTTTGGCTTCCTCGGCTCTTCATTCTGAGTTACAAGCTTGTCTCTGGGCCCTCAGGGTAGCTAGACGTCGTGGGTTCAGGAAATTGATCATCTATACGGACTGTTCAACTTTGGCTTTGCTTTTTCATTGTCAAGGGTATCGGGATATCTCTTGCTTTTGGTTGCTTCAGGACATTAAGGATCAGTTTTCTTGGTTTTCTTCCTGTGCAATTCGGAAGGTTCCTCGACAGTGGGTAACTCCAGCACATTGGTTGGCAACTCAGGCTCGTCAGCGACGGATTTTATTTTGGTCTTTTTGATTTGTTTTAGTTAGTTTGCTGGTTGTTGGTTTTATTCTTTGTTTTTTAGCTCGTCTTGTCAAAAAAAAAAAAAAAAAAAAAACCTAGGCCCTAACAAAACAAAATCTATGGAATATGGCATATTGGAAACTTATCACAACATGAGCCAATATATGAGAGACATACTCAACCAACAAAGGAACATTATGCGAATAATTAACTTTCAATCTCCAAAGATGATTAGCAATGTTTAGACAAAATTAAAAACCTTAATCAAAATTTTCACCTTAATTTGCATGGAAAGGGGTCATGTGGCGGTGGACACGCCAACCAAATGATACCATGTTAGGCTTGCACATGGGACTCCCAAGAGATTCAAAGCAAAGGAATAGGGAAACAAAAGTTAAACAACTTACCTATCTTTTGTTATCTTGTTTAATTCTTTTTAACGTCCTTCTTAAGCTAATCATGAGATTATTCCCCACATAATTAAGATTCCTAATTATTTTCTTTATTTTTTTTGTGAATCTAAACTAAATTCTAGGGGTTTTTAGGGATTAATTAAGAATTTTAATCCATGTGGTAGTAGTGGTCCCACACATAAAAACATTTAGAGACATACATAAATAGATGTTTTTAATTAGTCAAATTAGATTAAAAAGCTAATTATACTTGATCTAGGTTACATCACTCGATCTATCTCCTAAAAAATTATACTCTTTCTCTAGGTTTAATCCATTGTTAAGGTGACAATAGTGCTTTGTGTCATTCATGTTTGTGCTCTAATTGACCAAAAGATTCATCTATTGATAACCACACATAATTGTCCACTTGTCAACTTTTAGCTTATTATTTTTAATCATTTTCAATGTCAGCATGTTTGCTCAAAATTTTAAATCTAACTCTCCATTCATAGAAAGTTGTCACATTTTTTAAATTAGTTCAAGTAGATTATTATGATTCGATCTTTAAAGCTTTGATGAGTTTCTAGTTTGTACGTAGTCTGTAAAATCATATTCTAGTAGCATAAAGTTTCATATAATTTGATTCGCGTAATCAAGTTTCAATATGGTTTATCCATTTACATTTAAAATCTACAACTTAAAAGTTTTTTAAATAAAAAAAGAAATAGAATTATGAACCGCGCCCTTACAAAATTATCGGGGACATGCAATTGTTACACTTTGGATATCTTTTGTGGTGCAACTAAACGTTAGTGTGTAGCCTGCAACCCCTAACACTCTACTGGCTACAAATATGCCAATATTCGTATCTAACAAAAATATGGGAGGTATAATCTGTTGGTGGAGCCTGGCCTCTACCACGGCACAATCTACTAGCTAAGAATACACCAAAATGTGTTTTTTATTTTTTTTTATTTTTATTTTATTTTTTATTTATTTTAATTTTAATTTTTTTATTTTTTGACAACAATAAGTTCTTGTAGGCTACTCCATAATAGTGGAAATCATTGCTAGCTACGTACTCCATAATAAGGTGATAATTAACTTGATTTGTACATAAGACTATAAGTTGAGTATACACTTGTATAAAGTATTACCCACTAATGAGCTTGTATCCTTAATGTTTTATGCTATTTTTTCAAAACATACACAAAATCAACTAATAAAATACAAGTACAAATTTAGGCACAGTGTTATTACTTTAGACCCATAACTAAGCAAAATGCTAGAGTGTACTCGTATAGCGGTGCCTTTTTCTACACGTAGGGCCTGTTCTCTTCAGCTTAAGTTCAGTTTCTAATTTCCTCCTTTCATAAAATATTCAGTTCAATTCAGGGCATGTTCTCATTGACCGAACTCAGCTGAACTGAATATTTTATAAGAGAAATTAGGAGCTGAACTGAACTGAACTGAGTTGAGCTGAACTGAACTGAATTTCAACGTAAGAGAACAGGCTCTCAGTAAATCAGAACAGGCCTGTAGTATGTGGTATGTTGATCACTTTAGAATAGAATCGTGCCACTAGAGTGAGAGAAATGAACCATATATATTGAATAATTGGGTGCACTGACTCTAAATTGAATAGGCAATTGTTTATATTTTTTTATTTATATATTTTTTAATGATGTAAATGCACAATATTAATAATGGGTAAGAAGAAATTAATAACATAAGAACATATTAATCCTTCTCATGAGGAAAATTCCTAATGCAAGTGAATGCGCAATATCAATAACTAATTAAACGCTAATTAAGCACGAGCATTATGAAAATTGTAAATTAGCCGGGAGGGTAAATCACTAGATGGCATCGCAGGTTGGTGTTAGATGAAGCAATAGGCAATACGTACTACGTAACTTGGCCCAAGGCCGACAAAGTAAAACACTTTTCTGTGACGTTTATAATGGTCCAAGCCACTTTTATTTTTATAAAATTAAAATTTGTTCTAGTTCAAACATGTTTATATTTATGGAGACAGCTATATATGAGGATAGTAGACAAAACTCTTCTACTTGTATACTTGCTTGTATACCTTTTTTCTTAAGTTTTATTATAAGATCATCATTTTCATAAAGATTATATAAGTTAAGTCCGACTTCATTTATCATGGGTGAATCGAAGATCAATGTTGCCAAGACCATCTTTATGCTGCCTAGGAAAATATAGAGTATATTTAATTTATATCATTGATAGCGCTTGGTTGTCTTGAATACATTACGTTTGTTAAATTTGTACCTTTTATATATTATTGTAGAAATATATCTTTATATGATAATTGTTATGTTTGATATCTGAACTATACTCGTATTTCAGTATTATAATAATAATAACAGGGAAATACGATTTTACAGTACTAGCTTTTAATGAAATACCTGAAATTAATAAGGCAAATTGAGGGACAAAAATTGTATGATATTAATCATTCCATTTAAGAAAATTAATACAAAGTATAGTGCTTATCTAAATGGCTATGATATTTTATTAGATATGTAAAAGTGACATTTAAAATTTTCCATTGAATACTTAATACTTATTCCTAAATGCCAAAAGTTTAATAAAAGGAATAATTCTACATATTAATGGATAACTATATAGGATTAAATTTTTGATTGATATGTTAGGTCATTAATTTTAATTAATAATTTAGAGGTACTATATAACATAAATCCAAAAAATAGTGAAGGAATAATGGACCACTAAAGTCTACATCCAGGTGATTCAACTATATCTTTGTGGGGAGAAAGGCAGGGGTTCTCATGTAATGTGCATATCCACTTGGATTAATGCAATCAATTTTCGTAGGTCCTTCTTTGAAGACATTTTTACGTGCACCATTATTATTGGTGGGGTCTAATCAGTCATTTCTTATTTTTTCCAACTTTAAAAGGTATAGTGCTAAGGTTAATTGGAAATTATATTTGGTTCTCATCACCATCAGAATAGACAGTGAAAATAAAAATTGACCAAAAAACAAAAAAAAAAACACATTATTAAGTAGGGATAAAAAAAATTGTCAGAAAAGCAATTTTTGTACTCGGTAATTGTTTTTTCTATTTGTTCAGTTCAGATAAAAAAAAAGATTATAAATTCAAGTTAAATTAAAATTAATTCAAATAAATTTTAATAAGGTTAGCGATCATAAGGGATTATAAAATCATTATATGATTACATGCTTAGCTTGTAATAGTATGTTTAACACGGGCGTTACATCACTAATATTTTGTATAAAAAATAGTTTATGTTTTTTTTTTTCCTTAATTAATGAAAATAGCTTATTGCCAACAATTTATTTGGTAGGTATTGGTCATCTAAGAAGGCCCTGTTTAATAAAAGGCTAAAAAAGTGTGCAAATCATACCTACATGCGAGAACATTGTGCTTTCTAGAGAATTTACATGTCAAAATAAAGAAACAAATAATTAAAAATAAACATATATATCCAATATTTTTGTCAAATGGTCTTTTATAACAAACCACAACTCAATGTTTTTATGTGTTTGTTATTTTTTAATTTTGAATAACTATTACTTGTATAGTTGTATTTTTTTTACTATATGTAAATTTACTCTATGTCCATTTAGCATTATTGAGTGTAGGATCTAAGCATTGTAAAATAATGACATATTGACCAAAAAACCCTAAGTCAACAACAAGCAATCACTCCAACCGAGTTAAATTGTCAAGAGACAATGGAGAATTAATAAACAAGAACTCGAATCTCTTCACTTGATTATTTACTGAAGTAAAATTATTCTCAATATGTGTAACATAGAATATTCTGATCCGAGAAGCTAAGGAAAAAAAAAAACTCTCAAATGATTATTATTGAAAACCATGTTCATTTACATCTCCACCTTCGAGGGAGCGAATGCACGGTGTTGACAACCTTTAAATCAGCACAAAATCCTTCCATAATGATCCTATTTTTTTGAATGATTAATTCCTTTAATTAAAGTACTCTCAATTGCATATCCCGAATTATCCCTCCACTATTACAATTATTAATCTCCCACTGGTAGAGACCACCAAAACCATAAAACATTAAGAACCATTAATTAATCTTAATACAATAATTAAATTAATTAAATAGAACATTATCATGTTTAGAGGGAGCAACAAACCGAGATTCACGGCTTGACCTAGGGTTAGAGGGAACCTTCTCTTGTACTTTGTCTTCCCTCACTCATTTCTTTAAAGTTGTTTACAACATTATTATTACGTATTGTATTAAAGGTAATAATATTTACGATTCATAACTCTTGTAAGCTTGAAAGTAAGCATTAAAAAAAAAAAATTCAAAAAAAATTCAAAAAATTAATTGATGTCGTATTACTTTAGAAATGTTTGATTGTGTTAAAATCGTCTCGATGCACAGTTTAAGAATATAAATAGTAAGTAATCCGAGCGTTGCCTCTGATTCCACTTTTGAAGTTGTGCAAGTACTTACGTTTAACGATATTTAATTCGAAGTAGCTTTTATATATGTAGTTTGTGTCTTGAATACTGTTGTAGTATGAATTAATTTGTGTGTAAGATTATTAGAACATAACTGACAATTAGTTTATATGGTTAAACAATAATGTTTCTTCTAAGAGATTAAGTGTTCGAACCTCCTTATTCATATTCCACAAAATAAGAACATAAAAAAGAAACCGTTGCAGTATTAATATTCGATGTCTATTATATCCACTACGTCGCCAGTCAGGACTCAGGAGTCGTAATTCCACCAGCACCTCCACACGCTTCCTCTGTCCATTTAATTAACTCCTATGTACTTAAATTAATTAGCTACCTAGTTGCTATTATTATACTATTAATATTAATATTAATTTTTACAAGCTTTTTGATGCATGTATTTTATACACCGACTATGTATTAAAAAAAAAAAATAGAATCATTCTCAAGCTTATCAAAATAAGTAATTCACTGGAGTAATACAATTACAATACAAAATCTTTTGACACTTTCTCTCTATGTTGCATGGAAATGTGGAATCCAACCGGAAACACAATTTTCAAACTATTATAATATGCGAAAAACTTAATCATATGCCGTATCATAAAGATTTTAATTTGTTTTGTTCTCCTTATTTTCACATATGTCACACTCTATTGAAAAGAGTGAACGAGCTTGCTGATCATCCAATAAAGATAAAATTGTCCTTGAATTCTGAAGATTCAAAGTTTTAAACCGAGAAACACGACCTCTACAAGAATTTCCGCTCATCATGTTTTAACGATGATGAACTAGATGAAATTAATTTTTGGCTAATAAATTAATTTTTTTGAGGCTACAATGCATTTATGTAACGTATTATTGAAGCTCACATGGGAAGCCGTATAATAATTATTGGAAAAGGGTTAATAATAATAATATAATTAGTTGTTATTGCTTGTAATTGTATAAATAAAAAAATCCAGTTGTACTAAAAAGGGAAAGGGGGAGGTTTATCATTTATGGGTGGGACTCAAACTTCTGTTATTTTTTCGGTTGGTCGATTAACTCATATCATAGTGGTACAGCTGAATTGAAGGTCATAGGTTGACAATTTGGTGATCACAAATATATTAATTTTTTTTTTCCATTTTTGTTTTTATTTTACAATTTGTTGTTTTACAAAATATATACGATCGATGTAATTTTTCAGGGCAAGTTGAGACTTGAGAGATATAGCTAGGTAATCTAGATTTGACAGTATTTATTATATTGTCAGTTTGTCACACATATTAATGTATAAATTTAATCATAATACCGTATACTCGTATTAATAAATGTTAAACTCAAAATGGATATCCAACAATATATTACTTTGAAAATCCATTTAGGTGAGAAAGAAACATAAATCAAACTTTGATGAATTACTCCATTTGAGTAAACTTGATTAATCGCCTTGGGGGTTTTAATCTTTCCTCAAAACTAGTTAGCAAGGAATAGTAATAATAGTAAAGTTAAAGAAAAATTGTTAATTACTAGTCGTATCTTTTTTAATACATCATTTATCAACTTATAACCATTTTAAAAAATAGTTGAAATTACTATGTACCTTTTTCAAATCAATTTTTTTTAATTAAAATTACTTTGGAATACTAATTAAGCCGGATTGCATAACATAAATTAAGGCTTAATTTGATCATCGATCAAGGTTTCAAGTTCGATATGGATAAGTAAGGGTAGGTTTACATCATTGTTTAACATACTCGTGCATATTATTACGAGTAAATTATGAATGAAAGCACCAAAATCCGGTTATGAATGCAAATCATTAAAAAATACAGAGTAGTAATTTTCCAAAATTAAACTCAACAAGTATCTTAAGTGACAAATTTTTTAAAAATCAATAAATATAAATTGTGCACATAGTATTACGTAGATTTGATGCCACAATTTTGTTTAATAAAACCCAATCCCAACGACATAATCTGGTTATAATTTGACAATTATACATGCCATTATTATTAAATGATCAGTATATTTCATGCATCCAGATTTTAGGACCGTTTGTTCATCAACAATAAAAAAAAAAAAAAATAAATAAATAAAAAAAGGAATTTTAGGACCGTACCCTCTGTGGTACAATCTGATTATTTAAAGAGCTATTATCTCATAAATCTGAATAATAATAAATGTATCAAGGTACCACAAGTCTTGATGTCCTTTTCCTTGACATACCATAATTATAATTAGCATTTTAGAAGAAAAAAAAACACATATTATGTACTCCATGAACAACTATACAAGTAAAGAATGTGTCACTGGGTAGCTCAAGCATGTAGAGTGTTAGGGCATGTTCTCATTGACTGAACTGAACTGAATATTTTTTAAGAGAAGGAAATTAAGAGTTGAACTGAACTGAAAATAATCGTATGAGAACAGACCCTTACTCCTTAACTAGTTTCTATGGTCACGAGATTAAACATCATGTTACTACATTCTTGCGATAGAAGCATAGAACTTAAACAACATAACAATCACAGAGTAAAGTGGTCATGTATCTATATATAAAAATATGCATAAAAATTGAACTTTATTTATTAGTAAAAACCCAAATTTAGGAAAAGAAAGGGAAAAAAGGACAGAAGAAAAAGAGGAAGCAGGCTAGAATGATGAAAAATGCTAATTAATAATTTCATAGTCGTTAGTGGCTTACCGGCCATCATTAGTGTGCACTACAATCATACCCCAAATCAATCCTATCTCCCCCTTTTTGAAAAACAAATTAAAAAACAAAAAATAGACCCACATTTTAGGGAATATCTTTTGTTTCTCTGTTAATTTTTAATGAATTCAGTTATTTGTTTACTAATCCATATAAAGTTAGCTAATATGCATTAAAAAACTAAAAGATGTTAGTTTTTGCTTTAATATTTGCAGATAACTATACTTATGTAGTATTAACTTTATTATTTTTATTCTAGTGTAACAATTAAGGGCCTGTTCACTTCAACTTAATTTCAGTTCAGTTCAGTTCAGTTTAATAGTTCAGTTCAATTCAGCTCCAATCAATTCAGTTTAGTTCAATTCCTAATTTCCTTCTCTCATAAAATATTCATTTCAGCTCTATTCAGTTAAGTTTAGCTCCAATCAGTTCAGTTTAGTTCAGTTCAACTCCAATCAGTTCAGTAAATGTGAAGAGATCCTAAGTTTTTTTTTCTTTTTTTTCCTCATTTGCAATTATTAACATTATGCGATGGTTGATGAATGTGAACATGTAATAATAATGCATGGTGGATGTCCTGCATGGCTACATACATTTGCATGGCTACATGGACAGTGAGAGTCGTTGTCGTCATGCATCCAAAGTTCTAGAAGTGGTAAAAGAGGGAAGTTTACAATGGAAGAGAATTGAAAACCTAACAATTAGTACTCCTATTATGTTATCCTTCCATATTCTTTTCTTGACAAATCTATCTTCACACTTAAGAAGAGAGCCGCCTAATAAGACTTGAATCATTTGGTAAGAGTTTTAACTTTAGAACTCAAAGGCTTAAGGTACGATTTTTATTATTAAGTGAGAGTGTTTGAAGGTGCAAAAAATTCTCTTACCTTTTCCACCTACTTTTAAGTGTTTGGCTTGTAAATATAGGATTAAAATCCGCGAGGTCTAGTCGAAGTTTGGTTAGGGGCCTCCTTACTAAAAAAACTGTAAGTATGAGTTAATTTGGTTTATAAAGTTTTGGTGTTCTTACTTAAGATATGAAATCAAAATCCATTTACACAATTGTTGTTTGTATTTTTTTATATAAAAAATGAAATGACAAAGACTTTCATTTTCCTTTCCCTTTAAAACTCACTTTCTAACTTGTTTTAGCTTTGACTAGTATTATACGAAGTATAAACTTATTTTGTTTGAAATTTGCTAAACAAGTAACAATATCACAACTTATATTACCCGAACTTAGCATTCAATTCTCATTTTGCCTATAAAAGTCAAGTAGGCCGAATAAAACACGGCAAAATGTGAACATATACCCTAATAATTACAAAATTATTTAAAAAAAATCTTCCAATAATTATAATTTATTAATTATGTTTCAATGATATTTGTGAAGAAACCTTAGATAATTTTATCATCGTAACACTATTTTAGACCATTGTTTACGTGACAATTGGTTGACAGAAAAACATAATTTTCAAAGACAATGAACTAGAAAATGAGGCAAACACTGACAAGCTGTTCCGACAGAGTTTGTACTTAAAATATTAGGCCCATGGGCCCACTCTCAGTAAATTTCACATTTTGGGCCTCAAAAGCCCAAATTAAATTTATGACATGGAAATTTCCACGCCATATTATTAAAAAAAAAATAAAAATAGAAAATATTTTTTAGTGGTCTTTTACCCGTCAACGCGTATGATATTCTTGACGTCCTTTTTAACGCCCGTATTTGGACGTTGATGGGCCTTGGGCCCACTTATTGGCCCACACATTTTATGATTCTTGAAAGTTTGGTTTGGGTCGATATTATATTATACCTATTTTAGGAGCCATTATTCATATTGAAAAAGAAAAAAAAAAAAAAAGACAAAATATAGTATAAAGACATTTAAAAGAAATAAAAAATAAATAGTAATGTACCCTATAATTTCCCTTCTGTTAGGAATGTAGGATTGCAACTACTCGTAATTGTGTTGTACATTTGTACTCGTCAATTTAATCTACTGTTTAGGTGTGTATTATTCGTTTGATGATGGGTCGTGTTTAATTATATCGACCAACCATGTTAATTGAGTTTGATATTTTAGGATATTGATATAGGGTAGTTAGATTGTATTATTGAGGGTTGGATTTGGTGACGATTGGAGGAGTGATAGGCCATGCATTTGTGTACGGAATATTTATAGATACGGGTATTATATGGTATATGTAGAGGTATTATAAGTGGGGATAAATAAAGATGTGCATGGTTTCCAAATGTGTGGGATCATAAAGTTCATGTCTACCAAGGTGTACCTAGACTAAGGGCCTATTCTCATTGACTGAACTGAACTGAACTGAATATTTTATAAGAGAAGGAAATTAGGAGTTGAACTGAACTGAACTGAATTTCAACGTATGAGAACAGACTCTAAGGTACACTAATGCAACAATTTGTGTTTTATACGAACATTTAGTGATTTCATGCTCTAAAAGTGTATAAGATATCTAAAACTTTGTCTTAGTTTACCTACATATAAAAGCATTTCACCGAAAGAAATCGTACCATTGACATATTTTGTTAGGGTTTTTCTAGTAAGTGAATTTTATAAGTAAAATCATATCATAATGCACTTTCCATAGAACAAAGGGAAAGAGAAAATCAATCTTAAATATCTTCTTTGGAACCAAACAAGATCGGAAGGTCGATTAGGACTACTATGCGATAATGTTAAAGATAAGTTAGAAAATATAGATGTTTGTTAGATGATCAAATTGAAGATTGTGAATGCTTTAGATTTCGATTTCTTCACTTTAATTTGACTAATTTAAAAGGAATTAAAGTATAAAACTTATCTTAACTTTACTGAACTTATTATAGAAATGTTCTTATTAGGTCACTAGACCACTAAAGCTCACGTGCATATAGCTAATAAGGCTCTGCACGGTAAAAAACATTAAGAAGTCCTTCTTACAAGCAAAAGTTCTAATGTAAATAGGGATTTAAAATAGTGGTAAAGGAATATTTTATGTGTTAAATACTATTATCTTATGAAGATATTCATGGTACAACCGATATTACAAGCCTCACTTTATAGTATATTTCAATTACTACTTAGTATTAGTATTATCTTTCATTTTTTTGTGAGTTTTTTCGAAGAGAGAGGTACAGTGGTACCGTTGGTGGTCGGGATGGGTTTCTGGTTGTTGTAAGTGAGTTTCTCGCAAAGGGTGAGGTGATTTCGTGGGTTTGCGATGATTTTTTGGGGTGGTATATGGTGGTTTAGTGGTGGTGAAGGTGGATCTCAGTGGTGGTCAAGGCAGTGTGGGTGGGTCTCATCAGTGGTGGTAAGCCGGCGACGGTGGTGGGGTGGGTAAGAAGGTGGTAGTTTAGTTAAAAGTGGCTTGGCTGAATTAGCCTTCCTCACTTTCTCTCTCCTACCCTTAACTACATACCCTTGAAATCATAAATCACTATTAGGAAGTCTTGACTTGGTGTTCGTTTTGCCCTAAAATTGCAGATAAAAGAAAATGGAGATAGTATATGTGTTTGTTCATTTGGAGTTTCTCATGAGCAAAAAGATAAACTTGATTGTATCATATGCTCAAAATACAACCGATTAAACAATGACGACCATGCCTCCGTAATCCCTAAGGTATATTTTCTCCTCGAATGAACTAATATAAAAAACAATCACTTTTGTATACACCCGGTTTTCAGTAATTTACTATACATCGAGTTCACTTTTGTCTAATTTAGTGTCATTTTTGTCAAATTTAGTATCACTTTTGTCAAATTTATCATTGAAGCATAAAAAACTCTTATATATATGTCAAAGTAACTTTTGTACATTTTAGTGTAACTTTTGCACCTTTTATTGTCACTTTATAACAGATGTTCAGTAGTTTATTGAACATCCGTTTTATTTAAAAGTTTGTGTATAAAAAATTAACAATGTATAAAAATATAAATCACTTGAAAAAAAAAACAATTATGTGGTTTATGTGTGTCGTGTGGACATGATGTATATGCAACAATGCAAGTAGCTTTCTTAGTTGTAAACATACTAAACCCTAATGTCACCAAACGGCTAGTCTCGTCCAATTCCTAGTCTACTTTTAAAAGTCACATTATTACATCTCACTAAAAAACAATTTTAAAAAGTGAAGTTACTTGAAAGTAATCAATAACACCCCCATTAGGGTTGATATTTGACAACCATCTTTGTTGAGTCCTATTCATGTAGTGTAATTTTGTACTATATGTTGTTTATGTCCTAATCTACTTTTAGGAGTCATAATTCATCACTAAAACCAATATTAGGGTTTTAATGACAAAGTTATGTTCTTGAGAAAGACAATTAGGTTTTATTTTTGTATGTACGTGTTTATTTACTAATAATCTCAATTACGAACAATCATACTTTTTATAACGACCAATCTAATTTTTATAAATTATGTTTATTGATTAATTATTGAATGTATAAAGTTAGTAATCATTTTCTAATGAGAAGGATTGAAACCGAAGACATGGAAGTAGTATGAAATGAACGAAAGGTCATGTTAATGACGTTCATGATTGATTGATTAGTGCTAAGTGTAGATTAGATGGCAAAATTGACCGTTCTAAAGTTTTTTATTCTAGTTGTATCAACCTGATTGCAAATAATTAGTCATTTTACAATTTTCTTCGTTTGTAAAAATAACATGATTGAGAATAACAATTGTTTTATGATTATCAATTTATCATGTGCAATTATGTTTAGTTTGTTTCAATGTGTACTTTATAAAATCAACCTTTCTAAATTTTAATAAGATGAAACTGAAGATATTAATGGAAAGAATATACATAAAAAGCACATATAGGTGGTTTTACACTTTTACTACAAGTACACCATTTTTTATGAGAAATAATATCTTTGATTAACATAAAAAATTTTCTCTATTGCTTAAATTTTTTTTTTTTTTTTTTTTTTTTTTTTTTTTTTTTTTATCTCTTTCAATACATTTCCTTCAACGATGGGACCCTAGGAGTTCCAATGAAAATAATACTCGACAATCGTAATATTTCTCATCAAATCATCATCATTTTCACTTGCTTCATACGTTCCACAAAAATCTCCCAATTAATGTAGATTCATGAACCTATAATATGCATGAGTGAGATATAAGTACTTCATGATTTACTTGTGATTAATCCCTCAATTCTAGAATTATTGATACATCACTTCTTTTTTTTTTTTTTTTTTTTTTTTTTTTTTTTTTTGGGTGCAATATTGATATATAACTTTAACTTTATTGTTTTCACTATTTGGATACCACAAACTTTTAAATAAAACGGATATTCAATAAATTACTGAACATCCGTTATAAAGTGACAATAAAAGGCGCAAAAGTTACACTAAAACGCACAAAAGTTACTCCGACATATATAAGAGTTATTTATGCTTCATTGATAAATTTGACAAAAGTGATATTAAATTTGACAAAAGTGACACTAAATTTGACAAAAGTGAACTCGATGTAAAGTAAATTACTGAAAACCAAATGTATACGAAAGTGATTGTTTATATACTAACTTTGACTATATTTTTAATAATGTATTTAAAATAATTATTATTTTAAAGATGTTTCTAAATAGGTATTTATATTTTTTTTTGATGCAAAAATAGGTATTTATATTTTACAGTAATATTTAACATATTAGCAGTCAAATCCATGCAAATTTTTACGGTGACAGTTTAAAGGAAAAAGAAATGTTATTCACTACAATTCTACAAATAATATATTTACTCACAATTGCAAATTTGCAATATCCACTTGATTTTTTTGGCCCTCCTATCATCCTCCACGCACCCCTTGTCTTTCCTCTCAGATAGGAAATTGAATTGAGCATTGCGGTTATGAGTAATATTTGTTATCAACAACTACTTTATCCGTTTTTTAACAAGTGTTTCATTTTTCCTGACACATATGTCAATGTAAATCTTTGATCAATAATATTTTCTATAAGTGTATATATTATAACAATTGAAAATTAATAATGTATTCGTTGAAATGACTCTAACAGGTAATCACAACACTATATATTTTTTTTCTTATATAAAAATAACAAACATTAGTGAAAGTAGGTCAAATGACTAGTCCCACAAAGGGAATACAAAGAAATGAATTGAAATAGAAAATAAAATGGAATTTTTTTTTTTCTTTATTATTATTGTTTAAATTTTGAAGTATTTGTGGTTGTTTTCAGTCTTGAGGAGCCTTATTTTTTTTAAAAACTTAAAAGATTTTAAAGTCATTTTTCAAAATAAAGATTAAGTGATTAACACATAAAATTAACTATTCAATCTTCTCTTTTTTAAGAAAATCAAGTCTTCATTTTGTCTTATCATTCTTTATAGATGAAAAAAGAGAAATGATTATATGAATAGGCTAATGTTAATCAAAATGTACAACACCACCTTGTTCAACTTATTTAGACATTGAACTCAACCCTAAAAGCACACTAGAGGAACAATAACATTAAGCTGTTGCAACTTCCAATTCTACTTCATAGACGTATAGAAATAGGTATGTTTGTGAACCAAGGTATTCATCTTTTCTTATTATATACGAAGTATTTGTGTTTGAATAAATATAATAATTCAATTACATTATGCCCTTAAAAATGAATGTATATAAACTAATAGAAAATTAAATAAAATTATGTCATATTTTTATATATATTTATCTCATCTTTAGATTTCAGCTTCAATTGTTGTAAACTTGTAATAGCCTACACGAATTAGTACAATATAATAGAAATTTCAAAAGTAAAATAAAATATATTCATTATTCATATAATTACTTTAGACTATATTTTTTTATCAAAGATCTTGCTAAAGAACGCCCCCGGGGCGTTGGATATTTCAATATATAAATAACATATATTGCTGCGTAAAATATTTTGGAAAAATTGACAGGAATCATCCCAACTTTGCTCGATTCACCCAAAATAATCCCAACTTTTGATTATTTTTTAATAATCCCAACTTTAATCTCAATTTACTTTCAATGGTCCCTACCACCCGTCGTCGTCCCAAATACCAAAACCCACGAAATCCCTTACAAAACCTCCCTCGAAATCCCTTGAAAAAACCTCCCCCTGAAATCCCTTAAAAACCTCGCCCGACGGAAAACCCCCCGAATTCCACCTTGACTATCCTCGGAACGCTAGCGAACAGGGATTTCGAGGATTAGGGGAGTGGCGTTGGGCGGTATAAGCGGTGGGAAAGGGTTTTTCTTAACGATTTTTGTGGGTTTCGTGGTGAGTCTATAGTGGTTTAGGGGGTCGGACGACGGCGGGAGCGGCGTATAGTAGGGGAGTGGGTATCGGCGCTGTGGGGGTGACTTTAAAATCGAACTTTAAAATCTGGGGAATACTTCAGATTTATGTAAAGGAAGCCACAAGCTTAAGATTAATCCTGAATAACCAAATGGGCAAATGGTGGTGACAGCTTTTGGCTAAACCCAGCCAACTTCAAAGTTCTTGATTACCCTACTGTCATTCAATCCAACCCAAGTAAATTACATCAACTTAGTAATGTTTTCACCATGAAAAAAAGGTAATTATGGACTTTAATGGTAACACACCTATTAAAACAAATATAGTACTTTCCTATGATAAAATTTAAGTATAGTATTAAATTAAATGATTAGATGATCATAAAGACTGTCAACATATGTAGTAAAATAAAATTGGAAGAAACATTCCACACAATCATTTAGTATGTGATACAATTTGTGACCACATTTCCTATTTTTCTGTTACCCTTTTAAGAAGTGGACCAAAACCCTGGGAAGTAGGGTTCCAATCTCAGATCTTGTTACCAATAATGAAAGACAATGAAAGCTCCAGAAAAAAATATGCAGGGTTCAATAAAATTAAACACACCATTAGGAAGATAAGCGAAATAATAAATAGATGTTTAGACTTTTCCCCTGAGTATGTGTAGTCCTTTTCACTTTCCGAAACAAAATTAGATGAATTACAATCATATGACTAATGCTATAAACTTTTAGATTAACTGCAAGTGATAAATCAATGTCGAAAGGATGAGGAAGGGTTACCAAACCCCGGAGAGCCACAAAATACCGTAAGTGGCTTTTTTTGGTCAAGTGACGGGTGAGTTACCAGATAGATCCATCAAAGGACAAAAACTTCAAGGAAGATGCCGAGGGGGATAAATGGGTTGAAAGTATCTTTTGGAACTTGGGACAATCATTTTCGAAGCCAACCAAGAAGCTTTAAATTGGGAAGGATAAGTTAAATGAAAACGGACCTCTTACCACTTGGGGTGGGTCTTGACCAAATCACCAAACATATCACATGCCCCATAATTGTCTTCATGTATTTGCATTATATGCAGAGTTGTCAACAGAAAGATGAAGAAGATTTGCTACCTTACGTCCTTTCACTCGACATTTATGTATTAACAGCGACCCTCCTCTTCTTCCTCTGTCCTGTCAGCTTCTCCTCAATCTTCTTCCTCTTTTTTATCTGATCTTTCTTCATCTTTTTTATCAGCTCACCCTTCTTCCTCTTTTTTATCTGATTGTGTACCGACTTCCCTACCAAAGAGGGCTGATCTTTCAAAGCAAAACTTTTAGCAACATGACCAAGATGGAGTTTCTGCCTCACAAATATCTTTCTTAGCTCTCCTCTACGGGTTGTGTATCCTCGGATCCAAGAAACAAATGCATCCTGAGCCATTGTCTTCAACTTTGACTGACATGAGTGTTAAGGATACATCAGTCCAAGGAACAAAACTGAGCATAACAACTTGCAGAAGACTATTGGACTGAAATAAAACACTTTTTTTCTTCGTTTCAGGAAGGGGGGGAGGGTGGGGTCAGGCAAGCTGTACAGATGAAATACCAGATAAACAGAGGAAGTATGATAGGAAATTTTGGAAGAAACACATCTAACGGCTTGTTTAACGCAATGTCATGGATAAGGAAACAGTAACAAGTTTGTACACAATTCATTAAGAGATTTTCCAATTTAATTGTATGTCTGTGAATACACATATCCACCACCAAATAGATAATTTATCTAAAATTCATTTTCATTACCATTAAATAGCAGTGTGAATGTAGTGATAAAAGGCAATGAGAATCTAAAACAGTGAATGCTAATAAAAAAACAACGAAGTGGAAGAACCAAAAACACACACTACTTTGTGTTAAAAGACGCATTGGCATGGAACATTTCATTGAAAACTAATTGGGCTGATTACATGTTTATGACCCAATCTGCTATGGTCTAGGCTTTTGAGGTTATATATGATAGTTCTCAACCACTTGAAATGTCTTTGCAATTATTATCAATAAACAATATATGCTACGCAGCCAAGGTTGTCAAAATTTGCATCAGCGGATCTAGGATCAGACTTTCAGATCTTTCCTGTGTAAGTGAGTAAATAACTGGTTGGGTATGCTATGCCCTAATCTTTTTGTTGACTAGATTTTGAGGATGGGAAGGAAACCTAAACCAAAGAGTATCTGATTATTTACTTTGTTGAGGTCTTGTCCTAAGCCTGTGCACAAGGGCAAGAAAAGTTAGTCCAATCTCGGTAAGACTTATCTGAATCATAGTTATTATACTAGTAATGATCACATGACATAACAAAATACAAAGTGACTATAATGGCCAAAAGCATACCACACCGAATATTATAATGCTACCACACCATCTTTAAATACAATTTGGTATGTGATAGGAGGCAGTCCTGATCTTGGTGATAGAATGCATAAACCATAATAATTCAACGAGTATAGTGTATTGGGAAAAAAACAGCACAAAGGTTCAAGGGGTAATTTCGGCACACGTCAAGAGACCTGGATGATGATTCTACAATAACTTTTTCCCCAAAAAAGCATAATGAGTCATCAATCAGTTAAACTTGTACTTGGACATACAATAATTAGGAATAAGTAACACATTCATACATAAATTTTACTGGATCATAATTGGAGTGGAGCATGAACTATCAAAGCTAAGAACAAGGACAGTAAACAAAATACCTGAGAGGCAATACATCCCTCAAGAGCCTTCTGTAGACCTATTAACCAGGGATGCATCTCAATTGAAACAAACTTCCTTGAGAAGTGCTTCTGACCGTACAATGGGAAGCTATCCAATACCTTTTGAAGTGGATACTCTGTTAATAAGGCACCATGTTTTTCCAACTCTTGCAAATAGTCATATTCAATAGGCTGCAGAAATAATAAAGAATCTCCCTTCTGGCCCAAACGAGCTGTTCTACCAACCCTGAGTTTTTGAAAAATCAAGAGCCGTTATGAGAAGCTCAGTCATTTTCAACATTAAACACATTGGTATACAGAACCAACACACTAACAATCAGCAGAGAAGATACAATTGAATCAAATAAAGAATAGAGATACAATAGAACACACACAACTAGACCACGAACAATAAACTGTATTTACATACAAGATTAGATGCAAAGCAAGGACATACAATGCTTCGAAGTAAAAGAAGATTTGTAAGCACTATACTGCATGACAAGATGCAGAAAAAGAGCATGTGAGAATAGCCACAGAGAGATGCCTTTTGTTAAAAAAAAGTGGAATATAAACAAGCATACAATGCATAGATTACATACCTATGAACATATTCAGTGGCCTCTCCAGGAGGATCATATTGTATAATACATGTAATTTCAGGGACGTCCAATCCACGAGCAATAACATCACTACATAAGAGCAGAGCAGATTTTTTTGCTTTAAAGGAAGAAACTGTAGTTTTTCGCTCGTTGTTCTCCATGTTCCCATGTAAGTGGAAAATCTCCCAGTTCAAAAATAGCCTCTTCTCTTTGGTTTCTTTTGCAACATTAGGCGGCCATTGGAACTCCTTAAAAAGTTCGTAGTGGAAGTCCACAGCATCACAAGTCGAGAAGAAGACAACAACCTCCATTTTTATAGCAAAATTAATAAGCAGTTAGTAAAATAGGATTTAAGATGCATATCGCAAATTATAATTAAATAATAAGTGGGGGAAAAAACAAGTCTGATACAGAGATAGCCCGGTAAGTAAGCCACTTGAATGGAAATTTACAAGGCAATATAGACGGACACTAAATGGGAATTTTATTCAGTACATTGATAATTAAACAGTTAAACAGCAAATTGGGATAGTTTTTCACTTTTTCTTCACTTAAACTCATTTAAGATACCTCAACAGTAAAGTGTAAAAGTTCCAAAACAGACAAAGAATTCCTTAGGTATTTGCATGCCTTTGTTCTACTCTCTTTCCAACGTGTTTTGAGGATTGAAGGGAGATTCGACATTTCCAAATTAAAAGAGTAATTCAAGATAAACAATGAAAAGAGAAGAAAACTGAATACATAAAAAATGTAGGCAGTATAATTTACGAAGGGCATGAAATAGATCAAATCCCAAGTCTAGAACTACAAGGAAATCAGTAGCAAAGATACAATAAAACCCAACCTTTTGGGTAGCTTGCCCTTCAATAAGATTCTTGAGAATAGAAAGAAGAACTGCAAGCCGTGAACCACATGGCACTGAGGAAAAACAAGGGTCACTTGATTTTTTTGTGTTTGAGACCGGTTAGCACAAAAATTAACCTTGGATTCACAAGTACCTTTGACATATTTCTGCATTAGTTGAGAAGGGAGGTTATAATCTTCATTGAAGTCTTTAACTTTCTCACTGTGTTCTGCTTCATCCTCAGATCCTAAAGACCCCAAATGCTTGGAAGACGAACTTTGATGGAGCTCCCTTTCATCAAGACCAATCATAACTGGATTTTCTAAACTAATATTGGCAAGATGATTGACCTTGTCATTTAAAGTAGCTGATAAGAGCAAATTCTGCCTTTGAAACTCAAATTTTCGAGAGTTCCCACTTTCTTTATCATTAGACCTGCTTTGCCTTGAGCCAAGATGATCAAGTATTTCTTCAATTTCTTTACCAAACCCCATTTCTAGTATCCTGAATAAACAGTGTAGTCAGACATGAGGTAAAGAACATGACAGAGTATTGCATGTTATGAGTAATCAAAGAGAACTCCATAATTACCTATCCGCTTCATCAAAAATTAACCAGCGCAAATTAGAATACAAGAACGATGACGTGTTCTTTAAGTGATCCAAAAGGCGGCCAGGAGTTGCAACAAGTATAGATATACCTGTAACCCCCAGACATGAAATTAAAAATAATAATAAAAAAAATTACATCACAATCAAACATTCATAGGTATGCAGAAAGAACATAATTAAAAGTCAATCAGCATTTCATATGCAAGAAAAAAGCGACTCAAGGACATTGTTGATCAATTATGGTGGCTTAGCGGTGCACTTGTGCCAAAAAAATATATCAGCCATTATATAAAGTCATCAACAAACACTAATTGAAGAAAGTAACTGCTAGGGTGGACGGACAAAATGGCTTGTGAATAGTATGGAATTGGCTAGGTCAAAATTCAATTCGAGCTTGTTCACTTGTTACAGAGCTGAGTTCATGCTCAAATTATAGTTTAAATCTGAACAAGTCGATGCCAGACTCGATTATATCCAGCTTTGTGAGATTGCTTATTTAGAAATAAATAATACAAAATTAAATTAAATTAAATTTTTATTAAAAAGATATATGTTCTTTCTACGACGCACGGATACAAGGGGTACACCACCAATTAGTCGTCTCACATCCTCAATATGGCTCTCTAGGACGGGGTGGTATAATTACAGCTTAAAAGCTATATATAGAAAAGCCCAAGGCGCACTGAAGCGAGGGGAAATCTGCTGCGTTTCAGTTTGCCTCTTTGAAGTGAGGCGCAGTATATGGGCAGTTAAAAATTGTTGGCTAAAGTTTGCTTCAAGTGCGCCTCATGCGCTTTTGGTGCGCCTAACCCAAAACGCCTCGTCCAAAACAAATTAAGCGCTCACCCATGATCGCCTTGCGCCTCAGCGCCTAGGCTCGCTTTTTCAAACACTGTTTAAAAGTCCTTGGTCATCTCAAGAAACAGGGTGCAATTACGGCATAAAAGTCCTCGAACGTCTTAAGAACAGACTACAAATATAACCTCTGTTTATGTCAGGGTTACCCCTTGACAGTGGTGGTCTGGAGCTTAATCTTAACTCAAGGAATAGCGAAATACAGAAGAGTTGAAGACTTTCTTCAAATCAAATTGGGAGGAGTGAATTCAATTTAAAAAGAATATGAAATAGTACTTGGTATTCTATGTTTTACATTTTTTATGACACATTTGGATATACAGAATCTGGATCTTATTGCCACAAACAATGCCATTCAGATACAGTAGCAAAACAATTTGTAATCCCCATCCATCCCGTCCACTGTAGCAGTGTAGCCTACTGAATAGCAACAGAACATGGAAATACTAGACCAGCTGCAGGAAGGTAAGTAAATAAATTGATTATCTCATACTGCCCCTTGTTTTCTCAGAGTCATATAGCCATGCAAAATAAGCAACATATATGATCTAATTATCACAATCACAGCATATGAGAAGCTTAGTTCTCACCTTTTCGCAACCTCGCCTTTTCCTTTGACCTATTTTCACCTCCCATTAGGTATCCTGGAACGATCCAATGAAATCGGTGCAGAAGCTTTTGTAGACTTTCATAAACCTGTGTACATAACTCATGCGTCGGTACAAGTACCAACGCTGTTGCCACATTATTAGCTATATTTATGAATTCGTCAATTCGAAAATAAATACATCTGCACAGTATGTTAATAGTGCTGGAGCATGCATCATCTGGTAGAGTAGGGATATACAATTATCACTACCAGCAACAGTTGAATAGAGCTCTGTACCAATTGATTGTCTTGGCAATAGTACTACACTCACAATTCAGTCATGTGGCAACAAGAGGCGCAAATTGGGAATTTTTCTACCCAACCCCATCCCCTTGATCAAAAGAAAAAAGCCTCACTTAACCCTGTGCATGATTGGAGGAGAAAAAATCAAAAGGAAACATAAAAATAAATAAAATTAAAAAAAAAAAAAAGGATGCATTTCCTTCATTGTTCATTGAAAAAGGCACATACATATATCCATGTCAAACACTTCACACTAATCCTTGGTTTCAAATAAAATATATATACCCATGTCAAACACTTCACACTCTGACAAGGGCATGGAATTCTTACCCAACACTTACAAAATTCACCCGACACTTCAATTATTTTGAGCAACAAATTTGTAATAAAAAAGCACAAAATGTGAAGGAAAGAGATGAGAGAATTGTGATGAGTATCCTCATAGAAGGGCTTGAAATAATTTGATAAGAACTTGCAACCGAGTCAACCTCAGATGTTTGTATATGTGACGGTAACGAAAAGTGCATGCAGTCTTTTGAAATCAGAGAGATGCTTAATGGATGCCATGGCATGCACCCATGTCCAATTTAAGCAAAATGCCCTTGCATCTGAAAATTACGATCCCTAACATGCTTGACACTTTGATGATCAGATACTCCCACTTTCCCATTGCCTTTATCCCATCCTCCAAATTATAATTCAGACTGTGTAGAGTACAGATACACTCCAATTTTTATCAACAAATTGCACCACAATCAATTCGGACAGTGACAACTCGCTGTATAAACTGCAACTTCTTAACCATCTTTACTAAGTTTGAATAATTAACAGGTAGTGCCGTTTACACCTTCTGACCTTCCCAAACCCACCAATATTGGAACAGCAGTCGAATTACAACACGATAAAATCCTAATATAGTTTTGTTCAATCAAAACTAGAAATGTCAAATTCCACGCTTTAGAACAAAATCAACTAATTATAAATAAAATCACAACTCTCAATTCTTACACAAACACAACTATAACAAGCAATTAGCTTTATTAAACAAAAATTCAGAAAATTAACAACAGGAATACTTACCAAAAGTACCATCAGCCCTCTGAATTCGAGGCTGGTACGCCTGCAAGTGATGAATAATTGGAGCCAAATACGCAATAGTTTTACCCGTTCCAGTTGCCGCATTAACAAGTCTATAAACAATCATACCCATTATATAAAATCAATAAACAAACAAAACACAATTCATCAAAACCTAAAAAAAAACTTCATTCAAATTGGGGAATTCACTTAAAAAAACATACACATGGCGGCCAGATAATATAACAGGAATTGCTTTAGCTTGAACTTGAGTAGGTTTTTCGAACCCCAATCTCTCTATCTCAATGAAAAATTAACAATAATTAATCAACAATGCTAAAAATTAAGAAATTGCAAATTGAAATTGAAATTGAAAATATGAGGAGATAGAAAAGAAACATAAAACCTTGGAGTTGGTCGCATAAGGAAGATTGGAGACCAAGGCTGGAGAATGAACATGATGCGAAGATTTCGTCATTGGTATTAGACTGTTGTTGCTTCGGGGTTTTCTGGGTGATCTCCATTTTTGTGGTTCTAGGTTGCTGTTGCTTCGAAATTTTCTGGGTAATCTTCATTGGTGTGGTTTTAGGTTGTTGTTGCTTGGGAGTTTTCTGGGTGATCTTCATCTTCATTGTTGTGGTTCTAGGTTGTTGTTGTTTGGGAGTTTTCTGGGTAATCTTCATTTTTGTGTTTTAGAGGTTTCTGAGTGGGGGCTGAAATTGAGTTCTCGTATTTGAGTGTATGCAGTAAAGAGGAAAAGGGTTTATCGTTATGGCTTTCTGGGGGGGTTTAACTCAAACTAGGGGAGTATTGGGTCAACACTCAATGGGGGTTTTTGATTTCCTTTTTTTTGGAAAAGCTGAAATTAGTCGAGCGCTTTTCCTTAATAAGTACATGCTAGCCGTTGTGGAACTACAATATGTTGTAGCTAAGCCAAAGTACAAAGGCAACATAGCTCTATATTCCGTATTTTATACGACAAAAGCTAACAATCGTCCCGGCTTTCTCAATTCCCTTTCCCTATTATCAATAATAGGTAATAAGAATGTGGGAATTCATTGGGATTTTATTTCCCATTCCCTTAAAACAAGGAAATTAGTCATGTTGGTACATATATTCCCATTCCCACCTTTTTAATCCCACTTACCAAACACCCTTGATGTTATTAGTATTAATTTATCATCAATATTTTCTTTACATTTTCTTAAAACCGATTTGAATGCATGACACTTCTCAGTTCTCACTTTTCAATATCCCACATTCTACAATCTTCTCTCTACAATTCCATAAACTCATCATCTTTCAACTCCAATTCACCTTCAATTTTTGCGCCAATTTTCTCTCACCTAGGGTTTATCCCCAAATTCCCCTTCCCAAATCATGGAAACCAGAGACGAAGTAGTGGAAATCGAGAGCTTGGAGAAGGAATTACTATCTTCAGAAGCTACCGAAAATGGCGATTTTACGGAGGAAGAAGACGAATCAACGGTGATTTACACGGCGTCGTTTGATGAAATGGAGGAGAATTTCGTCAAGTATCAAACAGCTCAATGGATTTTGTATTCTTTGGTGTTGATTTTAGCTTGGGGAATTGGGTTGTTGATGTTGTTGTATGTTCCTGTTCGAAGATTTATTTTGCGCAAAGATATTCGGTCGAGGAAACTTTATGTCACCCCTGATGCTATTGTTTATAAAGTAAGTCGCTTAATTTGTTTTCTTACTTGTGTTTTTCGGGAAATTGAGAGTCGCAAAGGCAGTGATGTAGATGAAATTCGATTAATTTTACGAGTTAATTAAGATTGTACCCTATTGTAATATATTGTTTGTAAAGTAAGTCATTTAATTTGCCTTATTCATTATGTTTTTCGGGATATTGTGATTGCAAGGGTAGTGATGTAGACGGGATTTGATTAGATTATACGAGTTAAGCTAGTTGGCATTCTCTTTCGATTAAGATTTTACCCTGATGAAATACCCTGATGCTATTGTTTGTAAAGTATGTTACTTTATTTGTTTATTGCTTATGATTTTCAGAATTTTCAGGATATTGGGAGTCGCTTAGAGTAGTGATGTTACTGATGTATATGGAATTCGATTAGATGTATGAGTTAAGCTAGTTGACTGTTGATATCACTTTTGATTTAGAATTCAGATAATCGTTTGAGAACCATTGTTAACGTGTAACAAAGCTTTTTAATCACTTCATTTGCAGGATAGTGCATTGAGGTAAGAATGTACGCAATTTTGTTGTTGTTCAGAAAATTAGAGATTGTTGCAAGTTCATGGATGGATGTGATACTTAGATGCGGAATTGTACTTGTTACTCATGTTATTTTGAGAAATTTGTTGCTTGGCGAGAGTTAAAACTTAAGCTCAGCCGCTTAAGTGGCTTCTAAGGGTTAGTTTGGTTTACTAGTTTGGAGATAATGATAGGGTTCTATTCTATTTTACCTAGGTAAATTGTTGTGTGGGATTAGGTGTATTTTTTCCTCCAATTTATATGAAAAATTGGTTAATCATAGAATGATAATTTATTAAGACTGAGAAACAAATATGTTTGAGTTTTATTTATAAGGATCAATGTTTGAAAAAGCGCGCTGAGGTTCAAGGCAATAGGGGTTAAGCGTTTTTTTTTTTTTGGCCCGGGTGAGGCGTTTTTAATTAGGCGCACATGAAGCAACTTTCTACCAATTTTTTTCTAATTGTTTGTACAATGTGCCTCACTTCAAAGAGGTGCACTAAGGCGCGCATAACCCTTATCGCTTCAGCGTGCCTTGAGCTTTTTTATACATTGATAAGGATGCTAGATTATTTTCTTCTTCTTTTGATATTATGTAGGCTATTAAGAATCCTTCTCTATATGATGTTGTTGGAGTGAAGTTTATGGGTTCACATCAAGCACATAGGAAATACCACTGTGGGTTTTATGTCATTTTCAGAAGGCTTTTAAAGCCTAAGTGGCTATTTCTTGAGTTCACATACAAACCCTCCTTGGTTAAAAGGAAAGTATTCAATGGAAGCTCGTCGTTCAATACAATTACATCCAATTACATCAAAGTGATGTTGCTGATAAAAAAATAAAAAATTTATTGAGATGGCAAGAAAGGTAGGCAGGATTAAGTCGGGGTGGCTTAAATGGAGAGCGGCCACGGGAGTGTTATGTGACTGAAGCATTCCTTTACAGTTGAAGGGGAAATTTTATAGGACTGCCATAAGACCAGTGTTGCTCTATGGTACAGAATGTTGGGTTTCTAAGAAGGAGCACATTAAAAAGATGGAGGTTACGGAAATGCGTATGTTGAGATGGATGGGTGGGAACACTCT
The DNA here is from genome assembly GCF_948465745.1 of Chenopodium album. Taxonomy (NCBI): domain Eukaryota; kingdom Viridiplantae; phylum Streptophyta; class Magnoliopsida; order Caryophyllales; family Amaranthaceae; genus Chenopodium; species Chenopodium album. Next base: position 7,471,674 of record NC_137857.1, read on the forward strand.
AAGAGATAGAATCGGAAATGAGGTTATTCGCAAGAAAGTAGGTGTGGCAGGCATTGCAGATAAACTAAGAGAAAACCGCCTGCGCTGGTTTGGGCTTGTAAGACGGAGACCCGAGGGTGCACCGGTCCGAAGAGTGGAACCATGTAGGGCTTAAACGAGGGAGAGGGAGACCGAAAATGACTTGGTTGGAAGGAGCTAGGAAGGATATGAGGTATATGGATTTGCATGAGGATGAAGCATTGGATTGTAAGAGATGGAGGAGGAAGATTTATGTCGATGACTACACGTAATAATCAAATTTGGTTCATGTTAGCCGACCCCACTTATGGGATTAAGGCTTTGATTGATTGATTGCAAGAAAGGTAGGCAGGGGTACCCCTTCCAGATGTCTTATGGTTGTAGGCTGAAGTATATCACCCTGCTATAAGATTAGTTTGCAAGAAGGCGGTATATAGAGCATGTAGTAGGAAAATTAGTAATATCATGAAGTATTTGGCAGTGTTGTAGATGTGTATTTGAAATAGAAGCAAGGAGAGATTTGATGAGAAAGTAGAGAGATCTTAATTGCTGGCTACGATTAGGACTTTTGGAGTCTTATATCATGCTCAAATTGTGAAGAAAAGAGTGTTGTGTCTTGGGCTGTCATTTGAATAACTAATGTGAGTGTGTGTGTGTCCCCCCCCCCCCCCCCCCCTCTCCCTCCCTCTCTATTTATACAAGTACAACACTCTCTTTGTCCTCAATTATTGTTCTCATGGATTGTTAAGGTAGAAATTCCAATTAGGGTAACGGGATTATTATATAGGAACTGTCCAAAATAGTATACAAGGCAACTATTTGAGGAAGGAAAGAGTATTTAACACTTATTGTAATTGTTGTTGTCTATGAACTACTAATAATCTTAAAACCTGTATCTTCTTCTTTTTTTTAAAAAATATATAAATTATTTTTCAATTATTTACACTAGGTTGGCACTACCTCCATGATTTTCTGGTTCCGGTGAGGTCTTGTTTCCTTTAGTTCCCCTGTTTGTTATAGAAGGCTTTGTAATTTTTGTCTGATTGCAATAAAATAGTCTCCTGTTCCTCCAACTTTTTTTTTTTTTTTTTTTTTTTTTTGTCATTCTATGTTTTGGCATGGCTTAAAGTAAACTAGCCTTCTGGGCATAAAGTCTGCGAGAAGTATGTTAGAAGTAGAGTGCTGAATTCAATAATAAATTTCTACTATTGATATTTGCAGTGAAGAGTCAGATTAGAAATTTATAATCAGTTTAACCATAGCTATCAGTTGGATAACATTCAATTTAGTATAAATTAGAGGTCACATCTCACATTCTAAAGACCATGTTGATATATTTCATTCTTGTAGTGCAGGTCACAAGGCCAGTAGCGTTTCCTTGTTTTGGTGTTTTACAAAAGGAAAAATATGTGCTGTTGCCCTCGGTAGCAGATATTGTAATTGAGCAAGGTACAAGTACTTCTAGTTGATTTTTGATTATATTGATGGCAGTCATGGCACTACTCACCCTCTATTAGATATGCAATTGTTGTTTTTTCTTCTTTATAGGAAGATGAGGTGTTCTTAATTTGTATTTTATATGACACGTTTAATTTTCAGGCCATGTCTAAATATTAGATTAAGAAAGGGGAGGTGTCTAGGTTAAAAAAAAAAAGCAAAGAGAATTGCATGCTGAATTTTTACTTGCGAGGATGACTCATTCTATTAAGCTCGAGAGATTGGATGAGAGGGGCAAGAGGCATTGATTGATCTAAGACATATACCTGCTCTGTATTATGAGTATTGGGAAAGGTTATTTGAGATCATTTTGATGTACCAGTTTTTGGGTGAATTAGTGCCAGTAAAATCCTACTCAAGTTGAATGAAGTATGAACAAGCTTTTTAATAGATTAGTCTTAATTTCAATGATTGGGTTGGCAACATGAACCAAAAAATTTATCTCCTGTTGCTGTCAACCAAGATCCTCTTCCATGGCCGCTGCATGTGCTATATGCTCCTGTAAGCCAATTTTGTTTATCCCTCTATCCGAGCCCTCTTTGGTCTTCCTTTGCTTATTTTAAGATTTCTATGAATCAATTTTTCTGCTTTCCTTATTGGCTCATCTTCTGGTCTTCACCTCATATGTCCATTTCAACATTATCGGTTCTCCCCTATTTTATCCTCAATGCATGCAATTACAACTTTCCTCATACCTACCATCTTCTTTCCTGATTCTGTCCCTTAAAGATTTCCCATACATCCATACATACACGTCTCTGCTAATACTCCAACCCGTATGATCCTTCATAGATGCCCAACATTCCAACCCATATAACATCGCTGGTCTAAAAATCACCCCATAGAAATTTTCCTTTATCCTTAAAGGTATATTATATCCTGTAAAATTAGCTTATATGACTAAAATTTGGATTAATTACTGTTAACCATGGGCCAGCTTAAAAAATTCATATTGGTTTGCTCAGTTAATTAATTCTACATTTATACAGTCTTGTCTCATCTAAAATTTTGCTTGATGCTATCAGGGTATTTGCAGTCTTTTTTTGGTGTTCACTCTGTTCGAATTGAAAATGCTGGTGTGAGAAGACCGCCTAGTGATGATCTTCAAATTCAAGGTATAACAAATCCAAGTGCCTTCCGAAAGGTGAATGTTTTTCTAATTAAGATTGCATTTGGTAATAAGAAGCTCGACAATTTTTTTTTCCCTGTAGTCTAATTAATATCTCTTTTCCAGGCTGTTCTTACTCACCTCTCAATTGTGAGGACTGAGGCTTCCTCTACACAAGTACCTGTAATTGAAGGTCCTCAAACTTTTATAGGTGGCCATCCACAAGTTTTTGGGGTATGCCAAATTATGTGTCAATTATGCTTGCTGGCTAAGTATCCGGTGTTCCATTGTTGTACCCAAAGATAGCATAATTATTATAATGAACTTTTAGGCTTGCTTTAGATGAAGTTATTAATCATTGGGTAAACTTGCTGTCTAACATTTTCTAATGTAGGAGTGTCTTGTCAAGAAAATTAGCTATTAAGCTGATAGAATTACCATCTCAAAACAAGACTCACTCCCAACCTCTAATCCTTGGCCCTTAATCATTCTTCTTCTGTTACTAAGTGCTGTTGGGGCTGCTGGGTTTAGTTTGCTCTCACCATGGCCTGATTTGGCTTTGGCAAGGGTTGGCATGACCTCAAGGCTTTACGTGTGGGAAAAGAGAGTTGAAGGGAAATGGTTGGGGGTGAAGAACGAGGGAGAAGGCCAATTTCATACACTGCCCTATGCTATCCTCTTTCCAACTCAAAAGTTTTCACGTTCTACCTCTTATAGAATTTGGTGTGAACAATTTAAGCCACCATTTCCGAAGTTTAATTTCAAATTAATGAAATCATCCTAAAAATACTCTATTAATTTGACCTGTAATGCTTGCACTGTGAATTTTGGCTTGTTGTATAGACTGTATTAATATCCACACGTCAGTCGTACAAGACAGATCTATTCTAAACCACCTTTTGCCACCTATTAGCTAGCGGAAGAAAATTCTTTCCAAGACGTAGTGTACCTAGACAAAATTCTATCTGACAATTGAGCTGCCAATATACGAGAAAGTAGTATGAGAATTTAGGATTCCTGGTCTTGCAGTTGTAGAAAGGAGGCAGGTGTTGCTATCATGATAACCTCAAGACAAGCTTGCTACATTAAATGATAGAAACTTACTCCGTATATACTTTTATTACTAGTAATATTTTTGTTTTATTCAAATTAGGGAAAGGTCAAATTAGGTGAAGCTTTTGTCTCTTACTGTTAGATTGTTTTAAGCCCTAGCTTAATAATTGCCCATCTATCCAAAGTCTGTGGTGTAATGTTTCATTTTTCTAGTTTCTTCTTTTTGATTAGCTATACCTAGCCCTTGGGGATGAAGGGGTTCACCACTTCAGATTAAGGTTTTGAAATAATATGTTCTTTTTGGTTTATAGGTTTTAGTGTCATGTGTCAATATGTCTCTCTTCTAAACCCATTCGTGAATCTCCTTGTACATTTAAGTTAAACATTTTCCTCACTAAATTCTTGGATCCATAATCGAGCTTGGTACCAAATCCAAGTTTAAGTATAACATAAGCACATAACCAAGCCCAACCATGGGTTTTCTGGCTCTACCAAGTGGTTCTTTGTTTGTTGGCTAGAAAGGTTTTTGGTCTAGACTTCACCTTTGTTTACTCAATAAGGTTTATACAGCAATAGATAGATAGCTATATCAATAGATAGATAGATAGGATGTGGTTGCTCTCTGTATCATTCATTTTCTAGCTATTTCTGTTTTCTTTCTTCCTTCAGGGGCCTATTTTTTTCTTTCTTATGCGAAGATCAGTATTTTTTCCCCGTGGAAAAACAAGTGAGTGGGAAATTGGAGACACGCTTCCCTTCATAATGTTCCCTGCCCAGCTACTTAATCTTCAAACCTTATCAAATCAGATAAATTTTTTTTTTTTTTTTTTTTTTTTTTTTTTTTTTTTTTTTTTTTTTTTTTGAATTTAGCTGCAAATCTTACCTTCAAAATGGTTTTGAGCTGCTTCCCTGTTTTCTTATAGTCCCCTACCCTTTGGGTGTTCAAGTTTAAAATTTCTGTATCTGGAATCTGGTTGCAGATGTCTCCTTCACAATCTATTAAACATGATGCTATTCCTCCTAATGAGCTGGGACTTCTACAAAAACTAGAGGAGGTTGGGACTTCTATCAAGGTAGGATATGCAAGGACATTTTATGTTTCTGAGTTACACTTGTTGGCATGGTTTTTATTGGGTGTTTCTGTTTGTTGTTTGGTCAGAGAGTTCAAACTATGATCGAGCAGCAGTATTCTCAAGCAGAAACTTCAGATTGAGGTAAAACGAGTTAAATTGCAAACTAGCTCTGAGTACTACTATGTTCTTGAACTGAAGTAAGTGTTTTCGTTTTCAGAGATCCTTGGCATACTTGTCTTCCATATTAAATTTAATGCTATCATTGCTGGAAATTGACTACGTACTTGCTGAAGAATGGTTTCTGATTTCTTCTTCATAAGTTGGGAGCAACTTGTGTACAAAATAGAGTGTAAATACAACCTTTGTCTCTGTTTTTTTTTATTTTATTTTTTATTTTTTATTATTATTTTTTTTAAAAAAAAAAAATTTGGGAGGGGCGGGGGCGGAGTGGGGGTGTGAAGATGGTGAAGAAAGGCAACAGGGTGATGCTCATCCTGCTGATTGTTTTATCTGTTTATTCTGACTGATTGACTATACCTGATTCTCTAGAATATTCTAAAATGATATGTACAATCTTGCAAGAAACAAAGAGAGCTATCCTCCAAGGTTCCTCTTTTGCTAACTATTGGTAATACAGATTCTTCAAAAAACTATTGGTAGTACAGAAAGTTGCTGGTGAATATATTTAGTTTTAATTCTAGTGCTTAATTTTACCAGTTATAGGAAGTTCGAAGATTATCTGCTTTTGTAAGAGCATTTCTGAATATATATAGTTTTGATTCTAGTGCTTAATATAACCAGTTGTAGGAAGTTTGAAGATCATCTATGCTTTTGTAAGGGCATTTCTGTAAACTAGGAAAATAAAACTTTATAGAGAACCTGTGATGCTCGGATTCACCAGGCAGCCTTATGGCTTGTTATGACATGACAGGACCCATTTATGAACATTGTTTATGGTTCTGAATCCGGGGATAGAACTCATCATTTGTTCCCTATTGAGTAATGAAATCATATTTCTTTCTTTGCAATACCAAAGCAACCTCATCAGTCATCCATCTCTATAACACAGGCACCAGCACTGGCACAGTGCCCCAACCTTTTCAAATTTAATTAGAGTTTACATTTGAAAGTCCTAGTTTAGTAAGCAAGAACAAATGGAAGCTTAACGGATTTTGATCCTTGCTAGTGGCTAAAGGAGGAAATCTAGTATTTTTTGCTGACAAATGAAAAGAAGGATCTTGAGAGATGAGAAATTGAGAAGCAGGTTGAAGATGTAACACGAAGGAAATAGAACAGGGGCTATGTTGTGTGTTGGAATTCGCCAAAGAAGTCAAGAGAGGAGAGGTTAAATAGTCAAACTATTACAGAGTAGTTCACCATTGGGTTTTCGCCTCTTGTTGCTATAATGTATTTGCTACTTCAATCTCTCCCAATCCGTGGTCTATCTTTACCTGCTCCAATCTGGTTCTTGATTCCCTGAAACTGGATTTAATTGGTAGCTGTGTCTCTGGTTTTGGTAGAATTGCTTCCAAGAAAATTAGCCACTTTCAAACAAGCAGTACAGCTCTGCTCTTTAGGCTGAGTTGGTACTGATCTTCCTTTGAAAACTAAATGTTTAATTGTCAAAACTCTATCTTTGAAGCCACCTGAATATCTGTGATATTAGTTATATGTGAAAGGCCTGATGCTCGAAGTCATCTGCAATACCTGAGTATGCTGAAGCCTTTAGAGGAAGCGTGGTCGGTGCAGTCACGAGCAGAAGCCATCAGTGGAACATTACACTGTGTTGGTAGCATACATCATAGGTTTATTCCAGATCATTGAAGGAGCAAACTAATTGTCAAGGCTGATAAGTTATGAAGCAAGGTAACAGTCCACAGCTCGTATGTAGTACAGACTCTACAGAGTATGTTATATGATATGCATCAGAATTGCATTGATGCTTGTGTGATAGATATGCATCAGAATTGCATTGATGCTTGTGTGACATCACCTTTGTTTTGAGTAACCAGTACCACTACGGCAACGTGGCTTATATATTTCTTATGTGTAATGTTTGTTTAAATGTTATTTTTTTGTTTGGACGTAGTTCGAAAGGAGTTGCATTTGAATCTTGCTTATACATTAACATATAGCGCCTGTAAAATGGTTATTCGAACGAATAAAGCCAATATGAATGTGTAAGCGAGCTTGCCTTGGTGTAGCGGTTAGAACTTGCCCCTTGTGATCCTGTGGTTATGGCCCGTAAAATTAAGCTGCTGGGTGGGATCCTCTTACCCTACCCCAATTCTGAAGGTACCTAACCGGCTGAAGACACATTCAATGATAGGGTCTGTCCCATGACGATGATAGGGTCTGTCCCATGACCCATGCCTAGGCCTGATTTCATTACCAAGCAAAAAAGATAAAACAAATCACCTCTAGATTCAAATGCAAAACCCCCCTCAGCTTTTTCTGTTGTTGCTGTAGTGCTGCCACTTTCTCCCTCCCACGGCCCTCCCTGCTGCCACTGCTTGTGGCTCATCATTGCCACCACCCTTCTTTTTTCCTCCATTTCATCTACCTCTTCCAAACCCCCCTACCACCACCCCTTTTGTAATTGATAAATAACATGTACAAAGTGTTAAACCTTTGCCAAAAAAAGCATGTACTATAGCATATGTAGTGTACGTAACTTTAAGAGTTTAAGGATTGCCTTTGACACCATCCATATATTAACATTGATGGACATACACTGTGCATGTCTCAGATCTTTGTCTCACCTCATATACTATAGCATTCATTTTTTACCACCAATCTTTTTAATGATATAAATGATTACTGTCACAATGTAGCTAGTGGGAGCTCTTTGAAAAAGTTTGTGCAAATCTAGCCTTGAATATCCTAGGATCTTCAAGAGTCATGTATTGTCTGTATAATCCATCTATTCATATACCTATTATTTTAAAACACAAACCCATAACGATATGTCCTGTTCTTCATCATCTTATGTCAATACCAACTTTCGATTGTAAATTTGCAAGAATTTGAGTTTTGCGCAAATAAAATATTTCATTATGTCCTTAAAATAAAGTGTTATTCATCTTTTGCGCACGTTTTTAGGATGGTGAATAAACAAAAACAAATAGTGGAGTTTCATTGAATTTTCTTTGTTTAATTCAGATTTATGTTTTAATTTACCAGCATTTTTGGCTTAACTGGAGGAAATATAAGTCAATCAGGCTGATTTACAAATTGTGCAAATCAAGGGTCAATTTCGTCTTTTCACTCATATTAGTAAGGGTAGTTTAGTCAGCTTGTGCAAACGTTGTTATTCAATGTCGTTACCTTCTGTCACGAGGAATCAGTTAGAGAACTTCATCACTTTCCCCAATTCGAAACCCTAATCTGAAACCCAAACCCAGATTCTACTTCCTTCATGGCACCACCACCTATGGCAGTTCAAAATGTCGCCGCAAATGAAAGTATTTCCTTAAAGGATTGATATGACCCTAATTTACACTCAATTCAAGTAGGGTGTCTTTTAGTTTCGCCACGGAGTGGCCATTGTTGGGAAAGAAAAGGAGGACGACGGGAAGAAGAAGAGGATGACGGGAAGAATAGGAGAACGTCAAGAACTGAAGAATAGGACGAAGAGGAAGGCTTCATGGGTTTGTTCGACGGAAGGCGTAAAGATGGTGGTGGCTATGGTGGCTGTGATGAGTTTCGGATGGTGGTCCCTGTGATAGTGACTATGACGGCGGTGTTCCCGGTCGAAGATTGGAGAAGATGCTTTAAAAATAAAAATAAAAGAAATCTGTAAACCAAAACAGACATTAGACTTACTAACATCTTCAAAACCAAACAATAATATAAAATTAATTTATTTGGTAAGAGGGGCCCACAAAAGCAACTGATTGACGAAAATTCATCAATCAGGCTGATTGCCTGGGTCTTCCTCGCTTAACTGAACTTTATTCAAGTGAAGCCCAAACTCAAGGTGTATTGAACATTTTCAACAATGATGGATCATTCACACCTTAAGTAAATTAATTGAACTTGTCAATGTGATGATGATAAATCTACAAGTCACAAGTTTATCATTGATATATCAGAGAAATGGTTTCATTCTTATTTATAACAATAGCAGTATGGTATAAATTAGACAGGTTCATGAGATGTTGCATAAATCAACCTAACCCACAAGGAGGAGCGCATCACTGAACAATCGAGTGAGACATTGTCTTACATCCTCTCACATATGACATTACGCGCGATGTTATGAAAATAGCTATATAATTTAAAAGGTAACAAAATATGCATTTACTCTTGCCTAATCTTAACACTAATTGTTATGTAATACTGGATACAAAGGCCATCAACATGAGAGTGGAACCGCATAAACAAGCATGTGTTAATAGGATTGATTAGGTGTTAAAGAGTTTGAGACGACTGAAGATAACTCATCTTTCTTTTCAAAACCCTAGACCGAATATCAGATTTATCATTTGTATATTACCACTAGTTCGTTTCGTTGTTTGAAGTCTCTACCCTTAGTGTAATAGAGTGTTACTACATACGAGAATTACAGTGATGTTGTATGTTAAATAAAGAGAATTAGGTTAACCCCGTGCGATGCACGGTTTTATAATAAGAATAGAATTATAGACTTTTAACACATATTGAAAGAAAATAACTACTTCTTCCATTTTCCTAATTAATTTTTTATTAAATAGAATTCCCAAGTGCATAATTTTCATATTCAATTAGGAAATTTTCAAAGCATGTTAAATAGGGTTGCTTAAAAAGAAAAAAAATATGACATCATCCTTGCATTTTGGAGGGAAAAAATTAAATAAGAAAGTGGCATATAGACAGTGAAGACATCAGTGGTTGTTATTTTAATATATATAATAATAATAATAATAGATAGATAATAGATATAGATAGATAGATATAGATATAGATTATTAGGGTTTTTTTTGGGTCTATCAACATTTAAAATTTAAAATCATACTTCCTCCGTTTTTTTAGTTAACATCGTTTGACTTTTACACTATTCACACAACATGCTTTGACTCGCTTTTGAGGTTCATAAATACGATAAAACATATTCATGTGGATCTTGTTTGATTCGTTTCAATGATATTTTATTAATATCTACTTTTTATAATTTTACAATGTTGATAATTAGAGATATTAATCGTTAAAAGCATGCGTTGGCAAGCGTGATAATAGAAATGTGTCAACTAAAAAAAAAACACAGGAAGTATAAAATAATCAGTATAATTAAAAAAAATGGATGAAAGCATGCTAGCTAAACAAATTAAATTGATATTGCTCACGATCAAAATTAATTGGAAGTTATAATTTGATTGTTTTGCGTGACATTAATGTGATTGAACAAAGAATTCACTTGCATATTTCTTATGCGTAATAATGGAGAAAATAATATGATTGAGCAAATAATTTAGATTTTGTGAAAGTAGTCTTTTGACAAATACCCACAAGGGCCACATCTATAATATGGTCATAAACTCATAATCAATATGTGATAATGACCTTAAAATAAAAACAACACACATTACTCTTAATTAATTATGCTCTCCTTCATTTAAAATATCACACACTCCTCTTAATTAATACAAGTACTCGTTGACAATAACATATCATTAGTGAGTTCATGACTCAATGAATCTTTGCCGCTTATTCATCCTTACCTTTTAGTTTATATATACACTCCAAAGTTCAAATTAGCAACCTATCTTAATCAAATTCTTTGTAAAAATGACTATATATCAATGACTTAATTTACTCAATAATAAAGACACACATTATTTTAACTTTATTATCGAGCGTAAAGGATACATCTTTTGCATTTTGGAATGTAAAAATAATACGCGATCAATCTAATATTCGATGTGTAGTAATTTTATCAAATCGAAAATCTAATATTTTCATCTTGAAATGACATCTTGTGTAATTTGTGAATTATACTAACTTTTGTTGTTTTTATTTCTTAAATTTCTTTTACTTGTAAGTTTTTATTTTGTATTTGGAAAATTGAAGTTGATTTTGAGTATTTATTTTTATATAATATGCTACGTATATACGAGTACATACTAGATGGTCTATATAAGAAATTTAGTCAAAATTAGTGAAACAAAACTATAAATTCCTCTTTCTCAACCACATTTATGAGCAGCCTAAATAATAATACTGTAGACAAAAAAGGTGGAGAGACTCAACTACAATCAGCTTCATGCATGCTAACTCAGCAACAAAACAACAAACTTACAACCACCTTCCATTTACCAAGGCTTCGTTCACAACCACATGTTTGATTGTAACTTTGTAAGTGTACGAGTATTATATTACAATTAAACACTCTAATCAAACTCTAAAATTATGCAAATATGAAATATTTAGTATTGCTTTAAAGCAAAACAAATTATACTCCTCCGTCTCAAATCATTTGCATCATTCTTTATAATACAGTCTTAAATTATTTGTATCATTCTTTATAATACAGTTTCAAATTATTTGTAATCATTCTATAAAAGTCATAAATCCTCAATTTTTTATTATCTCTCTTAAACAATGTCGTGGGATCATTTTACTTACTACTTGCTCGAACTACATTTAATAAAAAATAAAGCCATTAACCACATAATAAAAAATAAATTCAGTTAAAGTGTCTAAAATTATGTGTCAATCAGACTGTTGCGGTTAATTTGAGACAAAGCTAAGAACTAGATCAATTAATAAGATATTTAAAGTTATGATGCAATTGATACTCTGTAATTCACAGAAGACTTTTTACTACTTTGTTTTAGGTGCTAAACTTTCTCTAATACAAAAAATTAGAAAGCTAGTTTGAAATAATAGAGTAAACTATTACTATTACAATTCATACACTTTATAACTTACGTTATCATAACCAAGCAAAGTTTAGCTCACTTAGTAAGAGTCTTACCTTAAATTCTACAAGTGTAAGGTTCAAATCTTACCAAGTAAAAAGGTAGTTGGAGGGAATTTCCTTATATCACCCATCTACTTTCAAGTATGTGCCCCCAAACTGAATCAAATAAATTGCAAGATATGATAAGATCATTCTCCTTAACTTAAAAAAATATTAATGTTATTATAATTATTGTAGCTCCTAAGTCAATTTTTTACTAGTATTTCGATCAATTTTTCCTCTACACACCCTAGTTCAAGAATCATCTTAATTGGAATTTAATGGAACATATGTTTCAAACATTGGAAAACCTCATCCAATAACTGTTACAGTCATATTTAGTTCAAAAGGTTTAGGAAGATGACTAGCGAGCTTAGGGCTTGTTCACATTTACTTAATTTCAGTTCAGTTCAGTTCAGTTCAGCTCTAATCAGTTCACTTCAGCTCTAATCAATTCAGTTCAACTCCTAATATCCTCTTTCATAAAATATTTATTTCAGCTCAGTTTAGTTCAGCTCCAATCAGTTTAGTTCAACTCAATTCAATAAATGTGAACATAGAATGTCAAGCCAGCACATACAAACAACGTAGAAATTGAGGCCTTAACATATAAAATAACCTACCATGTCCTCGATTTTATGGCTGTGCATCCTTATCCTTACCTTTTAGGGTGCATTCTATTCACCTGATTTTCACTTATCTGAACTTATTAGCCGTTATTAGAACTTATTTTAGCTATAAATTAAACTTGGGTAGCCCTGATTAACCCTTATCACAACTTATCTGTTATCATTTTTCCGGAACTTATTTAATCTGAACTTATTTTTCTTGAAATAAGTGAACAGATCAGAGGTGAACAGAACAGCGCAATGTAGTGAGGACGTGGACATTTATACCCTTAAAATATTAATTTACTTATTTACCCTCATTAATGTTAATTACTATTCTTTTTGAGCTCAGTGGCGAATAATCGAAATTATCATGTGCTTCATACTAAAGTGCCTTTGAGCTAGTTACTCTGTACATTCAATGTTTGCACACATTAAGGGTGTGTTTGTTTCGTAATATTTCATTTAAATTTAATTTATGTCGAAAAAATAAGTTTTGATAAAATAAAAAAATAAATTCTGAAAAAATTAAATTAAATAAATTCAGGCTTAAATTAAATAAATTTTAACTATTATAAGGAAAAAAAAAACTTTAATTTAAATCTATATAGCACTCTTGTTTTACAATCTGTAGTACTAGAAATACCATGCAAGGTAAATTATAATTATACTCCGTAATTAATTAAGGCTCAACTCACTTTAATTGTCTTTTTAAAAAAGTTCTACTCTTATATTCAAGAGGTTTGAAGTTCAAATCTTGCTAACTAGAAGTATTAGGGGGGGGGGGGGGGGGGTTTAAAGACTCCCTTAACCTCTCCTTCTCTAATTGCATGTCCCAAAGTGAAATATTATTTCAAAAAAATAAAAATAAAATACGAGTATATTATATAGTCATGTGAGGTACTGTAATGTTTTATTCGTCTCAACGATTACTTTATTGATAATTAATGGAAATTTTGTCAACAACTACCAATTATAGCCTCTGTTTTGAAAACAACTACCTTTTAAATTTGTTTTTTTTTTTAAAACAACTACCACAAAAATTTTAAAAGTTAGAGTAGCACTACCACATTAGTATTTTCGGCTAGAATCTCCGGTGAGAGGGGCCCACTTTTTGCCTTTCCCTCCAATTACATGGATTACAACCAATTAAGTAACCCTAATGTGGATATGGAATCGATTCAATTCACTCAAAATGCAAAATTAGAAAAGCGAAACCCTAATTTTCCCAATTTCCCCAATTTCAACTCATTAAGAACCCTAATTAGCATTTGAAATTCTCAAATTTTGTAGAATATAAACACAATTACCATCATAATGCTCCAAAAATAATTCGCCTTGCTCAATTGATGAAAAAAGGAAGAAATTTGAGAACTAATTTTATTATGAGGGGTCTTTGTTGTGAAACGAAAATAAACAGTTACATAGAGAGGAGAGAGAAACTCATATTGGAGGGAAAGACAAAAAGTCGGCCCCTCTCACCGGAGATTCTAGTCGGAAATACTAATGTGGTAGTGCACTAATGCTACTCTAACTTTTAAAATTTTTGTGGTAGTTGTTTCAAATTTTTTTTTTAAAAGGTAGTTGTTTTCAAAACAGAGGTTATAATTGGTAGTTGTTGACAAAATTTCCATAATTAATCTTTACAATTTTTACAACTATGAAATGAAAGATATAAATGATCAAACAAGGGCAAAGGCAAACGTGCAAAGTTAACCATAAGTAATATGGAGTAAAAAGGATTAGAAGGAGTACTAATTTAATTATACACCCTATTTTACAAATTTCTTTGAAAAATAGTCAAATACCTACGTATCAGTAAAACTAGTATCCCATAAATAATTTCATCGGTCTATTAATCAATAAAAAATGAAAAAAAAAAACCAAGGATTGCCATTTGGCATTTGCCAAGTAACTGAGAGAGCATTGTAAATATCGTAATATAAAATCATCATATCATAATCTATCAAAATTTCTGGTACACAGATCCTTTTGCTATAGTATAATTCTATTTTTATATTATAAAGTTTATAATAATATAACAACAAAAATAATATAAACAATAAAATTGTCAGATATTTAGGGTTCTCACAAATCACAGGACACTTGGCTCCTCTTGTTCTTTTCTGGGTTTCTTCATTTTCTTCTCTCTCCAGAAAATCATAAACATTTTAATTCAACCCAAAAAAAAATAAAAACATTTAATTAAATATCGATCAAATTCAAATACCCTCAAAAATTAAAATAAAAGGGTAAAAAAATAAATAAATTTTAGAGTGTGATTTTTTCAACTTCCATTATCTTCCGCAGATTGAATCTAGTCACAACCACCCTTTTTCTCTCCATGCTCTCATTTATTTCTCTAAAACCCCACAATTTTTAGCTTTCTGGGTATTTCTTTAATTTCGATAATCACTATATAATTTCTCAAAAAATATTGATTTTCCACTATTAAGTAAGAGAGAGAAAAAAAAGCTCAATTTTTTCGTTTTAATGGCGGCGTACACGGTGGGGACACCACTGTGCACGTGGCTGGTGGCGGCGTGCATGTCCGTCGGTTGCGGCGGTGGTGGAAGAGATGGTGGCGCATCTTCTCTCTCCTCAAGAAGTCGCAAGAAAAGAGCAATGGAGTTTAAATGCAATGCTAAGATGTTAAAGGCATTTGAACCTTGTGATGAATATTATAATAATGGTGGGTTTTATAATCTTGGTAATAATAATGGTGATTTTCGTGGGTTTTCTTCGATTTTTGGATCCAATTTTGGGTATATGAATAGAAGGCAAAGGCGGAGTAATCGAGCTCTACATTCAGGTATATCAATGGGGTTTATTGGGAATTTTTTTGATTATTTTTTCAAGTAATTTTAATGGGTTTTATTGGATTTAAGTTTATATTGATATTTCCAATGTGGGTTTTTTTTTTTTTAATTTTTGATTTATATATTTATTTGAATGATTTTGATCATTTTTGATAATTTATGATATAGTTGATGATCTTGTTTGTTGTGACTTGTTTATGTAATCATGGGGTTTTTCATTAGATTCTTGAATAATTGAAGATCAAGTATCTGTGTTTGTTGAGTGTAGGGGCGTGTTATACGAGGCAATTTTATATTTGATATCAAGGATGACATGTTTTTGTCCCTTGTAAAAATTAGTGAAGTGTGACTATGTCAAACCTGTTCATGCAATTTGTGTGTGGGAGTTTTGTACTTTTGGATGATGTTGCTGTTATCTGGTAGTATGGAGTGAGAATCTTATTGTGCATGCGATGGGATATATGTATCTACTTTGCTTCCTTTTTGCCTGGCATTTCGCCGTCTTTTGGCAAATTTGAGGATGGTTGGTAGGGCAATTGATGTTTGCTAGGTTTCAGAGAGACGATGTCGATTAATTTACAGTGTCAGTTTAGCAAGTGTGAAGGCTCATTCAAGTCATTCATCTTTGGTTATAGTTTCTCAGACGTGACTACTACCTAGGGTGGAGATTGTTGCTAATATGAAAATTGCATAGTTTTTGACTTACATTTCTAGAATTGGTAAGCTGGCCTAGTTGCTTGACCTTGGATTTAATTTATTCTTCTTTTATGAGTGTAAATCCTTAGAGGATGTCATTTGATGTGGGTTTGTTTATTTGATGTTATAGGGATTTTTTTTTTCTTGAATTTTTCAATTCTTTAGCAAGAATTGGCTATGGATCATGATATTGATGCGTAGGGGATAAATTAATTACAGAATAGAAGTATAGAAGTATTTATCTGACTAAATGCACAGCCTCTATAGAGAATTGCATCTAGCTGATCCTCACTACATATGGGCACCTTTCCTAGAGTCCCTTGCATGTGTTTGCCTCTTAGGGCTTTACTTCCCACATCTGACCAATAAATGACCCCTTGCAATACTCTTAAATAAAAGAATGATCTATTATAAGTCTGTTGCACGTGTTTGCCTCTTAGGGCTTTACTTCCCACGTTTCTAAATATATGATGTGTTTACTACTTTACTCTTTGATGTTGAGCTTTGAACGTGAAAATCTTTAAAATTGACTGAAATAGTGAAATATATAAATAAATATCATATTAATGCTTTCACATGTGGAAATAGATACGTAGTACTACCTCCGTTAATTATTATGTGCAACTTTGGGGTATTATTTGTGAGATATAAAATATTCCAAAGTTGCACATAATAATTAACGGAGGTAGTATATAATAATTACCATATAATTTTAGAGTAACTATTAGTCAAAGTTTAATTTTAAAAAGCTAGAAGATTTTATTTTTGAAGAATAGTTAAAAACCTAGAAGATTTTATTTTTGAAGAATAGAAAGAATAGCTGTCATCCTAAGTTTCAGTACCCTGAGTAGTCTGAGCTGATTGCAAATGAACTTGAGATGTGGCTTAGTGAGGCCTGCAATTCAAATCAATACTAGCTCGAGCCCTTGGTGGGTCCTGGAGCTACTAATAGTATTATTTAGTCACAATAGTATCTATGCTATGATGAAGGAGCATGCAGAATTCATTGTAGAACAACATGGAAAGACCTTTCTTTACCAGGAGATGTGTTTCTATATTGGGCTCTTGGGCCTTGCCTTTTGAAATCTACTTTATAGGATGTGAATTGGTTTTTTTTTTTTTTTTTTTTTTTTGGGTTTTAAAGGCTTCTCAATATACAGTAGTTATATATTCTGTGGTGGTATCTGATTGAATACTCGTGTAACTTTGCTAAGTTTCTCTAGCTGTTTGATCTTCTTGGTACATGGCTCAATATTATGAAAAAAGAGCAAAATTCTTATTACTTGTAAATTAACAGTCTTTTTTCTGTGTTTCAGGAAGAGCCATGGCTGTGGCAGTTGAGCCTTCAATGGAAGTTACAACTAATAAGAAGCCTGTTACAAAACAGAGGCGAGTAGTTGTGACAGGGATGGGAGTGGTTTCCCCGTTAGGACATGAAATAGATGTCTTCTACAATAATTTGCTCGAGGGTGTCAGCGGCATAAGTGAGATAGAGACTTTTGATTGTGCCAGTTTTCCTACAGTATGTCTGCTGCCTTCCTTCGCATCGCATGTGTTGAATTCTTCTGCTGAAAACTTGTACCTACAATTTATTTTACATTATAATATTTATTTATTTATTTTGTTTGTAGAGAATTGCTGGAGAAATCAAGTCTTTTTCTACTGAAGGTTGGGTTGCACCTAAGCTTTCGAAGAGAATGGACAAGTTCATGCTCTATATGCTTACTGCTGGAAAGAAAGCCTTGGTGGATGCTGGACTTACGGAGGAAATCATGAATGATATAAACAAAACAAAATGTGGTGTTCTGATTGGGTCTGCAATGGGTGGCATGAAGGTACGATATTTTGTTTAAGCATGTAATCATTCACCATGAGAGTGCTTGCTATTGGGCCCAGGGCCCCCCAGCAACATACTTGTTCTAACCCTACAGTGTCTTGAGCCTCTGTTGAGGGCTTGAGGCGAGTGGTTAAACTCTGAGTCTGTCACTCCTCCTCGACGAGGTTAATGCTGCTGTTTAAAGCTGGAAGCTAGTTTTTTCTTGAATGTTTATTAGGGAATGAAAAAAAAATCAGTTAAGTTTAGCTTGTGTCACCTTGATATTTGCACAAGGGCTATATTCACATTACCTACCTTATGTGATAGAGATAGTCTCTAATGCAGTCACGCCACTGTTGCTTAATACTTCCTTGACATTGGGCTGTGTTTGAAACTGAGCAGGTTTTTAATGATGCAATAGAAGCTCTCCGTATTTCATACAAGAAGATGAATCCTTTTTGTGTGCCATTTGCAACAACAAATATGGGATCTGCCATGCTGGCAATGGACTTGGTCAGTTGTTCTTTACACCAATTGAAAAAACATGTTCTGACTCTGTAACATTCTCTTGATGATTGTTATCTTAAACAACAGGGGTGGATGGGCCCAAATTATTCAATCTCTACTGCTTGTGCAACTAGCAACTTTTGTATACTTAGTGCAGCAAACCATATAATTAGAGGGGAAGCTGTAAGTATTCCTGTTAATCCTGTATACCAACTTTATGGAATCTAGTTTCTGTTTATTTTTCATCTATTCATATTGAACTTTTCCTGATAATCTATTGAGAGAATGTAGGATTTGATGCTCTGTGGTGGCTCAGATGCAGCAATAATACCGATTGGTATGTGTGTTGACCTCTTTGATCATTCATTAGTTTGGTCTGATTCATTTTACCTATCTATAATTTTAAATTTTCCACAGGCTTGGGAGGATTTGTAGCTTGCAAAGCACTTTCACAGAGGAACAGTGATCCTACCAAAGCATCGCGCCCTTGGGATATGGTATGATCTATTTCTTTTGTTCTTCGCTGATCATGTGTATTTGGATCAAATTATACTTGCTGAATAAACTTGCAACCTTGGAATTTGTGGCCTATACTGTTAAAAAAAATTATTATTCTTTTTCTTTCATGTGTGCAAGACCCAGTCTGAAAAATAAATTCTGGCATTTTAGTGGATACAGAAGGATGTTTAACTTTACCTTAATTGGATTTTGTGTCCTCAGAATCGTGATGGGTTTGTTATGGGGGAAGGTGCTGGTGTTTTGCTTCTGGAAGAATTAGAACATGCTCTGGTATAGTAGCTCTTGACAATTGCTTAATGAATTCTAATCACTTGGGATCGAGTTTTTTGCATTCTAACAGGATTGCATTCTTTTTTTGCAGGCCAGAGGTGCTGAAATCTATGCAGAATTTTTGGGTGGTAGTTTCACTTGTGATGCCTATCATGTGACCGAGCCTCACCCAGAAGGTAACTTATGCAAGGGTTTAGGGTGTGGTTTTCTGTGATTTTCAATGGACTAAAACTACCAATCAAGCAGACTATGTTCTGTTTTCTTCTGTGATTGTCTGTGCTTATATCAGCACTCTTCAGTACTTGGATTTCTTGGGTGCTTGACTATGCCGCCTCATCCCCTCTTTTTCCTGCCGTTGATTTCATTTGGAAAGTGGAAAGCAGAGGTTCCTTTTAAGAGGAGAGGTTTCATGTGAATGCTAACTTTTTGTAGGATAAGTAAGACTACATTATAAATTGCATCTATATTTGGTTGCTTTTTCACGCCGATGATTATCATGATCATACACCTTCCTTCATTGTTAGGTGGGATAACATTTTTGGATGACAACTTTTGTGTTGTGCCAGGATCCAGGAGTTTTGGGTTTGCCCCCTTTCCACTGCAGAGTTTTTGCTTGTGTGATTTATAGGGGTTTGGGTGAGCCAATTAGCCATTTTGGTATAAATACTGATACCCTTTTTCCAGTTTGACAAGAAAAAAGGGTGGCATTTTGGTATTAAAAAAATAATGAAAAGATTGCTGATGTTTTGGCCTACTTTCTCGCTGGGCTGAATTTTATTGAGAGAGATAAATTTATTTTAATCTTATTTCTGCGACTATTCTTATTTTATCTAACAGCAAGTATAATTATTTATTACTCCCTCCATTCCCAAATTATGGTTACATTTTGGTGATTTTACGTGTTTGCCTCCTTTCCACTGCAGAGTTTTTGCTTGTGTGATTTATAGGGGTTTGGGTGAGCCAATTAGCCATTTTGGTATAAATACTGATACCCTTTTTCCAGTTTGACAAGAAAAAAGGGTGGCATTTTGGTATTAAAAAAATAATGAAAAGATTGCTGATGTTTTGGCCTACTTTCTCGCTGGGCTGAATTTTATTGAGAGAGATAAATTTATTTTAATCTTATTTCTGCGACTATTCTTATTTTATCTAACAGCAAGTATAATTATTTATTACTCCCTCCATTCCCAAATTATGGTTACATTTTGGTGATTTTACGTGTTTATTAAAAAAATAAAAAGATAATTTAAAGCAATGATTAGATGTCACATATATCATGTATTAAAACTTTAATTTAACTTTGGATAATGGGAATATTTGCTTTGGGAGTTGGTAAGTAAGAATAGTTACTTTTGGGAAGTATGTATATATATGAGGAAAATGTGTAAATGTATCCATATTGGAAATAGAAAGATTTGGAATGTATCTAAGAAAGGGGAACACCAGATGGCAAACGTAACCATGTTTAGAAGCAGAGGGAGTAGTTAGCTAGTGGTAGGCGGTTAACTTTTGTCACATCTTCTACTCTGGTATACTGAGGTATAGATAGTTTTAGAATCTCAATTGGAGGAAACATACCGTGTTCAATATTTTTGGTGGGTTGATTTCCTGTTGAAGCTTTCATTCTGTTTCCTGCAATGTTATTCCTTCAAACTTATCATTCTGTTTTTTCCTTTTACTTGCAACAACCACCACCCACCCACCCTCCCCCCCCCCCCCCCCCCCCCTCTCTCCACACACACACACAAGTCAATGTAAAATTGTTTGAAATGGAGAGGAGATAAATATGTTTAAGAGGAATTAAGAAAAGTTGCAGAAATAATGTAAAAAAAAAAAAAGTGTACGTCACTTGACCGAAAAAGTGCGTTCCGGTGATAATAAAAATGACAAAAAAAAAATAAAAATCTAGCTTTTTATGGGCTATAGTGGTTGGAGCTTTTACAGTTTTAGGTGCTACTTTATTTTGGAGATTCAAAGGGACTGGGTTTCTTTGTAAAATTTGGTTACTTTGACGGGTTTGACCTTCTAGGACATCAAGTCCTTTTTTTACCCCTCCCCTTTAAAACTTCATGTCCTATTTATACTCTCTTATCAAACCAAAAATAAATAAATAACTACAATTACGTACAATTGGCTCCACAATTTGTATGAGGGACTTGATATCCTTAATTATGTTGCATTATGGTTTTAACAAACATCCACAATTAAAATTTAAAAAGCTGACTTGTCTTACCTACTCACTTGCTCTATTAGTTATGACACGAACTTTGTATGACTTCTGCCTGTTCATGGTGCTTTAGATGGCCCCCTACTTTCTCCTGCATTTTCAATGTTAGCTGGGGAATTGAGAGTTGATATGCTTATTTTACCTTTTTTTTTCCGGACAAAGGGGTTGGAGTTACACTCTGCATTGAGAAAGCCTTAGCTGAGGCTGGTCTTGCCAAGGAAGATATCAATTATATAAATGCACATGCTACATCAACTCCAAATGGTGACCTTAAGGAATACCAAGCCTTGGTTCGCTGTTTTGGTGATAATCCTGAGGTACATAATTTTTTCTATTTTCTCTTTTGCAGTGATTAATTAGTTATTTATATATATTTTTTTGGAAGGAAGATTAATTATTTAACAAGCTTTAATAAGCTATTTTCTCATACACAGGTGAGAATAAACTCTACAAAGTCCATGACTGGCCACCTTCTTGGAGCAGCTGGTGGTATTGAAGCTGTTGCAACTGTACAGGTATTGTTGGACTAGTAATCCCATGATATTTAATTTGCAACATGGCTTGTTCTTGTCACCAGTGGTTAAAAAAAACAGAAAGACCTCCCCTCCCCCCTCCTCACATGGGGAGGCTAAAACGATGGCATTTTGTTCCGCTTGATATTCATCAGCTAAAACAAAGAAAATCACTTGATTCTTGATTGGTTGACGTTAAAATTATGGAAATTAAAATTTCCTTAGAATAGGAAGATTGTGGTATTGTTTGGCTGGCAAATACACTAATAGTCACTTATCGTAGGAAGTCCCACTTCCCACAAAATGGAGGATATTGCTTACTTAAATCCTCCTAGGTTAGTGAAAAAAGCCAAGAAAACATACGAAAATTTTCACTTACCCAGGGAGACCTAGGTAAGAAAATTTTCATGTTTTTTGGGAAGTGGAACTTCATAAGTGTTACTTCTCAGGTTTTTGCCCCAAACAATGCCCCAATCTTCCACTTCCTAGGATAATAAGCTCCCATGATTTTCATATCAACCAAACAAACACCCCTTTTTTTTCTTTCTTTCTTTTTTTTTTTTATTTATTTATTTATTTTATTTTATTTTATTTATTTATTTATTTATTTTTTTTATTGGCTATTAGCATCGTCTGTATGTTGCTTGGTCTTTTAACAAAAAATAGTTTACCAGTATCAACGTTATAGTGTCACTGTTTTCCTAGAGGTGTTTTGTAGTGATAACGAACAAATGATTTTCAAAACTTGATTGCTTGATCATATTAACTCGAACCTTCATGTTCCTCCTAATCATTTAACACATATCTCCTTATCTTTTGGTCACCCAACCAAATGATTGGAAAAAAGTCTTGCATTCGAACTTATCTGGCTAAGTGCTTTTTAACTAATGCTTGATATGTGTGTTGTAACAGGCAATACGGACAGGATGGCTACATCCAAATGTCAACCTTGAAAATCCAGATGAAGGCGTGGTATTTTTTTTTATTTTTATCACTGCTATATTTTTAATCTTTTGTAGCTGATTCAGTGACTAGTATTTTGTCTTATAAGCTGTTGCCTGCTTTCCACTATAAATTCTGCATTTTTTTAACCACCAAGCTAAAAAATGTGTTGTGATGGAATGTGATGACTGTGAAGTGTGAATAATGATTTGTCTGTCATAAGTACTTTTTTTTTATCTTCATTGTTGCTTTAATGATCTGTTGTGCCAAACAACTACATTTGACTACTTGAGCATTCTCGGACTAAATTTTCTGTTCTGCCATTAATGTCGTTTTTTAGACTTGATGAGTGTTTGTTGGTATGAGGTGTAAATTTGTTCCTATGTTTTGTACCATTCTATCATCTAACTTGAAGGTGTTCAAACCAGGACACTAAGTTGCTCGTTGGCCCAGAGAAAGAAAGAATGGATGTCAAAGCAGCTTTGTCCAATTCGTTCGGGTTTGGTGGACAGAATTCTTCAATCGTATTTGCTCCTTACAAGTAGATCATTTTTGCTACCGTAGCCACACTTAATAATGGTGCTGATTATGTCAGGTTTGCTGCTTCTCTAAGTGCATTATAACTGTATGAATCTAGTTTGGTTTGCAACTGAGAAGCTTTAGAAACATGTGAATTGGATGGCATTTGTACTTCTTATTTAATTGCTGTTCCACATACTGTCATAAAATCGATGTGGAATCATAATTAACATAGCTCTATATAATGCAGTTAAAGAAATCATAATGATGTATTTACTAGTGTATTTGATGAGTGATGTGTTGCATTTTTACTAATAATGCATTCATGCTGGAAAATATTTATTTTCATTCTATTAAAAATTCACTTAGTATACAATCCTTTAAAGATTCAAGAGGTTTCCAATTTGTACGTGAAAACATATAATTATCTGAAATCATGTTCATGCTTCTCTACAGGGGTGCGAATTGATGGTTTGCTACACCTTGATAAAAAAAAAATGCAGATTGCTAATATCTAACCTTGCATTCCTAGAAGGCATATAGATGGCGGAAGTGCGTAATGTGATGCTTTTACATAAAGGCATGCTCAATATGAGGGAAAGTTAAATGCAGCCTGCTGGCGACAAGAGGACTTGCTTCTGGAGCAGATTTATTGTCACTCATTATATTTGGCAGTTCATACCGCTCCACAAATTATGAATATCTGCTACATAAAACTGCTGTTGTTTTGTTGATGTACAAGTGTAATAGAATGGGTTTTGATATTCATAGCGAGTTTTAGAATAGAATTTTACATTCCAGTTAGTTACTGATGAATGTTGAGACTTTTCCATCATTGTCATTGATGCTCAACGCTCATGTGTGCTCTCTCAATCTTTCCTTGATGTGAAGAAGTTGGAGAGGTGCTGCACTTAATTTCCTGCATCTGCTGTTGGGTAGATTTAGGTTCAATAGTGGTGTCAAATAGTGTATTTTTTTTATCTTCTGAATTGATAACTGAAACAATGGTGTATGCCGTTTATTGATGCTATATCTACAACTCCTACAAGCAAGTTGAACATTGATACACTATTTGTTTATACTTGTAATTTGAGTTGTTAAACAACATTTAACACTCTCGCCATCATGAACTACAACTCTACAAGCCTTGGCTTTTGGGGTGAGGTTTTTATGGTATGATTCCTTCACCTGATTTTCGGTATCAAAAGTTTTTAAAGCATTCTAAAAAAAAAAAAATTATTGAAGTGAACTCTAGTTCATATATATATATATTAACAGTGATCAGACGAGCATCAAATCTTCATTTGCAAATAATAAGATAGAACAAATTTATTAAAGGATTCGGGCCTGTTATCTTCAGGTTATTTTCAGTTCTTAATTTTCTTCTCTCATAAAATATTCAGTTCAGCTCAATTCAGTCAATCAGAACAGGCCTGAAAAAAAAATAAAAATAAAAAACCTTAACCTACAAATTGTTCATCTGAATTCTACGTCCAGACCAAAGGTGTTAATTTCAATGTAAATGTGCTTTGAATGGAGTTGTTTTGATGGGGTTCAAGGGTAGAACACTAGAACTGATGGGTAGTTAACTACAGGATCATTATTCTCATATATTGAGATTCAAAGTTATGTGAGAAATAATCTAAGCTAGTAGCTTGACATTATTTTGAATGAGATTGCTTTTAAGGTTGGTTTTGTTTTGTAGGATCCTAGCTTATCGGTAGCTTAGTCTTTCGGGTTGGGAGTTTAGGTTGCATTTAAAGTTTGGAGTTTTGAGTCCGTCTATATCTAAAGTCAGGACTTTATTGTTCTCTTTTGTCTTATCAATTAATGTATTTCAAGTACATTGCGTTAAAAAGGGATGATTGAGATTGTATGCTCGTTGCCTTTTCTAATTTGTCTAAAAACAAAAATCAAATTGCTTAGCACGTGCATTTTAAGTATATTGCATTCTTGCATGAGCTAGTCGAGTGCTCAACAAATCCATGTCAAACATTGAAATCATGTACGGTATAAATCATGTACGAACAATCAAATTTTGGAATTTTTTTGACCTTTTTTTCGCCCGGAAATAAAAATTGCCGAGATGTATACCACGGTCCCTAATATCCTCCGGGAGCTCATTTGGGTGGGTAAAACCATCCAATATGCCTTTAAACGGTCAATTTATCCATTCGCAACTTCCACTAATTTCAAAGAATCAAGCTACACCACGGACATTTATGACAACATATAATGATCATATATGGTTCCAAATGTCATTATATGACCCCGAGATGTATCCTCTAGCATCTCAAGGCTTTCCGATACTGGGTCCCGAAACCTCCAAAATTTCCTAAAAAAGTGAGGATAATAGCCTTCAGTTTTGGAATTTTTTGACCTCTTTTCGCCCGGATATAAAAATAGCCGATATGTTTACCATGGTCTTTAATAACCCTCCGGGAGACCATTTGGGTGGGTATAACCATCCTATATGCCTTTAAACGATCAATTTATCCATTCGCAACTTGCACCGATTTCATATAATAAAGCTACACCGCGGACATTTATGACAACATATAATGATCATATATGGTTCCAAACGTCATTATATGACCCCGAAATTTATCCCCTAGCATCTCAAGACTTTCTGATGTCGGGTCCTGAAACCTCCAAAATTCCTCAAAAAGCGTGAATAGCCTTCAATTTTGGAATTTTTTGACCTTTTTTCGCCCGGAAATAAAAATAATCGAGATGTTTACCATGGTGCCTAATATCCTCTAAGAGCTATTCCGGTGGGTAAAACCATCCAATATGCCTTTAAACGGTCAATTTACCCAATTTAAACTTGCAAAGATTTCATAAAATCAAGCTACACCACGGACATTTATGACAACATATAATGATAATATATGGCTCTAAACGTCATTATATGACCCCGAGATGTATCCCCTAGCATCTTAAGACTTTCCAACACCGGGTCCTGAAACCTCCAAAATTCCTCAAAAAGTGTGGATAGTAGCCTTCAATTTTGGAATTTTTTAACCTTTTTTCGCTCAGAAATAAAAATTGCCGAGATGTTACCATTGTCCCTAATACTCTCTGGGAGCCCATTTAGGTGGGTAAAACCATCCAATATGCCTTTAAACAGTCAATTTATCCAATTTCAACTTGCATAGATTTCATAGAATCAAGCTACACCACAGACATTTATGACAACATATAATGATCATATATGGTTCCAAATGTCATTATATGACCCCGAGATGTATCCCCTAGCATCTCAAGACTTTCCGATACCGGGTTCCGAAACCTCCAAAATTCCTCAAAAAACATGGATAATAGCCTTCAATTTTGGAATTTTTTGACCTTTTTTTGCCCGGAAATAAAAATTGTCGAGATGTTTACCATGGTCCATAATACCCTCCGGGATCCCATTTGGGTGGGTGAATCCATCCAATATGCCTTTAAACAGTCTATTTATCCGTTCGCAACTTGCACCGATTTCAAAAAATCAAGCTACACCACTGACATTTATGACAAAATATAATGATCATATATGGTTCCAAACGTCATTATATGACCCCGAGATGTATCCCATAGCATCTTAAGACTTTCCGATGCCTGGTCTCGAAACCTCCAAAATTTCCTAAAAAAGCGTGGATAATAGCCTTCAATTTTGGAATTTTTTTCGTCCTTTTTTCGCCCGGAAATAAAAATAGCCGAGATGTTACCATGGTCTCTAATAACCCTTTAGGAGCCCATTTGGGTGGGTAAAAGCATTGATGGGTATCATTTATGGCACCCATTTGATGAGCATTTAGGTTGTTTTAACCTTCTTTTTATGGCTTTCATGCTTAATAAATGCTTAGTTTTATGCTTTCCTCTCTTGTTTTGTACTTTTTTCGTATTTCGTTGGTTTTCCTAGTCTTTTCGCCCGGATATAAAAATAGCCGAGATATTTACCATGGTCCCTAATGACCCTATGGGAGCCCATTTGGGTGTGTAAAACCATCCTATATGCCCTTAAACGGTCAATTTTTCCGTTCGCAACTTGCACCGCTTTCATATAATAAAGCTACACTGCGGACATTTATGATATAGTTCCAAACGTCATTACATGATCCCGAAATTTATCCCCTAGCATCTCAAGACTTTCCGATGTCGGGTTTCGAAACCTTCAAAATTCCTCAAAATGCGTGAATAACCTTCAATTTTGGAATTTTTTGACCTTTTTTCGCCCGGAAATGAAAATAATCGTAATGTTTACCATGGTCCCTAATACCTTCTAGGAGCTATTTGGGTGGGTAAAACCATCCAATATGCCTTTAAACAGTCAATTTACCTAATTACAACTTGCACTGATTTAATAGAATCAAACTACACCACGAACATATATGACAACATATAATGATTATATATGGTTTAAAACGTCATTATCTGACTCCGAGATGTAACCCCTAGCATCTCAAGACTTTTCGATATCGGGTCCCGAAACCTCCAAAATTTCTCAAAAAACGTGGATAATAGCCTTCAATTTTGGAATTTTTTAACCTTTTTTTCGCCCAAAAATAAAAATTGCCGAGATGTTTACCATTGTCCCTGATACTCTCCAAGAGCCCATTTAGGTGGGTAAAACCATCCAATATTCCTTTAAACACTCAATTTCCCCAATTTCAACTTGCAAAGATTTCATAGAATCAAGTTACACCACGAACATTTATTACAACATATAATGATCATATATGGTTCCAAACGTCATTATATGACCCCGAGATTTATCCCCTAGTATCTCAAGACTTTCCGATATCGGGTCCCGCAACCTCCACAATTCCTCAAAAAACATGGATAATATCCTTCAATTTTGGAATTTTTTGACCTTTTTTTGCCCGGAAATAAAAATTGTCAAGATGTTTACCACGGTCCCTAATATCCTCCGAAGCCCATTTGGGTGGGTAAAACCATCCAATATGCCTTTAAACGGTTAATTTATCCGTTCGCAACTTGCACCGATTTCAAAGAATCAAGCTACACCACAGACATTTATAACAACACATAATGATCATATATGGTTCCAAACGTGATTGTATCACCACGAGATGTATCCCCTAGCATCTTAAGACTTTCTGATAACGGGTTCCGAAACCTCCAAAATTCCTCAAAAAGCGTGGATAATAGACTTCAATTTTGGAATTTTTTGACCTTTTTTCGCTCTGAAGTAAAAATTGTCGAGATGTTTACCATGGTCCCTCATAAACCTCCGGGAGCCCATTTGGGTGGGTAAAACCATCCAATATGCCTTTAAACGGTCAATTTATCCGTTCGCAACTTGTACCGATATCATAAAATCAAGCTACACCGTACCGCAGACATTTATGACAACATATAATGATCATATATGGTTCCAAACGTCATTATATGACCCCGAAATTTAACCCCTAGAATCTTAAGTCTTTATTATGCCGGGTCCCGAAACCTTAAAAATTCCTCAAAAAGCGTAGATAGCCTTCAATTTTGGAATTTTTTGACCTATTTTCGCCCGGAAATAAAAATAGTCGAGATGTTTACCATGGTCCCTTATATCCTCAGAGAGCTATTTGGGTGGGTAAAACCATCTAATATGTCTTTAAAAAGTCAATTTACCCAATTTCAACTTGCACGGATTTCATAGAATCAAGCTACACTACGAACATTTATGACAACATATAATGATCATATATAGTTCCAAACGTCATTATATGACCTGAGATGTATCCACTAGCATCTCCAGACTTTCCAATATCGGGTCTCGAAACCTCCTAAAATCATAAAAAGGCGTGGTTAATAACATCAATTTTGGAATTTTTTGACCTATTTTCGTCCGGAAATAAAAATAGTCGAGATGTTTACCATGGTCCCTAATAGCCTCTGGGAGCCCATTTGGGTGGGTAAAACCATCCAATATGCCTCTGAACAGTCAATTTACCCAATTACAACTTGCATTGATTTCATAGAATCAAGCTACACCGCGTACATTTATGACGACATATAATGATTATATATGGTTTCAAACGTCATACTATGACCCCGAGATGTAACCCCTAGCATCTCAAGACTTTCCGATACCGGGTTCAACAACCTCCAAAATCCCTCAAAAAGCGTGGATAAATAGTCTTCAATTTTGGAATTTTTTGAACTTTTTTTCGCCCGGAAATAAAATTTGCCGAGATGTTTACCATTGTCCCTAATACTCTCCGGGAGCCCATTTGGGTGGGTAAAACCATCCAGTATGCCTTTAAACAGTCAATTTACCCAATTTCAACTTGAAAAGATTTCATAGAATTAAGCTACACCACGGACAATTATGACAACATATAATGATTATATATGGCTCCAAACGTCATTATATGACCCTGAGATGTATCCTCTAGCATCTCAAGACTTTCCGAAACCGGGGCCCGAAAGCTCCAAAATTCCTCAAAAAACGTGGATAATAGCCTTCAATTTTGGAATTTTTTGACCTTCTTTTGCCTGGAATTAAAAATTGTCGAGATGTTTAACATGGTCCCTAATACCCTCCAGGAGCCCATTTGGGTGGGTAAACCATCCAATATGCCTTTAAACGGTCAATTTATCCGTTCACAACTTGCACCGATTTCAAAGAATCAAGTTACACCACGGACATTTATGCAACATATAATGATCATAAATGGTTCCAAACGTCATTATATGACTCCGAGATGTATTCCCTAGCATCTTAAGACTTTCCGATACTGGGTCTCGAAACCTCCAAAATTTCCATAAAAAGCGTGGATAATAGCCTTCAATTTTGGAATTTTTTGACCTTTTTTTGCCCGGAAATAAAAATTGCCGAGATGTTTACCATGGTCCCTAATACCCTCCGGAAGCCCATTTGGGTGGGTAAAACCATCCAATATGCCTTTAAACGGTTAATTTATCCATTCGCAACTTGCACCGATTTCAAAGAATCAAGCTACACCAAGGACATTTATGGCATCATATAATGATCATAAATGGTTCCAAACGACATTATATGACCCCGAGATGTATCCCCTAGCATCTTAAAATTTCCGATATCGGATCCCGAAACCTCCAAAATTTCCTAAAAAAACGTTGATAAATAACCTTCAATTTTGAATTTTTTTGACCTTTTTTCACCTGAAAATAAATATCGCCGAGATGTTTACCATGGACCCTAATACACCTCGGGAGTCTATTTGGGTGGGTCCAACCATCCAATATGCCTTTAAACGGTCAATTTACCCGTTCCAAACTTGCACCGATATCGTGAACTCAAGCCTAACACGGACATTTATGGCAACATATAATGGTCATATATGGTTCCAAACGTCATTATATGACCCCGAGATGTAACCCCTAGCATCTCAAGACTTTCCGATTCCGGGTCTCGGAACCTCCAAAATTCCTCAAAAAGCGTGGATTAGCCTTCAATTTTGGAATTTTTTGACCTTTTTCACCCAAAAATAAAAATTGCCGATATGTTTACCATGGTCCCTAATTCCTTTGAGAGCCCATTTAGGTGGATAAAACCATCCAATATGCCTTTAAATAGTCAATTTACCCAATTTCAACTTGCACTGATTTTATAGATTCAAGCTACACTACGGACATTTATGACAACATATAATGATCATATATGGTTCCAAACGTCATTATATGACCCCGAGATATATCCCCTATCATCTCATGACTTTACGATACCGGGTCCTGAAACCACCAAAATTCCTCAAAAAACGTGGATAATTTCAATTTTGGAATTTTTTGACCTTTTTTTGCTCAGAAATAAAAATTACCGAAATGTTTACCATGGTCCCTAATACCCACCGGGAGCCCATTTGGGTGGGTAAAACCGTACAATACGCATTTAAACAGTCAATTTATCCGTTCGCAACATGCACTGATTTCATAGAATCAAGCTACACCACGGACATTTATGACAACATATAATGATCATGTATGGTTCCAAACGTCATTATATGACCCCGAGATGTATCCACTAGCATCTCAAAATTTTCCAATACCAGGTCTCGAAACCTCCTAAAATCCTAAAAAAGCGTGGATAATAGCATCAATTTTGGAATTTTTTTGACCTTTTTTCGTCCGGAAATAAAAATTGTCGAGATGTTTAGCATGGTCCCTAATACCCTCCGGTAGCCCATTTGTGTGGGTAAAACCATCTAATATGCCTTTAAACAGTCAATTTACCCAAATACAACTTTCATTGATTTTATAGAATCAAACTACACACGGACATTTATGACAACATATAATGATTATATATGTTTCTAAACGTTATTATATGACCCCGAAATGTAACCCCAAGTATCTCAAGACTTTCCAATACCGGGTCCCACAATCTCCAAAATTCTTCAAAAAGCGTGGATAATAGCTTTCAAGACAATTAGAACAGTTGTAGTGAAGCAAATAGAGTAGGGAAGAACTGAAATTAAATACTTCAGTATGCGAAAATGAAGATGATGAGAAATGACTTCTTAGGAGTACCATGAAATTTGAACTTAGTGAAGAAATCCAAAGTTTCACATTGACGCAATGTCACTTGACGTATTACAGACTTTACAGCTGAATGAGTCGTATCACAAAACACAGTAAATCAGACAATCAGTAATTCAGTATTGTGTTCCCATGAAAACTTTGCCCACGACTTCAATATTTAATTAATTGTACTTCACATACTATAAATAAAAAATAAAATACAGGAATAAATCATTTATCATTGAATAAATTTATTCATGAATCAATTTATATATGATGCATCATTACAAAAACCAATCATGAATTTACATGACGTCGAAATTTGACTGCACTTCATTGTAGAGTTGTAGACTCATACAATTCCTATTAACTGTTTATATCCTTTGTCAAAAAAAAAAAATAAAAAAAATAAAAAAAATAAAAAAATACAATTCCTATTAATAAAAATATAATAAAATAAATTCTATTCAAAATTCCTATTTGTTTTCTATAAACACACGAAAATTAATAAAAATTCAGTAACAGAATATTGAGCATTCTAAGCTGTCTTTCATTTCCTATGAGCCTTTTTTACCTTGCTCTTCATGGAAAGTGCACTTGCAACACTCCTCCCTTCGAGCTTTTTCGTCAACTTAACAACACTACCCATACCCCTTCTAGCAGCAGCCCGGTGCTCAGGTCTACGGCTGAGCATCTTATGGTCCAGTGGCCAGTATGCATACGGCTCAAATTTGCCCTTCTTTTTCACATCTCCACGAGCCTTCTTACTAGCATACTCATTTCCAGTATAGGCCCATCCTGACTCGGATGTTTTTCTGCGCTTCTGGTCAGCCTTCTTTGATTTAGAAGAAACAAAGCTTCGAACATCAGTTTTATCTTCATCAAGTTCATAATTATCATCATAAGATTTCTCAGTCTTGGGTTTTCCTTCCTCACGAATTATTAGTCGTCCATCCTCATCAAACTCGGGCTCGTCTTCTGAATCAAGCTTCCTTTTCAGATTCTTACCAGAGCGAAGAGCTAGCCTTGTTTTACGCTGGTCCAAAAGATCAAGTGGTTCATCTTCTAGGTCAAGCGAATCTTCTAATAAGCTCCTTCCAGACCTCGTTTTCCTTGACCTAAGGAGAAATTTATTAAATTAAGGTGCAATGGTACATAAAAAGAATATATCTAAGTTACACATTATTTAAATACTTTACAGATCCTTCCATTTTATTGGACCTGAATAAATCAAGAGAAACCCCAGTCCTCCATCCTCAAGTGGCAAGGTTGCAGTCATGTACTCATGTCTGGCTATATTCGAGTTTATTGAATATTAGGTATTATAGAATAAACCAATTTTGGCTGGGTCTTTCCAAGTCAGGTAATCAGGGTATTGTTGTTTGTCAGGTCAGAGGACCCAAATGAAAGAGAAATCAATTCAGTGCAGGCCAATAGAAAAAGTAAACAGTGCATACTTCAGTACCGCAAAAATAAAAGATGAATAGACTAATAAAATGCAAGATACCTTGACGAAGGCGCTTTTGATTTTAACTTGGAAGATAATCTGCTCCGTCGACCAACAGATGTCCCAGCATCCATATCATCCCCATCACTAAATTCTTCATCAAAGTCAGAAAATATCTTTGTGTGACCCCATCCACTTTGCCTGCAAAGTGCAGTCACACTCGTTAATCACAAGACAAGTATGTATAGACCAACAGTGTCAAATAAAAAGTTGAGCAATCATTACAATTCCTATTAAAGGAAAGAATGGTTAAGTTGTCAACTATAACCATCATGCAATAACATCTACTCTATACTCGTATCACTCTAGCTAGTATCCATGTTAGACATGAATATGTCTCAGTATCAAATTCAGCCATTTATAATTTCCATACTTTTGGTCCAAAATGAAGTGTGAATTACTGAATTGTCCATACACAACAACATCTGCTGTTATTTGTTATTTAAGTAAGATCTTGTGTTACTGTGTTAGAAATGAGTATCTGTCAAAGTAAAATATTCAGCCATTTTCAAATTTCCATGTTTTTGGTGAAAGGGTTTAGGATGCGACATAGGTACTTGAGGTGAAATGAAGCACTTCCCACATAACTTCTAATAATCTGCTTCGAGCTAGTTATGCTACACATGCATTTTCCAGAAAAGGATAAAAATATAGCAATTGAAAATTCCCAAATGTTGACAAGAAATGTCAGAGTAAATTTCAACCCGTAAGCACGCAAGCAATATGAAGAAAACAAAGGTGGAAAAACTTGAACCTGGAAGTAGTTGCTTTTGACAGGTAGGAACTCGTCTCAGAATTGGCTGTCAACTTCCTTTCTTTCCGCTCTTTTATCTGGAGAGATCCAACAAGTAAGCAATCACAAAAAAAAGAACTAACGTCAGGTAATACAAAGCAACTAAAAGAAAAGATTAAAAATTATATTCAACTTCGCACCTTGCGGATATTAGTAAGAAGTTTCATATGATCTTCTGGCATTACAGCCTTAATAGCATCAAGGCCACATTTCTTGACAAGCATCTCCAACAAGTGTTTAACCTAGCAGTAGACGTTAAACCAAACTTATGAAGAAATACAATTTGCAAGATCAATGTTGAGAGAGAGAGAGAGAGAGATGTTGATATAAGCTACTACAATAATTCCTTTGATTTTGCAAGATCAATGTCAATACAATTCTCACCTGAAATATAAATGCTTTAGAAATAAGAAATTCCATTGAAACAGAAAAAAAATGAAGAAATACAGTACATGGACTGAAAACCCAGCTGGATCCTCACTCCTCAAGGGACCCAAGAGTACAGTGCTTAGATACACAATTTCAGCGGGGGTTAAGGGGAGGGCAGGTGGCATATTTTGGTAGCTTATGTGTACATATGAAGATGAAACTAGAGGAAAAGAGCTGGAAAGGATCCTAACAGCCCTATCTATCATAAATTCGAATGTACAGATCCAATATTTGACCCAATTACACTACCAATTTACCACAGCCAGGGTTAGGAGAAAGAAGGATAAGTTCAGTGTCTTTTCTAGTCAAATCCAAGGACATATACCAAAAATGAATGAAAAAGAAAAAAGAAAACAGAGTAATAGTGCCAAGAACACGAGCACATGACCCACATGCGCTATAAAAGGGTAAAAGGAAATGAAAGTCTCATAACAACAGTAGGCCACAAACCTTAGCTTTGAAATGCTTCATGGAGTCATCCTGCCGTACTAATATACCATCAACCATGCCTTTCAAGTAAATTTGCAGAACCTCAGATGGTGATTTTGCAACCAAAACCTTAAGTAGACCCAAATTAGCCTGAAGCAACACAATCATTCAACATAAATATCCCTATGAATAAATTTTTAATGGTCAAACAGTTTAAATGGTCAGTTAAACAGGACATACTTTAATGATCTCTTTGTCCTCCCTCTCAAGAAGTAAAAGTGAGGAGGAAAACAGATCGCCTGCACTAGAAAGACTATCAGAAAATTCATAAAACAAGCGAGCCAACCCTTTCACAGTCGCACTGATCATATGCGAACAATCGCTGGCAAGGCCTGCAACTACCTGTTCAAATGAAAGAGCACTAAAATCATTTCCAAGTGAAATAAAATAACAAGTCTATTTTTTAGCCAGATATATGTCACAAAGTGTAACCTCTTTTTTTATGAAAAAATGTAACTTTCCTTTAACACAACTCTCCCTTTTTCACGATGTAGGGAGTATGAGATACTAACAACTCAACTTTCCCTAGAAACTTCTGCCCCACACATTTTTAAAAAAAATTATTTTGATATACCTTCCAAAAAATATCAAAATATTACCCACGAAAATTACACACACAGTATTCACATTAAACCCTTCTCTATTTAATAGTACAATATTATACTCTTATTGATAATTTCATCAAAGATAAGCGAAGAGAAGTCAGGCTGAGATCCATGGTGTTTTCTTTGTTGTTGTCATTGAGGGTTTAATGTGGAGACCATGTTTAGGGCTGCAGGTGGAGACCATGTTTAGGGTTGAAGGATTTGAAGAAAGTAGAATATTTTGAAGAGGATAAATAAAAATATAAAATGGCAGTGGTAGATATTGAAGGGGGAAAGGGGGATTTTACTGAGAATTAAGGATTGATTAGATCAATTGAGAATTTTTTTTCTACTTTTGCTGTATTGTTATTATCTTGATTTCATTTATTTATTATTGTAATTTGTTCTAAAGTTAAATCACGATAAATAATAATAAATAAATAAATAAAAGAATCAAGCCAAGCCCCATCGGTTCCGCGATCTGTTCAATATATTTAACCAGATTAGACCGGTTCTAAGAGTGGTTCAAAATTTTTGGACCCGATCCTGACCGGTTACCCCATGTAAATTCTTCCATAGATAATCATAAGATGAAACTAGCCATATGATGAGTATAAAACAAAATGAGGTACTCCAAAAAATGATAGAAGTAGCAACGAAACAACATACGCTCTCAAAGACTTGGAGTAAGTTCTTCTTTTTCCCTCCCTGCTCCTTCTTTTTCCCTCCCTTCTCCTCATCACAAGCATGACCAATTTGGACTAGAATATCATAAGCCCGATTTCTGGTTTTCTTATTAACCTGCAAATAATTTTAAAATTGGCATTCAACTTATGAATTCTACTGAAGAAAATCACTGAACAAAAGCGAAAAGATACTAGGAAAGTAGGAAGATATGCCAACAGGAAAAAGTAAAAATTATACTCCCTCTGTAATTTTTTTAAGTGAAGTGTTTCTCATGTGCACGCATGCCAATGAAAAAATTTAATCAAAAAAATATTTAACAATCAATAACTAAATATTATAACAATTGAATATTAATAATCTATTCATTGAGATGATTCCAATCCCAAGACTATTTTTTCTTATGTATAAATCACTAACATTAGTCAAAGTATATTAGGTGAACCGTGCAAAAAGTCAAAACGTTTCACTTAAAGAACATGGAGGAAGTATATATGCAGTCCACCAAATGCAATCAAAATTGGCATTCAACCTATGAATTCTATTCAGAAAATGACAGAACAAGTGGAAAGATACTAGGAAGATATGCAATCAGGAAAAAGAAAAAAACAACTATATAAAAAAATGAGAAAGGTTTTGTGGGACGGATGGAAATTATTATAGTACATATAAATAAAAAAATATCAGAAAGGAGTAAAGACCATAAATAAAATAAATAAATAAATTGTAATTCCAAAAATGCAATTTAAAAAAAAATACCTCTTTCAGCGCAAGTACAATTTCAACTATGAAAGGACTGATTTTATCCCATCCTGCTTCATCCTATTGAATAAAAAAAAAAAAAAAAAGATAAATTATTTGATTAATATAGTTACCCCATCCATCTCCAAAGTTTCTTCACATGTGGGTTCAACATGGAAAATAACTGGTAAAATTAAAGTACCAGAAGTGATTAGAAAGGGGAAAAAAATGTAAAGTGAAAGTAGTGAGAAGGAAAGAAAAAAAAGGATTTATGTGATGGACAGAATACATATTAAGTATTATGCGATTGTCATCTTCAACCCAAATTGTAGTATTATAGAATTTGGACAGCCGATCAAGGAAAATGTGAAGTAAATCGAGGATGGAGGAAATACATATAGCTAGCATGTAAAGTTTAAGGAAAACAAATCAAACCTTGATCACATGGACAATAACAAAATACAAACAGTCAAGCCTATGACGTTTGGCTGAGAAATGGCATTTAATCCGCACTTCACTCATCAACTTGAGAACTTCTTCAATCTTCCTTGAAATAAACCCATCCGAATTCTACCAGCAAACCCAAGTCAAATGAACAGTTAAACAACTGACTAGAAAAAGATCTTTATGTCGCGCAAAAGAATTAAACTTTCATTCCAAACCATTACAAAGTCTGCTTACTTCAACCGTAACAATAGTAAATAGAAGTAGAATTAAATTATATCCCTATTAATCAGAAACAAATGCTAAAAAGCATCATCTACCTCCTAGCCAATGATAAACCCACTTCAAAACGCTTATTATTGGGCACTTTTCATTTTTGAAGCATAAATCCTCAATGTTGTTGTGGCGGATTAAATAAATTAAAATCTTTAAAGAGGTTAAATTCACCTTGAGAATCATTGAAAGAACCTTGTACGCCTTCTTTTGGATTAAGCCATCAACATCCTGCAGCTCATTATATCAAAGATGCATCAGAAAACTACAGTGAATATAATGAGATGATCATATTATTAGTGAATCACAAACCTCCAGTGATGGAATTATGGCAGAAAACATGATATCAGTATCCTGAGGACCCAAACCAGGCAAAAGTGAAACAGCCAGATCAAAATGCTGAGCTCTGCCAATATAAAAAGAAGAAATGAGGAATTATCATTATAAACATAGAAGAAACCGTGAACAAGACACGTTGGTAGGAGCAAACATGGGAATTCTCCTTTCGGCTTTAACACAAAAGACATACTACTAACAGAAAAGACAAGTAACTCACCTCTTGCAAGAAAATGAATTATCACCAGATGAAAAGTCAATCTCCATTGAATCTCTTTTATTACCATCATCAGTGACCTTCAAAAGTTGTTTCATTTCTTTCTTAAGTAATTTTGACACAGTACCTTCACCCGCTATTGATGCAAATTCACCTATTGTAGACTAGAATCAAACCAGAGCTGATGTAAGTTTCGAGAAGCATAAAAAAAATTATAAGCAAACGAATTAAAGAGCAACGCATACTTGCATAAATCATTTGGTATACCAAGACTGGACTATAGTTTGTACCACAAATCAACTGTCCAAGAAAGAAATTCTAACTTCAAGAAGAGGATTCTAGGCTCCAATTACTTCAAAAGAAGGCATCACTATCCTTAGAAAACATATGAACCCATGAGGAGAATAGCACCAGTATAAAGCAGATTAATAAGTTTTTCTTTACAAGTTCAAAAATATAATAAGTGAACTATCACTCAACAGTTTAGCCACCGGCTGAGTCAAGTGAAGCAACCAGCGACCCATAGGGCCATAGCAGACAGTTAATCTGACAAAGAAAGTCAGGACAAATTAATCCAATACCCCACAATCTCCCACTTCCCAACATTTATACTAACTTTTATTAGATTTATCCCCATACTGATGAAAACATATAGGATCTGTATTCTAAGTTTGCTTACAACATTAAAGTTATCACTGTTTTAACACAACACTGAAATGCAAGTCAGTATACCTCAATATTAACAATGTGTTCGCCCTGTTCGGGACCCAATTTAATGGGAAAATAGAGAAGTAAACATATGGAAATCTGTGCAATTACAGTCAGAAGGAATACATGGAAATCCTCAATGTTAACTTGTTTGGTTTGTTATTATGGAAAACTGTGGAAAATTGAATATCCTTCAGCTAAGGTATTGATTTGCTTAGTTTTCCATAGATATTCCAACACTTTTCAACGAAAAACCATTCATAAAAAAAAAAGGGCAACTAAAAGATTTTCCCAAATTGGCTTAGATTTACACCTCCATACCTTCCCACAACCAAACATTGTATAACCAAGAAATTCTCAGAAACATACACATTCACTCAGATTTCCTCCTTAAAGCTTGATCCCCTAAAACACTGGCATGGAGTCAGTCATTGAGGCATAATGAAATTTTCAAGCAGGGAAGGGGAATGGAGAGTAGAGAAACAAATAAACCCTAAGGGAGACAGAACATGTCTTCAAGTATCCCAAATCCACAAAAAAAAAAGGGATCAAATGAAATTCTAATAGATGCTTTACATACATAAAGGTTCAATAACTCTTTTACTGAACATCACAGAAACACAAATTCACTAGTACGTGAGGCAGGACACCCTCTTAATACAGTTCCAAAGCATAACAATTTTCGCTACATAATTTAGCAGACTATAAAAAGGCATGCCTAAGCGCTAGGGGTCAAAGTGTCGAACACCTTTTTTCTCTAGGCGGAGTGATTTCGATGAAGCTCACCTAGGCACACAACTTTTTTTTGCCACCGAATCAAGTGCGCTTCAACTCAATGGGGGTACAAAAAGGCCAACATGATCCTTATCGCCTCAGTGCACATTTGAGTTACTTTTATAGATTGTTAAGGACATCAAGGGTATTGACTAGGGGTAGTGGAATCTAAAATAAGAGGTGGTGATTGAAGGTGGAGGAAGTGATGGGAAATTACACACTCATTTTGGGAAGAATACAAAGGTATTAAGCCTGGGGCTCACTGTGCTCGCAAAGCCCATCATACCTAATCATGGCTGAGCATTGAATTGTAATTGAAACAAAATCCGTCAATCTATTGAAGCAAAATCAATTAATCTATGTAGACTAACAACTTGACAGTACAGAACTTTTTTTGTCTAGATAGCCTGACAATGCAAAAAATAATATATAAATAAACTGGAGCAAGAAAAAATAAATCATAAACATATACCTGCAACATTCAACAGGGATGATATTGAATTAAGAAAAACAATCGACATGAGTTATGACAAACAAAAATGAAGTCACTCTACCCGAATATGCAAGCAGACACGGCTAACACTATATAACAGATAGAAACTTAAAACTGTAGCATGAAAAAGAGCATAGAAATGTACCAGCAAGCTTCCACCAGGATCATTTGTGGAGTTCAGGAAAGCATTGAATAAAACTAACAAGAAATTACGAGCAGAAGATCTCAGCACTCCCAAATTAGCGGAAGCCACCTCTTGATTGTAAAAACCAATAGCTCTCTCAGTGGGAGCATTAAGTTTATCACTGGGTACATAATTGTTTCCTTCTAGAATACACTTATTCTGTTGAATGAGAATTTGCAAACTAGAGCAAATAATTCCTTGAAGATCAGGCTCCTTATACAAAGCATTGCATAAAACTTCCTCAAGAAGTTTGAAACTTTCAGCAGTGTCCAAAGGGTAATTGCAAAATGAGGGCAATAAGGTCCACACTTGGTACACAATCCTGTCTGCATATCTTGATGCCTGGACTTGCCCCTCTAACTTAAGCTGGTAAAGTACATTCGTTTATCAATGATACTAGAAAAAACGTATACAATATTGATGACAATTATGTAGAGTATTTGTGAAGGCTAAGTAGCAAGACTAAAAGTACCTTTTTAGATTTATGCTTGAGGTTTTCAACCATACCCAGCAATGACTCGACATAGAACCTCAAATGTGCACCAACTGTATACTGTTTTAGAATTGGGAAAAGCCAACCATTGATATCAGACAGAGTGTCAGCTTCCAAATTCAGTGGCAAAATGCGTAGGAAGACTTCAGGTCCCACTGCCCCAAGTGCTGATCCAATGCAATCTTGCAGCTGTACATGAGGACAAGCATCACAAGTCAAAGAGGTAGATTGAAGGTAAGAAAACATTAAATAGGAGCGGAATAGTAAAGGAAAGGGGAAAGTATTGCTATGACACAGTTTTCATAAAGCATTAGTTGCATATGTCATATATCAATCATTAGAATCTGAAAAAGGATATACAGTTTGAGTAATTGTGTACACTACAGCACAAACTACCAAACCATATACTACAATTTGTTTTGAAAACCAGACATGCTTGGGAGAGATGGCGGAGGTAAACCCAGGCATTTTTGGGGTCAAAGAATTTCTTACCCAATTGAGTTTCAGTTAGGACCACATCCAAGACAAGACTGGTAACAATCAAATCATGAAAGTTCAAAAAAGCTCTTCTTTGCATGAGGAACTTTTCTTGATAAGAGGGGAACCGCTCACATAGAAAAAAAGCAATCACTTTCTAACTATGTGGTGAAGTCAGCAGGCCTTACTAGGACACTTAGCAGATAAAACTGGATTTTAATAATAAGAATATAAGATAAGATAGCAAATTCTTTGGGCGAGAACCATTGATAGCTTGCAAAATAGTGAAGTATGTAACAACATTTGCCTGAGATTTCAGCATTCTATTCTGATCAATGAGGATATTGTGAACAACGATGATCCTGATTGTAAATATATGACATCCCTCTTTACACCTTGTTTTAAGGAAAGCTTCAGCAGAACAGAATACAATATGAAAGTGACTAAAATGGAATCACCAACTTTCATGGGGATTGAGCTATAAGTGAAAAGGCAACCTGTTTCCTCTCCGGGAAATCCTCCTCGCTTTCCTTTTCAATGCTTGCCAAGCTCTCCAGGCTGCCTCTTAAGAGGACAGAAGAGAAAGTACCTAAAAACAGTAACCCAAGAATAAATACACCCTACATGAGATAGAATGTAGGTAAAGAAAGCAGCATCTGAAAGTCTGAGATAAGCACATCTTTATGATTACCTAGTTTGTCAAACATCAAAGAGACAATCTGGAAGGCCATGTCCCACTCGCTACGATATCTGTTGTCGAGCAAACTTCCAATAGTAGCACATATTTTCTCAATAGTAGACGGTGCAGACTTTCTGTTGTTGAAGTCTAAATTACTGTTTGCTCGGTCAACACCTTTCTTTATTAGGTCTTCATCAACACAAGCTTGTATCAAATTCTTTAATGACTCGGTCGCAGCAAATTTAGCTTCCTCAAACCCAGAACCAAAAATATCTGCCAAGTAGGCCAGTAGAATGCCAAGACACAAAATGGTAAAATATCACTGAAATAATTTTGCTTGACATGCAGAAATATGGAAAAGGGAGAAAAAAACAACCTTGCAAAGCATTTAGTACAAGTGGAAGCTTATCAACGCAGATCTGCCTGTTGAGATTGTAAACTTTCCTCATTCCGACATCCAACAAACGAGCAGTAAAATTCATGCCATCAGCTGACGTTTCATCCACTGGAACTGAAGTAGCCAAAGTGCTTAGAAGGTCCACCAAATCATCGGGTTTAACTTCCACATTAGGGTCAAGGCAAAGGGCATTCAAACTATCTGTTATACGCCTTGTGACAAGGGGCTTACGCACTCCCAATAGGGTTTTGTAGTACTTCAGGATGGATGTTTTGTATTTCATTGAAATATAAGGCAGACAATCTTTAAGAGCCTCAAGGACATGCAAAATCTCCTGGGCTATCTCAGCAGGGGCACCTTTTGATGCTCCAGCAAGAAGCACCAATTTCTGAAACATGCTAGTGAATCCTTCACTTGCAGGTGCCAACAATGGAGATCTCTGGAAGCTTTGTAAAACATCTCGAATACAAATATGTGATTGCTTCCTCACCTTCACAGTTCAAAGAAATAATTCTATCAAAAAAAAATAAAAAAAATAAAAAAAATCCTTACATCTACATATTCTAGGAACTAACATGAATACACCAATAGTAACCGAGCAAGGTCATGACATAGGATGATTCTCTCCACCAACACTAATGAGAAAATTAATGCTGATCATTAACTAAACCCCAGGCCATGTGCCACTAGGCCATGGCCAAAGTAAGAGTGTAAGATTATATGTACATGTAAAAAAAGCTTACTGATTGTACAAGATATTTGGTCGTTAAACGAAAGTCATTTTATGTGTTATGACACACACATACTACCTTTTAAGAATTAATTTTCAAGCTTCCAAAAAGAAAAAGTCTATTTTGTTACACTATACTAAATCCTATGCAAATATAAAGCTCCTCAACATCAAGACATTGGCAGCAATTGCAGCAATCCAGTTATTAAAACCTTCACCTGATCACCTCACCCCCAATTTTCGGATACGACAAAGACACTGCTGTACTGCACAGAGATTGCAGCAATCCAGTCTAACTTTCTCCTCCTTCCAATTGAATTTATTTACATAATTTTTTGTTCCGAGACAGTAAACAGTTACGCGCAATCAAATGACACACTCAATAAATTTAACAAGCACATGATTAATAAAATCATCAAGCAAGCCAGACACACTAACTAAACATAATTTGAGAGCTTAAACATTATAAAAGCGGTATCTTTCAATACCATTTGATGTCAAATTTCTTTATTCAACATAACAAATA
Organism: Chenopodium album; assembly: GCF_948465745.1. NCBI lineage: Eukaryota > Viridiplantae > Streptophyta > Magnoliopsida > Caryophyllales > Amaranthaceae > Chenopodium > Chenopodium album. The sequence goes on from NC_137857.1 coordinate 7,515,249, forward strand.
AAAAATTAATTAACTGATCAATTAATTATACAACAAAAATCCAACCTTCAATATTAACAACGCATAAATTCGTAAATTTCGTACCTTACTATCCGAATGAGTGACGAAACCAAGAAGAAATCCATAATACTGACTAACATCAGACCAATTTAAAGAATCCCTAATAACCAGCAACCCAGAAACACAGCTCAACCCAGCCACAACAGCATCAATCGACAAACAACTACCGCCTCGTAAAACCCTAATCAACAAATCCAACAACAACACCTTCCTCTTCCTAAGACTCCCAACGGGAATCCTCGGCATAATCAAACTCATCAAAGTAACAAGTGCCTCAACATTGTGGTCGGGTGACGTGGAGGACAAATCAGAGGATACAGAAAGTCGATCAAGGGAAGAAACAATGGAACCAAAGTAAGCAGCAGGTAAGAGAGGAACGTTGTTGTCTTTGAGACCTTGCGACATTGTTCCGATAACATTGCAGAGATTGAGGTGTTGTTCGTTGCTGGATTTTCCAAATTGAGAGATGATTGAGGTGCAGAAATCTTCATTCTGTTCTTCAATTGGGTCGAATTCTTCAATTGGGTCGAATTCTTGAGGAGCTAAACCTTCAATTTCCATATCCATGGTGGATGAAATTGGGGAAGAAAACGGTGTAAAACCCTAGAATTGATGGGAGATGATGAAATGCTAGGGTTTTCGAGGGTTTTAGGTGGCTGTGGCAAATATGAGGGAACTGTTTTTGGTTCAGTAGGACTTCAGTATATATACATAAACTCCCATTTACGGACTTACGGAGCAGTGATATTAGTTACGCCGGGGCATTGGAGTAACTAGGGTTTAAACGGGCAGAGACAATGCAGAGTCGAGTCGAGTTTTTGTTTGTTTAAGCTAAGTTTGATATATACTCTATCTTATATTCTTATGAAAGCCCAAGCTAAATACGAGTAGCTAATTGAAATTTTTTTTTTTTTTGAAAGAACCCGTGAAACCGGGATAGATTATATTGCTATATCACTTAACGAAACATCCAAAATACAATCGGGGATTACATCATTCCACACTCTCAAACCAACATGCTATGGTTGAAAATGGGCAATATAATGACCTACCTTATTCCCCCCCCCCCCCCCCCTCTTAACAAAAGACCAAGTGATACTAGCAAAATTAGAGCAAAAATCTAAAATATCATCAATAATTAAGTGAACGGAATTAGAACCTCTAACACACTTGCGCAGAGCTTCAATAACTCCAAGGCAATCACTCTCGATCACCATATTGCTCATCCCTTTATCCTTCGCCAATTCAAGCCCCAACCAAATAGCCTTAGCCTCGGCCCTCGGCTACATTTGCTTCCCATGTATCCTGCACCTGAGACACCGCAACCCACAAAACCTTACCCAACGCGTCCCTGCACACCACACCCAGACCAGTACCAACATCCCCCAAACAACCAGGATCAACATTAATCTTCAACTCACCCACAGCTGGAGCACTCCACACTGAGGCATACGGCACTCCACCAGCAGCACCATTCGGACTAGCCTACTGTCCAGCAGCACGAGCATCAGCATTGACCTTCAAGGCATAGGTTACAATCTGCTCGATCTTGGGAGATTCACCTTCCATCACCAACTTATTCCGTGCATTCCACACAGCCCAACAAAGAGAAATAACATTCTCGACATCCTCCTCTTCTAGAGAATTAAAACAAAATTCCCACCAATCCATCAGGCTACAAAAATCACAAGAAGCAACATGCTTACATGATGTACTGCTCCAAATAGCCTTAGCTACATGACACTCCTTCAGAGCATGAAGAATTGTCTCATCCTCCTTGGAACATATCCCACAGGCAGCCCCGTACGTGTGTATTCTATGGTTGATACAACTTCTCGTGGGAATAGCATTTTGACAGGCTCTCCAAGCAAACACCCTAATGCACGGCAACACATTAAGCCCCCATATCTTCGACCAGAAATTTCGAACATTGAAAGGAGCTTCCTGACCCCGCTGCCAATCATCATCAAAGATAGCTTTATAAGCCGATTTTACCGAATAGGACCCATCTTTCTCCAAGTCCCAACACAAGCTATCGCTAGGTAATCTCATACTAATAGGGATGCTCAGAATTCGATCCCTTTCGAAAGGTAACAGCAGCTCAGAAATTCGATCCACCTTCCAACACTTTTCCTGGTGATCAATAAGCTCCGCCACTTTTAAGTCAGCAGCATTATTCCCCATAGGCGAAATGATTTTTCTAGTCTGAGTATTTGGCACCCAAAAATCAGACCAAAAATTAATATTTTCTCCATTACCTACTCCCATCTCATTCCCCTATAAACCACCCACTTTGCCTCTCAAATGCTACGCCAAGTATAACTCGGGTTCAAGCCCAACTCCGCCTCAAGATAAGATGAATGTGGATAGTATTTACTGCGTAAGACACGTTCTAAGTCACCAACCTCCATGCTTGTTTCCCAAGAAGAGCCCAATTGAACAACTTGAAGTCTCGAAATCCCAAACCCCCTTCTTTCTTTGATCGACATAATTTCTTCCAAGCTAGCCAATGCATCTTCCTCTCTCCTTGCTTTTGTCCCCACCAAAATTGTGCCACCAAGGATTTTAAATCATCACAAAACGGAGATGGAAACTTGAACACGCTCATCGCATAGGTAGGGAGAGATTGGGCCACCGCCTTTATCATAATTTCCCTACCCACTTTTGAAAGAACCATCCCCTTCCATCCTTGGAGTTTTTTCCACAATTTTTCCTTAACCCCTTTCGTGATAACTTTCTTCGAACACCCCACCACCATCGGAAGCCCAAGATAGCGGTCGTGGATATCAACCACTCTAACATTACACCTATTAGCCAACTCTTGTCGTTTGCCCTCTCCAACACCCTTACTAAAAGAAATAGTAGTCTTGTCAAAATTAATTTTTTGACCCGACGACTTCTCATAAACATCCAACACATCAACAATAGCCTCAAGGTCTTGCATATTTGCTCTCGAGAAAATAATGCAATCATCTGCAAACAACAGATGACTAACAACTGGTGCCGTCGGAGCAATTCTAATACCATGAAGAGTACCACATTCCTCCGCCCTCCTAAGAAGGTGAGAAAAAATATCCGCACACAAAATGAGCAAATAAGGGGAAAGAGGATCCCCTTGTCTAATCCCTCTACTTGGGGCAAAAACATCAGACGGTTTACCATTAATCAACACCGAGAAAGACACAGACCGCACACAATTCATCACACACCTAGACCAACTCTGATCAAAACCAAACTTGTTCAGAACTGCTTCCAAAAAAATCACATTCAATTTTATCATAAGCCTTTGACATATCTAATTTCATTGCCATGCAACCCTCCTTAGAACTCAGATTTTTCATATGATGGAACATCTCAAAAGCGACTAAAATATTACCCGGAATCAATCTACCCGGAGTAAAAGCACTTTGATTAACGGAAATAATTTTATCAAGAAACCCTTTTAGTCTATTAGCAAGAACTTTCGAGACCAACTTATAGATCACATTGGACAATGAAATAGGTCTAAAATCCGACATCTGATCAAAATTGCTTTTTTTCGGAATTAGAGCAATAAAAGTCTTATTAAGAAAATCAGGAATGGGCTCACCCTGTAGAATAGCAAGCACCGAACAAGTTACCGACGGACCAACAATATGCCAATAAGTCTGAAAAAATAATGGACACATTCCATCCGGACCCGGGGCTTTGGTAGGATGCATCTAATCAAGAGCAAATTTCACCTCATCCGCAGAGTACGGCCTCCTTAATGTAGCATTCATATCGTCTGTCACCCTACTTTGAAAATCTTGCAGAGCTAAATCAATCATAGAAGGGTTAGAAGAAGAAAATAAATTTGTGAAGTAATCCACAACAATCCTCCCAATCTCCTTTTCCCCTGACTTAAGATCACCATTGGAATCCTTCAAAGAACGAATAGTGTTTTTTCTTTTTCTACCCGAAGTTCTCCGATGGAAGAACTTTGTATTGCGGTCTCCCTCCGCAAGCCATGTCACCCTTGACCTCTGTCTCCAAAACGTTTCTTCGTGCTTAATCAGCCCCTCAATGTCACGAAGGAGACACCTTCGTTGCTCCAACTGTACCGCTGTCAAACCCCCTCTATTCAGCTTTTGCAACTTCTTAATCTTCTTTCTAAGTTCACGAAATGTTGCACCAAATTTATTTGTGCTCCATTCCTTTAAATTAGCAGCACACATAGCCAACTTGGAGTCCAAACTAAGCCCACCACTCCAAGAGCTCTCCACTACATTTGCACACCCCTTGTCTTGCTGCCAAAACTGCTCGAACTTGAAAAGTTTATCACCGAGGGAAAATGAAGGCTGCGAGAAAAGGACCAGTTTAATGGGGGCGTGGTCCAACCACTCGCGGTCAATGTGAATAACGTGAGCTTCGGGGAAGGACGCAAACCAAGAATCATTAGTCAACGCCCTATCCAAACGACATTGAGTATTTTCATGCTCATCCCTCCCATTATCATAAGTAAAAGCATAACCCGAGAAGGCTACACTCCGGAGTCCACAAAAGTCAACCGCCTCTCTAAAGTTAGCCATTTGCCATTTGCCATTCCGCCTTATCGTTTCCACCATTCTTTTCCGAGGCAAACAAAATCTCATTGAAATCCCCAATGAACGCCCAAGGAAGATGGGATTGGGAATGAAGATCACGAAGCAAAGACCATGATAAGTGTCTATTTCCAACTTCCGGCCAACCATAGAACCCCGTTAACCTCCACACTTCCTCACCCAAACCCCCACGAATTTCAACATCAATATGGTGAAGAGACATAGAGCGTAAGTGAATATCCACCCCTTTCCTCCACAGTAAAGCAAGACCACCCGAACGCCCTTTAGAATCAACTGACAAACCCTCAAAATCACCCAACTTTGCATGCACACTACGAAATTCTACACTACTCAATTTCGTCTCCGATAAAAATATCAAAGACGGGGCCTCTCTCCGAATCAAATCACGGAGATTACTCACTGCAGAGGGGTTGCCCAACCCTCTACAGTTGAGGCACAAAATGCTCATTGGGCTCGGCGGGGTTGCTCCAAGTCAACCCTCGCCAATCGCCAACCATCCTCAGTAACTAGCTTCTTGTTAATACCTTCCTGCTCCACACCAACCTCCCTCTCCCTACCTCTCTTTTTATCATCTTTATTCACTTCTACCTCCATATCATTCCCCTCTCCACTACCCACTCCTCTAGGAATCCTCCTTCTCTTCTTCCCTATCTCCTTTTCAGCACTGTTCCCCTTCCCAATTGCAAACACAATAGGGACATCACCCATTAATTGCTGCTGTTGCACCCCATCAGTCACCTCCGCAACACTTCCTTCGATGGCAGTAAGCTGAGCATCAGTCAGCTGTAGCACACCCCCCTCTGTCCCCTTATCCCCGCTCTTCGTAGCAACCACTACCTCCTCCAACACCTTAGACCCCTCACTCACTTCCCCCTCCTCATCCTCCTTCAACACAAAGAGTTTCTTTCTCGCCACCATAACCGCATCAATTTCTTCCAACTCCTTCATACGCCCCTTTCTTGGAGACGCCTTAAGCCATCTTTCCCACCCTAATTGCTTCTTCTTTGACTCCTCCGAAACCATATCACAATCTTTCTCAGCATGACCAATAATCCCACACGCAAAACAGAAAAAAAGGAGCCTCTCATAAGCAAATTCAATCAAAATCTCTTTCCCTCCCTTGTCTCGAATTCTCTGGCAGCGTCTTAAGGGTTTCGTGATGTTGATCAACACTCTGACCCTTTGGAAGCGTTCCAAACCTAACAAATCCTCCTCGATCTCAAGGACCTTACCCATACTCGCCACCAGCTCCTTTACATCTTCATCTGAACGACAGTTGAAAGGTAAATGCTTTATTCGGACCCAAAATGGAGAATGAGCCATCACAATTTTTTCCGGCTGTTCATCGCCCTCCACTTCTTTAAGAACCAGGAGAAGATTATCAAAGCACCATGGTCTTCCTTCCAGAACCTTTTCCTTATCTCTCCAATGAAAAAATTGGAACACAAATAGATTAGGACCAAGAACCCTAATCACTAATTTGTTTGTCAATTTCCAGGACATTGTCATTGTAGATTTGAATGCCTCAACATTGTAAGGTCTATCCGTTATCAATTTTCCAATCAGCATAAGATAGTATTTGTCCGAGGCTTGAGACGATTCAATTGCTCCTAAGTCCACAATTGCACCCTCTTCCTCATTCAAACGCAGATTTTCATATCGGGAAGCTAACTCATCCGCCATCTTCCAGTTAGAATCACCGGAAATAGCAGCAAGATCCGTCACAATACGGCAGCAAAACCCTAAGCGCTAGAGAGAGAGACCCTTTCTTTCGAGGGAGTATATTTCTTAATAATTCGTTAGTTGAGTGTATGTTCCTAACAGTGAGTAGCTAATTGAAATTTAAATGGGCATTTTGTACTTGTTTACAAATAAGGTCATTTTTATTTTGAACTAGTTTTTGTGCCCCGTGTGATGCCCAGGTTGTTTATTGAATTTTAAATTAAAATTTTTTATTTAAAATATGTATTACCTCTGTTCTTGAAAATTCGACTCCCTTAATATTCATATGGTCAAAATAAAGAAAAAAACTTTAACCACATATTATATTTTATACCATAGAAATAAATTTGTATAAGAGATCCTATTAGATTCCCTTTATTATAAAATTTTCAAATATCAACTTTTTATAATTTTCACTTATACATAGCCAAAGATATTCATGGTCAAAGATATTCATTAGAGACCGGCTAATCCACCCTTTTTGAGGAAATTTTGAGGTTTCGAGGCCTAGTGGCAAAAAGTGTTGAGACCCTAGCGGATATATCTCAGAGTCATATAATGCCGCTTGAAACCATGTATGATCATTTATATGTTTTTCATAAACGTACGTGGTAGTCTTGAGTTTACGAAATCATTGAAAGTTGTGAACGGGTAAAATGACCGTTTAAGGGCATATTGGATGGTTCCACCGACCCAATTGGACACCCAGAGGGTATTAGGGACAATGATAAACATCTCGGCAATTTTTATTTATGGGCAAAAAAAGGTCAAAAAATTACAAAATTAAATGCTATAATCCACGCTTTTTGAGGAAATTTAGAGGTTTTGGGGCATGGTGGCGAAAAGCCTTGAGACCCTAAGGGTTACATCTCGGGGTCATATAATACGGTTTGAAACCATATATGATCATTATATGTTGTCATAAACGTCCGTGCGTGGTAGGCTTGAGTTTACGAAATCGGTGCAAGTTGCAAACGGGTAAAATGACCGTTTCAGGACATATTTAATGGTTCCACCGACCCAATTGGACTCCCGAAGGGTATTAGGGACCATAGTAAACATCTCGGCAATTTTTATTTCTGGGCGAAAAAAGGTCAAAAAAATTACAAAATTGAAGGCTATAATTCACGGTTTTTGAGGAAATTTTGAGGTTTCAGGGACCGGCGGCGAAAAGTGTTGAGACCCTATGAGATATATCTCGGTGTCATATAATGCTGTTTGAAACCATATATGATCATTTTATTTTGTCATAAACAAACGTCCGTGGTAGGCTTGAGTTTACGAAATCACTACAAGTTGCGAACGGGTAAGATGACCGTTTAATGGCATATTGGATGGTTCCACCGACCCAATTGGACTCCCGCAGGGTATTAGGGACCATGGTAAACATCTCGACAATTTTTATTTCTAGGCGAAAAAATGTCAAAAAATTACAAAATTGAAGGCTATTAATCCACGCTTTTAAGGAAATTTTTAGGTTTTGGGGCCCGATAGAGAAAAGTGTTGTGACCCTAGGGGATATATCTCAGGGTTATATATTGCCGTTTAAAACCATATATGATCATTATATATTGTCATAAATGTACGTGGTAGGCTTGATTTACGAAATCACTACAAGTTGTGAACGGGTAAAATGACCGTTTAAGGGCATATTGAATGGTTCCACCGACCCAATTGGACTCCCGGATGGTATTAGGGAACATGGTTAATATCTCGACCATTTTTATTTTCGGACGAAAAAAGGTCCAAAATTACAAAATTGAAGGTTATAATCCACGCTTTTTTAGAGAACTTTGAGGTTTCGGGGCCTGGTGCCGAAAAACCTTGAGACCCTAAGGATTACATATCGGGGACATATAATGTTATTTTAAACCATATATGATCATTATATGTTGTCATAAATATTCGTGGTAGGCTTGAGTTTACGAAATCACTACAAGTTGTGAACGGGGTAAAATGACTGTTTAAGGGAATAATGGATGGTTCCACTAACCCAATTGGACTCATGGAAGGTATTATAGACCATGGTCAACATTTCGACAATTTTTATTTCCGGGTGAAAAAAGGTCAAAAAATTACAATATTGAAAGCTATAATCCTCGCTTTTATATGAAATTTTGAGGTTTTGGGGCCCGGTGGAGAAAAGCCTTGAGACCCTAAGGGATACATCTTGAGGTCATATAATGTCTTTTGAAACCATATATGATCACTATGTGTTGTCATAAACGTCTGTGGTAAGCTTGAGTTTACGAAATCACTACAAGTTGTGAACGGGTAAAATGACCGTTTAAGGGCATATTGGATGGTTCCACTGACCCAATTGGACACCCAGAGGGTATAAGGGACAACGGTAAACATCTCGGCAATTTTTATTTCCAGGTGAAAAAGGTCGAAAAATTACAAAATTGAAGGCTATAATCCACGTTTTTTTAGGAAATTTTGAGGTTTTGTGGCTCGGTGGCGAAAAGCCTTGAGACCATAAGCTATACATCTCGGGGTCATATAATGCCGTTTGAAACCATATATGATCATTATATGTTGTCATAAAAGTCTGTGATAGGGTTGAGTTTACGAAATCGGTGCAAGTGCGAACAGGTAAAATGACCGTTTCAGGACTTATTGGATGGTTCCACCAACCCAATTGGACTCCAGGAGGATCTTAGTGACCATGGTAAACATCTCGGCAATTTTTATTTCCGGGCGAAAAAAGGTTAAAAAATTACAAAATTAAAGGCTATAATCCACGCTTTTTGAGAAAAATACGAGGTTTAGGGGCCCGGTGGCGAAAAGCCTTGAGACCCTATAAAGAATACATCTTGGGGACGTCATATAATGCCGTTTGAAACCATATATGATCATTATATGTTGTCATAAAAGTCCGTGGTAGGCTTGAGTTTACAAAATCGGTGCAAGTTGTGTACGGGTAAAATGATCGTTTACGAGCATATTGGATGGTTCCACTGACCCAATTGGACTTCCGGAGGGTATTAGGGACCATGGTAAATATATCGGCAATTTTTATTTCCGGGCGAAAAAAGGTCAAAGAATTTCAAAATTGAAGAATAATCCACGCTTTTTAAGGAAATTCTGAGGTTTTGAGGTCCGGTGGCGAAAAGTGGCAAAATTGAAGGCTATAATCCACCCCATTGTTCGAATACAGGCTGGGTTCAGATCATTATCGGTTAAGGTCGGGTTCTTGGGTTCAATTCGAGCCAAATTCATATCGGATTCAATTTCAGGTTTGGGTTGTTGCGTGTGAGTCAGGTTTGAGTGGGTTAATTGATGATACATTTGGATTCGAGTTAGTGTTGAGTTGGGTTTTGGTTCAAGTTCAATTCCAATAAATATCGATGTGCTCAAGTTGAACCTATATAATTACGCCTTCCATAATTTGATCAGCATTATCAAGATTTTATTAAACCTATATAGGAGCGAGCAATAGAGAAGAAAAGGTATAAAAGTTGAATCGGATTGTGGGTTTACAGATTTGTACCAATATATAAGTTGAACAAAAGGCTTATAAATTTTATTAAACATTCCATGACTCGGGTATAGGTTCTAATAGGGTCGGGTAGTAGTTCGGGTTCAGATTGCTGTTGGATTGGATTAAATCGGTTGACAGTTACTCTTAGGTCGGGTGCAGGTTCGGTTCAGGTCAAAAAGTATTGGATCAAATCGATTGTCGGTTAACGTCAAGTCAGGTTCAGGCCGGGTTACAGGTCACTTGTTTCTCCCCATTGTCCGGGTACAAGTTGGGTTCAGATCATTGCCGGTTCAGGTCGGGTTATCGAATCGGGTCAGTTTTTGACAGCTCTAGAGACCGCGCAAATGCAAAGTGAGTTGAACTTTCAGGAATGAATTGAAGGGGGTATGTTATTCTACTCATGGATTATTAATCATCTCTTTTTATTTTCTCTGAACATCTAGGGAAAGGCTAGTTGCATGTTAAGACTTATATATATATATATTTGATTTTTTTTTTCCTTTTGTATTGGAAATAAAATTGTAAATCAAAGTTTTATCGTGTAAATAACTTTTTTTTATCCTATTCTACAAAAAAAATATATTCAAATAAATCCAACATGTCATATTATAATTAGCTATTGCCGCCTACGTGTTGCGACACTTGGCGAAAAGATGGAACACCAAGTGTTGTTGTCTCGTCGTCTAGCTAAAAATTTAGCTTTATATATTAGTTATACTAGTTTAGTCCCGGTGCGTTCCCCGCCTGGCTATGATTTGAGCTTTTTTTTTTTTAAAAAAAAAAAAAGAAATGAATTTGAGCTTAAATTTAAGATTAATAAAATTAATAGGTAATTTAGGTTTTATTTTATTTAATTTTTTTTGAAGGGAGGTAATTGCAAATGGGGCTTTTTGTACTTTTCCAAAACAATTTTTTAAAAGTCATTTTACAACCATTTAATTTAATTCAATTTTTTTTTTCCTAACTTTTTCTATAATAACTATACTTATAAGTGTCCAAGCTAAATAGCTAAAGCAATTTAACAATGTCATAACTCCGTAGTAGAATACTAGTATACTACCACATTCGGTTCAATACTTGTTTCAACTCCATTCAATCAAAAAGAACATGAAATAAAGCATTTCCTTTTTTTTTGACAAAAATAAAGTATTTCCTTGAACACTCATCAACTAAAAAATTGCTCGTCATTGTGTAATTTATTAATTTGTCAGTCTTGACACTACAAGTCGTAAGACCAAGGAGAATATGAATTGAAGTTAATAATGGTATTTTAATTAGAATGTAGTGTTAAATGGAAGGGTTGCATGCATTTAGCAATATATATTATCAAAAATCGACTTAAAATTTGAATTGAAATAAAAAATTAGTGGATCAAAATCACTCGTAACTCATTCCCACTTAACCAATTCTCAGTCTCCAATACTCTCTCTAATTCGTCTTGGTCTAATTCCCAACACATAATAATGTATGCCTCATTGTGCTTTTCGAGTAAATTAAAATTAAAATTTAAGTCAATTCCGCCTAATAAAAAAATGTACTCGTAAGACATTTTTAACTCCTCTCACCATTGAGGAAATCCTTTTCTCTTTTTCTCAAAATCATTTAATGTACACTTGACAATCAACCATGCATCTATCCTTTCTAACTACCTTTGGTAGAAAACAATACATAGGTAATCAACAAGAGTATACTCATCATCGTATAAAGCATTTACAACCAATCAAGCATACATTGTATTGATACACAAACTCTTTTTCCTCTTACTTTAAAGGCCCCCAATACAAATGTAACAAACTATACCTAACAATAGATACTTCCTCCAATCCACATTATCTAACACAATGCTTATTCTTCGCCCATTCTTAAATATTTGACACACTTGCTAAAATAGAATGAGATCATTAATATACTTTTTACTTCAATTTATAAATATAACCCACTAATTACCTTTGTAAGTACGAAGTATTGAACTCACCCCACCTCTTACCCAGCCTTACTATGACCCGGCCCACTATTTAATTTGCAACTTTCAAATATATACTACCTCCGTTACAAGTTATGTGCAACGATTTGACATAAAGCAGAGAGGAAAAATGTCTAATCGTTGCACATAACCTGTAACGGAGGTAGTATTATCCCGTCCACTTCACTATAATATCATTCAATATAATAAGCTCATTATACATTCATATCTTCTCTTAAATTTTGTAACATGAGATTGAAAGTTTCTCAAGTGTTGTAATACATACAAAGGGAGTAATTAATTTTAACTATGGAGTACGAGTACATGCAAAAGAACATTAAGGTTAATTCTTCTTAGAAATTTAGGAGTCAAAGTTGTGCAATTAGAAAAGTAATCAAGGAAGAGTACGCCACTACTAAAAGAATTGGAAAAAATGGAACTAATTTAGGAGTAACACAGCTCCGATCCATTGTCATTAGGAATAAATCTCACAACTCAACAAGACAACATTCAAGTGAAATTAAACCATAACAAAATGAGTAAATTAATCATTGATTAATATATATGTACAATTACAAATGCTAGAGTAGTAATTAAAAAAAAAGTACTAATAGCATTACTTTAGTAGGAAGAATTATTTGGTATAACCTACCAACATTTTAATCCTTCAACTTCACGTTAGCACCAATGTCGTAACTCCAACCATACGACGACTCTACGAGAGATCTATCGATAGCCACATCTACCCATCGGATAAACTACCCATCTCTAATACATGATCAAAGAATATTTAATAGTAGTAAAATCCCGGACAGCTTATTAAAAACTATTAGAGGTGGATAATTTACGCGATGAATAAACCCGTTTTCGACCACTCCTAGGAGAAGCACAACCAATTTCCCCCTCTTCACCCCATAATCTTACCACACTCCCATCAATCACTTTCCTATTTTGGTAACTATACCACCCTAAATCACCTCCTCTCATCTCGACCGTCAATTCGGATGACGAACCCCATCGTTTAATCATCACCCATTCATTCTTCTCCTCCACCTCATCATCCTCAGCTTCATTGTCGTCGTCGTTATAATCTCCACCGTCCATTATTTCACCGTCTTCATTTTCATGATGATCATTATCATTCTCTATCTCCTCGCAAAAAACAGTAAAAAACTTTTTACTGTTTCCCCTCGTCAACACCTCCTCCTCCTCTTCTTCTTCAGGTTCTCTATCCTCTTCTTCGACACCGCCTTTTCTAACAAACGGCGACGTTTTGGGAACCGTAGGAGCTGGCTCTAAAATGTGGGACGACGTCGTTTTGATGGATGAGTTGCGGATACGCCAGAAGCTAAAAGCTGCGGTGACGAAGGCGAGCCATGCCCAGATATTGTTAACTACTGCGGAGAATAGAGGGCTAAGATTTACTGGGATGAAGGCGAATGACTCTAAGGGTGAATCAAGGCCGTTCATTTTTGTTTTGATTTAATTAAATTTGTTGTTGTGAAGAAATAATTGATTAGATGGAAAATGTGGTGGTTATGGTAGGAAGGAAGAGTGTGTTGAGGGAGGAGAGAGAGAGAAAGGGTGTATTTAAAGGGAGGGAAAAAAATGGAGAGAGGAAATAATATGCTCAGAATCGAAGGATCAAAGATGCCAAAATGCCGTTTTTTTTTTTTTTTTTTTTTTTTTTTTTTTGAGATGAAATTATTGAAATATTCATTTTTGTACCAAGGGAAAGGGATATTATTTCACCACTCGTGCGAAAGTAGTGGCCTATAACGAGAATGGCTTATATGCGGAGTAGATTCTATTGTAAATTCGGGTGTATCTCATTTTGATGTTAGTAATATTCGTAATTTGCAATTTATCATAATGTTTGATAAAATATAGTTGTGAGAAGAATACTACATAGTATTGTACATTTGTACATACTCTTTAGTACCAAAATTAATTGTTTGTTTTATTTTATACAGTTTTTAAGGCATACGTTCAACCATTAATATCTTTAATTACACATTTTTTTTTTTAAAATAGTTGATATTATGAAACTACACATTAGGACGTATCTAACAATATCTTGCATTATTACAATTTTTGTTATAATAATGAGAATATGTATTTTTAAGCTTGACCATAAAAATTATAATAGGCATATAATTTTGGGACGGATTGAGTAGCTTGTAGCTGTCAATGGTTATTAATCGTGAGGATAGGTGATTAAACTATGAGTGCTCGGTAATTTAGTTGTTGATTGACGATTATATGTGAATACATTTTTTAAAATAATGTGAAGACATATTTGGTTAATCTAAAAATGTAGAAAATAAAATGTATGATCAACTACTACTTTTATCTATCACAAGCTACTATTTTAACTTTTAGCAAAAACTACTTGCACCACTAATCACTAATCACTAATCTTGTTAAACACTTTTTTTTTTTTTTTTTCAATTAAGTTGTGATGTTGTGTATTGATTTGGACAAACCACTAAAAACTACTCATATTTAAAAGTTATTGTCAAACACGATCTACATATATTTGAATAATCAACTCTCATGTATTTCACTTGAGATTCCGATTGATAATCTTAGAATGACACTCGAGTGCACAATAGAAATCACAGTAGGGTCCGATTAGTTATCTACTGGCTGGATTTTTAAGGATATCTTGTATTAGTTGGATCACTTGGATGTATGATGTTTGTATTTTTGCAATATTTTTGTCTGAATAGGGCTAAAATTGGCTGGCCAATAGAATTAAGAGTCAAAGAAATATTGGGATTATGTTATATTGTTGAGAGTGATTATACTTGTAACTGACCAATCAGAAAGGAAGGATGGGCGGAATTTGTGGCTCATGAGATCACCTGGAAATGAGGCTGCTACTCTTTTCACTCAGAATTAGGAGAGGATATTCCCCTTTGCTACTTATATTTGTACCTTTTTTCTACTCTCTTCAATTATCAACTTGCAAACAACTGGTCCGAAATAATTAAAAAATATACGTAACACATCAAATGGTACGAATATAGCGATCTTTAGATGTATAGAATCGCAAAGATTATGATATAAGCGGGTATAAATTAGATTTTTTTTTTTCAATTTTAATTTTCATTTTTAGTAGAGGGATCGCAATGTAAGAGACTATTAATAAATAAAGAATGAGTTGGATTACACATTGGGACGTATATTAAAGAGCCTCAAAATATAATGATGTGGGCAAAATGAGTTAAATATTTGACATGTATGCATGGAGTTTTCTGTGCTACAGTTAGAACTAAAGAATATTACAAACTTTATATTTTTAAGCTTAGTCTTTTACCTTATTAAGAAGTAGGCATGTGAACAATAGCTATCTAACAAGACGTATACGGAGTTACTTATAACTTTCTCTTCGATTTACGTGGAAAATGAATTATATTGATTAAGGGGGTGTTTGGTATATTATACTATTATAATAAATTGGTATGGAATTTCATACTAGCTAAGAGTGGTATGAATTAATAGAGTCTAAGGGTCTGTTCTCATTGGCTGAACTCAGCTGAACTGAACTGAACTGAATTGAGCTGAACTGAACTGAACTGAAATGAATATTATATAAGAGAAGGAAATTAGGAGTTGAACTGAACTGAGCTGAACTGAATTGAACTGAATTTCAACGTATGAGAATAGGCCCTAACATTGTTTGATTTTATTGTTGGAATGAATTTTATATTTTATCAATAGATCGAATGGATTGTGAATCTTAATGAGTGAGGTGGGTATGTATGAGATTCCATAGGTATAGGCCTATAGGGTAGAGTTATAACTCCTTGAATATGATATTCCATAATTAAAAACTCAACCAAACAAAAACATAGTTTCCATTCCAACTCATTCCAATTTATCCAACCAAATAAGCCCAAAAAGAATAGGAGTAGTATGCAATTTTTATTTTTTAAATAAAAATATTTGGCTCGATCACATTACGTATGACTCGTGTGCAAAAAGTGGCACATAAAATTTCAAATTGCATTGGTGCACTCCACATCATAAATTACAATATTAGGTGCAAAGCAAGACATAAATGATGTCGGAATACTCTAATTATATAACTTGTGTTGTGAGTGTACCCACCAAAAATTATGCTATATTTTGCACCAAGCCCATAATTAGTATCATTGAGGCCAATTACAACAATTTTCTTATGGATTTGTGTCCTGTTATATGAACTTTTTCTTTTCTATAATACTATATAACATGGCGATCTTATATTAAAAAACACTATTTTGAAGTTAGTTTATATTGTGTATTATTATTTATTAATTTATGTTCGTACAATTGTACTCCATATCTAACAATAATTTATAGAGGTGATTGACTAGATTTGTTGATTATGATGGAGGTGTTTAATAGATGAAGGCAATTCTCTTAAATAGCTTGCGCCTCTAAATTAGTTGTCAATCAAATACTTCAATTCATTGTCACATACACTAATGTCCACCTATTATTTCCAATTTGATCGTATAAAGTCATATGTTTGGACATCGTACATTTGTATTTCCACCTGTTTTAGTAGTAAGTTTGCTAACATATCAACATGCTTGTTAATTTGTTATGTCGTTATGTGCAACAATTCAAACCAACACTAAGCTACTAACTTGACTTCGTGCTAATTGCTAACCTGTTTCAGTTATTAGTAGGTGTTAGATGTGAGCCCAGGTAGCAACCGTTGTACGGAGTATCAACAAAGAGTCCACCTTATAAAACTAAAGGAGTAGTCACCTTCAAATCATGTTGACAGTAAATGTGTAAAGTGACTAAATCTCTATACGGAGTATTTTTTTATTAATGTAATTTATCCACGTGTGTTATTTAGGAATATATTAGACTCCCTGTCATAAAATAATATAAAAAAAATTACATAGAATTCATTCAATACAACATTTCCATTCACATGCAAGTACATTTTTTTAGATGACTTACATGTGATATTTTATGGGGCTAGACTCTAGAGTGTGGTTTCGAAACTGCTCCTCACATGTGAAATCTATTTTAATTTGGCTTTGCAGTATGTAAGGTCTACTCTTGCGCTGTCTTTTATACCATCACATTTGTTGTTTGGAAATCCATATTCTATACAATGTTTAATAGTCCTCCTCACATGCAAATTTTTTTTATTCATTTGTGTGGCTTGTATGTGATTATGTGATATTCGCTTTTGACATTAGTTCATAGTTAAGGGCTTTATCTAAGCTAGGTTATCTTTTAAGTACAAAACTACTTTGAATTTTGAAAAAATAACCATAGCGTAATCACAATAATGTTGCCCAACTCTTAGCAAGTCAACAATTGTGAAACTCACTCCCATTATTTTATAAGGTTGACACGAGGGAGTGACCAAAAATCATTCTCCAGCTCTCACTTAAAAGATAAGTTTAGACACAAGACACATACGCCACGTATTCGACTACACAACCTAAGGAGTATTGAAATTGTCCATCAACATTACATTATATTATATGTGGCAACCTTAAATCAACATTATGAAAATAAAGGATTGCGACATCCCATTATTACAAGGTCGAAGATAGCAAACCCAAACACCCATCAAAATTAAACTTTATGACCCATGCCCTTAATCCAAATGGTCTCTATTGTTGTACGTGCAATCGTGCATTCCTTAGACACCCTTATATCAGTTTTTTTTTTTGAATGGAATAGGGAGGGGTGATTTCATTAAATAATAATAGTCATTCGGCACTTACAATCATCTCTTAAGAGATCTAAATTCTCAATACAAGAATTAAATACCCTTAAACTAATGACATCGCTTCTGAACTGCTCCTAGATAATTTTGATCTGACGGAGCTCCATTGATAGACACCCTTATATCAGTCATATACTCATATGTGGTATTTTAAAACTCTTAAATCGTATTCACCAATTATTCAATTTACTACTTAAAATATAGGAGCATCCACATAATATTTCATCGAAAAGCCGCCCACCCCGTTTGAAAAACCAAAGTAACGTATGCCATATATGACAAAATGCGGACAAATAATCGGATCAAAATCAAATAATAGGTTGGTACTAATTGATCTTGAGAGATGGTGACTTCATCAGAAATTGTGAAAAAGCTCAACTTGCAATCTCATGTTGAAGGTGGATTCTTCCATGAAAATTTCAGAGATCATTCTGTTTCTCTCTCCAAATCCCAACTGCCCTCTCAGTGTAATTTCTCTCTCTATTTTTTCCCTTCAATTATCTGTAATTTGATGATCTTGTTCTATTAGATTGAAGATTATCTTCTGGGTATTTGATTATTACTTTTGATTTTGGTTTATATATTGTTTGATTAATGAATAAGTGGAGCAACAATTAATCAATTCATAAATCAATCAAATGATTTGGAAAAAAAAACTTCAGAATTATCATTTTTAATCCTTTTTAACAGCCGAAAGATCTATTGGGAACTAGTTTTGATTTTGGGTAGTTAATAAAATTGCCCTGTAGTTTGATTACAAAGTGAGAGTTGGGAATTTAAGGGTTGATTTGGCCTTGTAAAATGCGGAGAAAGTATAAGTTAAAACCCGATAATGATTAATCGCACACACATGAATTGTATGTACAATTGTACAAACAAGACTGTTATAAAACTCTCTGGGTGATGTAGAAAAAATGCACCCTGCATCAGGGTTCTAAATGTAGTGATCAACTGATCATAGACTTTCGCCAAATCGATTTCAGGCTGTAATTTTACTAGACAAATGATGGGTTTGATGTAAATGATGTTATATGTGGAACAAGTGTTTTATGAGATATGCACTGATACTTTAGAAATGCTGGTTTACTGCAGACAAGGTTGATCGCCCTGTAAGTACAGCAATCTACTTCTTGCTGCCTTCCGGGAGTGTGTCGAAACTCCACCGGATTCCATGTGCAGAAACTTGGCACTTCTATTTGGGAGAGCCTTTAACGGTAAAAGCTCATTATCTATAGATTATGTGTCGCACAGGCTAATTCTAAACCCAGTCTAATCTGAAGTTCTGAACATTTGACATTGCAGATACTGGAGCTTAATGAGAAGGATGGAAGTATCAAGTTAACTTGTCTTGGTCCAGATTTGATGGATAATCAGCAACCCCAGTACACTGTGCCCCCTAATGTATGGTTCGGCTCCTTCCCAACCAAGGATATCAGCGTTTCTCCCGATGGTGTGGCAACTAAAGCCGCCCCTAGGGACAGTGAGAGCCACTACTCCCTTGTCGGATGTACTTGTGCACCTGCTTTCCAGTTTCAGGACTTCGAGTTGGCAAAGAGAAGTGAGCTCATTTCGTATTTTCCGAAACATGAGTCTCTTATCTCTTTCCTTACTTCTGCTGACTGAAGTTTCTCAATACTTGGTTGAGACTAGTTTTATAAGCTACTGCTACGAAGTTGTCCGCCACCCTATATACAATCTTTAGATTTTGCATGTTGTCTTGTGTTGGTATTGGTTAATAAACCCTCTATCAGAGAATTTAGAGCTTGGTTGATTTAATAAGAATTCTCTTCGTGAAGAGAGCTTCCTAATGTTTTCTTTTTTCTGATCTTTATTTATAAAGCTCGGTTAACTTTTGCAAAAGCTTGTAGCTTTAGCATTCAAAGCATTAAAATTCATAAAAGACTTTGCTTACTGTAAATATGATTGAAACAGGAACCTAAACTAATGAAAAGACAACTACAAATTAAAAGCACAATCTACAGTATATTTGTTGTTACAATAAACAGGTTAGTAGTGGAGCCATAACAAAAAACATGGCTTTACATCAATAACCAAAAATTGTAACAGCATTGAGTTGTAATTGAAGTACAGGAAATAAAGCTGCGCAATCACAATTCAGACAGTAATCAGTTATATCGAGCGACAAACATTGCACTAACCATGTCCAGGTGCAACTGAGCACATAGTATAAACTGATCAATATGATCATTCTTTTCTGCTGAGTCCAAAATAACCTCAACAAAAAGAAAAAAGAAGGGGTAGAGGTCTAGAGGCCAAAGAAAGCTAAGAAGAAAAGGGAAAGGAAAGACAGGATATGGGGTCGAACTAAGCAGCATCCCATTCAATTACTCCACTTTAAAAGGATATCCGCTTTAAAATTTGCGGAAGGGGATAATGACTTAAGAATGGTAGATAACAAAGTCTAAAAGAGGCATGGAGCTCAGCGTTCAATCAAAATCTAAAAACTCCATCTGCTTTCTAATCATTCCTTTCAGATCACTAGCTTCTCTTTCTGCCTTTCGAGCCTACAAAACCAAACATAGATCAGCATCAGCATCAGCATTACACTACTAGTATTTTGAAAAAGGAAAGCATTTTGGAGGCCCTTTGGAGAACAAGACAACTTCTCATCCAAAGGAGGGAAAACGTGTAACAATAGATTTTTTTTTTTACCTGCTTTATTTCAGCTTCTGAGACGCATGTCATATGTGGCGGAAGCTCTTCCTCACCTACAGCCTAACCATCAACAGAAAAATATTAAGTCAACTCCATAATCTCCTTAATATGTCTATGAAAGGATTTAAATCTAGGGCAGTGAGACAGCCCCATTCCTAAAAGGCCTTGTCCACAACTTGTTATCCTACTGCCATGGTCTTGAACACTTTTGATCGAAATCTTTATAACCTCAAAAGAATTTATTTAAAAATGGATATAAAATTTACCAGTTCTCCAATCAATACTACATTCTCTCCCCTGACAATATACAAACCCAACGGGATGTCACAGTAAAGATCACCAACAATCACTCTATCACAGGCACTTTCAAGAACTACATTTGCTGCACGAAGAAATGGGGATGGTTAAGCAGAGGAGCAATGAAGAAAGGACAACAAATAAACAATACTATAGAAGTAGTACCAAACTGATCGAAGGACCTTAATATCCCTAGGAGCTTTCTACCATCCCTCAACAAGACAAGAAGCTTTCCTGCACAAGATATACACGTTTAGCGAGTTGTAAATTTATCCAAGGAATAATCTTAGTTAAATTCAGGTCAGATTGTGTATGAAATCAGAAGAGAAGTAAACTTATCAGATATGCAGAGTACTTGAAAAAGTAAGGTCAGCCCAGGGAAGTGGGGGAGAGAGGGGGGGGGGGGGGGGATGTTTGAATAGGTTAAAAGGATATACGGAATAAAAACTAAGAATAAAAGTGAACAACAAAGGCCTTTTGGAGAGAGTTTGATGATAAGATATCTACTTCGCTTAACATCGCATTACATGCATACAGACAAATGCTGTACACTGGATAAAAAACTCACTACTCTAGCCTCAAGAGTCGAGACAAAGGCTTATTCATGCAGAAAGACAAGAAATTCAAACAAAAACAAAAGTTCATACTAGATACTAGTACAACAGCAATGGAATGGATGATAGGTATACATTTGCTAAGTATCCAAGACAGTCGCAAGATTCATTCACAGAATGCTATATTAACTAAAAGAAGGTATCATACACTTCACGTGCATACAGACAAATGTCATACACTGGATAGAAAAACTCTTCAAAACTCTAGCCTCAAGAGTCAAGACAGAGGCTTATTCATGCAGAAAGACAAGAAGTTCAAACAAGAACAAAGGTTCATGTTAGTACAACAGCAATGGGGTGGATGATAGATATACAGTGCTAAGAATCCAAGATAATTCACAGAACGCTATATTAACTAAAAGGAGGTACCATAAATATTAATTTACACACCCAACAACAAATGTTGTATTGAAAGATAAGATACACCATGAGAAGCATGTTTAATGTGCCTATGAGATTCAACCAAAGTACCCATGGGGTGTGTGTGTGTGTGTGGGGGGGGGGGGGGGGGGGGGGTTGGGTGGGGAGGATGAGAAACAGACCGAATAAGATAACGCAACAGTTATAGAGGACCAAGTACAAGCAACATGGACCCCTGAACTGTACGAAACTAAATTTAGAGTACAATCACAGGCTCGCTTAGATATACATATTTAGCAAGCTTAAGATCTAGGAGGTTCAACATGCAAACAAAGCCAGAACAACAACTCAGTTAGTTGACAGTCTTGACACAAAGTACCAGCGAAAAGCTAAGGAATCACACCTGACCATAATTTCTGGATCACAAGTTCACAACAATAAAGGTACAATATTTAGTACTATCAGACACTACAACAATCTTTTGTTCAAATTGATTGCAACAAACAAGAACAATGCTCTTCACAATTACAGCGCATTCATGATCTCTCAATCAAAATTTTCCATTTTCAATGAAAAATCCATAAAAATGTAGAATTTAATAGTAATCTAAATCAACACTACACCATAAATTCAAAAAAAACCCCAGAAAATCCCTTAAACTTGTTATCAATAAAACAGTAAAATTAGCACAATTGAGCCAATATAAACCTCAAATTGATCACACCAAACACATCCAATCAAGCGAAACGATGCCAAAAAGAGTAGAAATCAATAAAGAAATTAAAAAACACAGAATTCTTAGAACAAGGAAACAGAATTAAACAGAGAGAAAGAAAGAGATTATTACTATCAAGATAAGTAGCAAGTGAAGTAGAAAGAAAAAGATCCTCAGGACCAGCCCAAGACATTGAATTGAATTTCAATTCTTCAATCTGTTGAAAATTCTAATAGAATTTAACAAATTTACACCAAGAAATTTCTTAATCCAACCCAATTTTTCAATTGCACTGAGAAAAGAAATCCCCTTTTACTAACTTTAGTCGATTGAATTAATCTCCCAAATTCCCAAAATAATAAAACTAGGGTTAGGGTTTATCTGATGATTTTGGAAATTGGGTATTTTACAAAACAACAATCGACTAGAGTTTAGATTGGTTGGAAATCCAGGAACCCCATTTTGGACGAGGAAGTGTTTGACCCTTTAACGGCTTTAAGTATAATTCACTCTTTGTAAAGACCATTCACTAATGTTTGACCTTGGGTGTAGAGGTCAACAATTCAACAAAATCATTACTCCCTCCGTCCCTAAATTACATTCCTATTTCTAGCATTTATTCCTCACATAATAGAGAGAAAGAGGAATGTAATTTAGGGACGGAGGGAGTAACATTTAAAAAATAATTTCTTTTGTTTTTCTATTTGCAATAAGTTTATGATGCATAACTTCAATCGATAATATATTCAATTATATTCCTTCAAAAAAAATATATTCAATTACAAATAGCTGGTAAAATATACTATGTATAAATAGTGTAAAATATCGAACTGTGCCAATTATTCGCAAACAAATTGAATTGAAGGGTGCAATATGTAGTACAATTTTACTCCATTTCTAAATCAATAACAACAAAATTGCATACATATATATATATAGGCTTATAATAAAACTAACAAAATTAATATTTAGCTTCTAAGGCCCTGTTTTCTTCACCTTAAGAAAAAAAGTTTTAAAATAATTTCAGTTTATGACGTAGGTGGTGTGGTGATGGCTAGAAGGTGTTGGTCTTGGTGGTTATGGTAGGATGCATAGTGAAGTGATGGAGGGCTAATGGTTGCTAGTTATGACAATATTATATATAATATCCATTGATTAGATCCATTTGCTTTAAAAGTTCTATTAAAACCAAGAAATATAGGTCTACCTGCTAATAAATGGACAAAACTCAATTCAAATAGTGATTGAGAACGAGCTAGCGATGAATTGAATCGAAAATGGACAAGATGAAATGGTAGATGGATGTGAGTGAAGCTCCGCCCAATCCGAACCCGATTCATTGATGACATCGATCTCTATTGGTGACTATGGTGGGTTTTTGACCATGGTGGTACTACGGTGGTGGCGGTGGTGGGATGAGGTGAGAGAAAAGAAAAAGGAAATGGAACGGAAGGTTCAAATGATCATTATTATCATTTACAATCTTACATACAACGACAGTATGTATGTGTTACTACGTGGAGAGAATTGATCTTACCTCTAGCTCCTAAATTTATCTTTAACATTAAATTTTCATTCCATACAAATCACACTTAGGGCTTGTTCTCATATGTTGAAATTCAGTTCAGTTCAATTCAGCTCCTAATTTCCTTCTCTTATAAAATATTCAGTTCAGTTTAGTTCAGTTCAATCAATTCAGCTCAGCTCAGTTCAGTTCAGCTGAGTTCAGTCAATGAGAACATGATCTTAGTCTAAACGAGTAATATGAGACATTTTATTGACAAAATTATGATATCCTTATCAATTTGCTTAATCCATAAGCCAATGAATGAAGAAGCTTAGCTCACTCATAACTTTGAAGTGAATTCATTCATCATCAACATAACCGAATAAGTTGAACCTCAATTAACGTGGAAAAAAAAATTAAGGTCAATATAACCTCAGTTAGTGTGAAGGAAGCTTTGATTGATTGTCATTAGGACTTTTTGTTCAAATTTGACTTGGTCAATTTTGTGTTGCACGACGATAATTATAAATTTTTAATGAAAAAGATTCAATCTAACAATTTAGAATTAGTCACTCAATCATTACACTATATACTCCGTACTAGTTATTATTACTATACCTTGAGAGGTTCAACTCATTCAAGTTTAGAAATACAATTGTTTGCATTATTTTGCAATACTCAATTTTCCATGTAATATTTGATAAGAATAGATCGAGTTTAATAATAATTCATATACACGAATACACCTTATTTGCTCTTGAATAGCCCCGTCCTCCAAAAAAAAAAAAAAAAGAAAAAGAACCTTCTCTTGTACATATATATATAAATATATATATATATATATATATATATATATATATATATATATATATATATATATATATATATATATATATATATATCAATCCATGGTCAAAATGATGCTTCATAATCCAAGATAAAATGACCAAATTTCATCTCTGCATATGAATGAAAGAAACCAAAGATGTTGCATTTTCTTTCGGTATAAGGTCTCTTCGAATTGAATTAATTGATCATGTCATCGTTCATTGAAAACGTAAGAATCGCCTTTCATGATATGAGTAGGTTAAATCTCTAGAACAATAACTGCAACAACGAGAAAAATCCAGTCATGGTCACATATAGTAATCATTTACTTTTATTCATAAATCTAAGGCAAATTAAAGCAAAGAAGTATAAAGTCATGGAAAGAAAAATGTCCCTCGATATACACCAAATATTTAAAAAATGACTTCAATTATTAGTGCATGGATAATATTTTGTGAGTATGAGTGGTGTATCATTCATCTTTAGCAAAAAAGTTTGGGCATCTAAAGTTGTAATGTACTCCGTAATGATCTGATCAAGTAACTCTTTAATCGATATAAAAGTGACATTAATTGGCTAAATCACTACTTTTAACTTGTGATAAGAATTAAATTAGAAAAAGCCAAAAAGATAATTAAGTACTCGTACTTTTAAGAGCTGCATATAAGCATTTAATACATTTCCTAAATTAGCAATAATTTGAAAATATATGATAAAATCATTCTTAAATTAATGTCACTAATATTTGATTTAACTTAACATTTCAATTTTTAGGATTCTTAGGGGATGCATATGTCGTTTTTTCTAATTTCTTTCATTAGGACTTACTTCATAGAGAGAAAAAAAAGAGAGTAAAAGCCTCTTTTTTACTTTATCTTATCTTAATCAAATGTAAAATCTTACTAGATAGTAGATACATAAATATAATTATGATTAGTAAAACTTACATTCTGTATCACTTTTGTCCCACTTGATTCTGTTCTCTCTTTCGATGTCAAGTTCATCTTCTCCTTCATCATCATAATAGTTGCTACTTTCTGTTTGTACATTCCCCAAACACCTCTTTTTTGACATATTTGGACAAGAACTTTGAGGATATATCTTCTTTCGAAGCATTGCTCTCAAGATCTACAAGATTCAATGAACAATCATTATTCATAAATCCCTAATCGTATAAATATTTTTACTTTTAGGTAGTTTGAACTGACACATAATAATGCATTGGTAATATTTTAACTAGCAAATAATAGGAGATAGAAAAAAAAGGTTACATTAGTTAAGTAGTCAGATAATAACATAGAAAGAATGTATGATTACCTTACTAATTCTCGACTTAGGGACCGTAAGAGTTGGATCTTTTAGACTACGTGATGGACCCATCCCACCAACACCACAAATGAACGCCTTCTTAAGGAGGAAAGTCAATGACTTTTTACCAATAAGTTTACTACCATTGTTGTCTAAGTACACATCTTTGGCTTTATTGTTGTTAGACACGACCATTGTATCATCATGTTGATAGTCCGGTTTGTCTTCGTCCTCATCATCCTCTTCTTCATCGTCCTCTTTCTTATTAGCATCTAAACTCGATAAACAATCTAGATCATTTGAGGACATTAACTCGTTCAACTCTTTTTGAAGCTCTTTAACCTCTTCCAATGTGAAGTCAAGTATAGGGTTTTGAGATGTTGGAGGAGAATTCTCTTTAACATTATCATCTTTTGTTGATTTATTAAAAAGTGTACCAATTGATAAAAATCCTTGAGGCCAATCACTAAACTCCTCTTTTTGAGCTCCTAATTGTGGAGTTTGATCTATAGAAAAGCAAGGGACAATATAATTGGTTAGTGATCATGAAGCATTCCCAAAAACATGGCAAAAGATCTAACTATATACTACTAGAAAAGTACATGTAATTAATCACGGATTAGGACATGTAATTAAATCTAGGACCACCTTAACAATCTACATTGCCCAACACTACCGTACCCCTCCCCTTTTAAGGAGGAGAAAAAAAATATCAAGAGAAGAGAGGATATGTTTGTACAAAAATCTTTTAAATTTCTTATGTCGGATCGATGTACATACTATGTCAACGATACAACCCTCTTACAGCCCCTGAAATATGATGGAGTGTTTGAAAGATCAAATTATAAAAGATCAAATTATAAGAGAAGTCCTGCTCAAAAGCTAAAAAATTATTACTCGTAACTTGATCCACATAAAATATATATACAAGAGTTACACTAGATATAATTAGGATGGAGGAACTCACTTTTGTTAGATGCATGAACCTTTGTATTGCTATTATTGTTGCTTTGTGATCTTCCATTGAACTTGCCATGCATCCAGCCGAAAAGCTACATAAACAAGTAAAACAACAACACAAACAAAAATACTGAATTATAAGAATAAAATCTACACACAATATATAAAATTAATCATCCAAGATTCCAATTTAGTACATGCATTTAAATTTATAAATATTTTAAGCACATACCTTCATTATTAGGACAAATGAGATTCTTGAATTGAAGGAATAAGAAATATAGTTGAAGTGGGCTTACAAAAAGAAAATGTTTGAAAATAAATATAGAGTTTTGTTAAGCCAATGTGAGCTAAATAAGTAGGACAACATTATATAGAAGTGAGCTTTCATGGGAAAATTCCATAGCCAAATCACTAGTTGCTAATTTGGTTCAAGTTCCCATGTCATGCATTTTGTCGCTTTCCAGCTTTCTCTAAACTCTTTCTTTAATTAATTATCATAATATCATAATTAAATTTTTTTTTTTTTTTGAAAGAAATATCTTAATTAATTTAAATATATCCATCTCAATTGTCTCACCTCAAAATATAAAATACAAGAAAATTACTAGTATTTGATTACCTCAATCGTCTACATGATCCTTATGGTATTTCATTTGCCAATTACAAGTTTTTAATTAGTTACCACCATTTTTACAACATTGGATTGGTTGTATTGTGATAAGCCCGGCCCCTTGTATTCTATAACCACTTATAAACTTGTCAACATATAACATAATATATTATTCTATTTGTATCTAAAAGTTCATCTTATTGCTTAAAAGTCAATCACCAATCTAAATTAATATACGTAACTTGAGATAAAAGGAGGGATCTCTTACAATTAACCATTTTCTTTGATTTTATTTCTAGCTCTATTCTCTTGTATATACCCCAAAACCCTAATTCCTATTATTGCTAATATTCTCGGTCATAATTGATATGTAGATCATCAATTTTATATTTTTGCTAGAGATACGTAATATAATTTTGGATCTTGAAATTGGACGCTAACATCTTAAAATGAATGAGCTACGGCAAAATTCTTATATATATATGTCATATCCTTAATTATGAGGGAAGTCAATGTAACTATGACATTGGCCTGAAATGAAGAAATTATTGCCGCCGGTAATTTTAGTCTAAATTATATTGATTAGCAAGTTTAATTCAAGCCCTTTATCACATGGATACATTTAATCGTTAACAGTCTCTCTCATTTCACATTATATATTGGGTGTATATTAAAGGTGTGTTTTTTTATTCACCTAAATTTCACTTATCTTATCTTATCTAAACTTACCTAGGCTTACATGAACTTATATATTAAAACTCAATTTAGTTGTAATTTGAACTTGATAACCCTTATTAAAACTTTTTTTTCTTCAACTGGACTTATCTGAACTTAGTTGATCGGATAGACTGAAATAAGCCAAGTGAAAATAATTAAGATGAACGAACAAAACATGCCCTTAATATTCTACTAGCTAGTCCTTGCTTTATAACTGCCAAAGGCCCAAACTAATGCATGCAATCCTTACCATGAGGAAATATCAATCTTACATTTCCAATAAATAAAAGTCTTAATTTAAAAATAAATAGAACTAAATTATTAATTACCTTACCTTACTATTTGAACCCATGCATTCACAATCCTCTTTGCATAGACAATAAACATAAGCTAGCTAATAAGCATTTACTTCCACAGAGTTTCTTGCTAGTTTCCGATCCAAAACTTCAACTTTTTGTTCAAAAAACAATATCTTGCTCATAGTATGAAGACAAACAGAAAGAGTTTGCAAGCTAAGGAGAATATTTTTGAGGGAATTTGATTTATTTTGATGAACAAGATGAGGTAACCCTAATGTTTATGGTATGGACAGAAATAAAGGAAGTGGGGGTGTGTACTATTTCACAGCTCATGGGACTTCTAATTTTGGGGGTGCATGCCCCATGCTCAATTATCATGAAAACAACCCTAAGTTGTCCACCAAAAATGTCCCACATTGCCATACAATAATTGTGTGCTACACCTTGCTTTCTATGCATTTTCCTACTCCATCATTTACATGATCTTGTCTATGATGAAGACAAGAATGTAATGTTCATTCATATAATAATATACTATTGTGATCAATTATATCCAAGGGTCCAGGAAACTTTAATTATTATATAAATTTGTGAATAGCTAGTAGTAGAGTGAGATGTCAACTCATCTTACATGTGTTATTATCGACTTTATTTTACCGATGATAGCCTTGTTTGATAAATGATTAAAAGTGTAATTGGATGAAAACACTTTCATGTGTTCAAATCACGAAAATTTATGTTTGGTTACGATTCTCAACTGGGTGGTGATTTGTGTGTGATAGTTATGGATTAGAAGATAGTTTGCTTTTTTATTTGTGTAGAACATAGACAACAAACTACGTAGATGATAAACTAAAATTAATTTTTTTGGCCAGCCCATAACCTTGGAAAAGAAGTCAAGTTGAGCATGAAATATAGTCTCAAAATAGCTAACTAAACCGTCCTTTTACGGGCTGGCCGGACTAGATTTGATCAGGTCTAGTTTTAAATGATAAAAAATGAATAAAGGTGAACATGACTCTAAAAAAAAAGATGAAAATGAAACATGAGTTAGAAGAAAAAACAGAGGAATTATTTGTTTACATTAGTTATAATTAGTTTTCTCTTTAGCCCTATTTCTCTTTGACAACTTCATGTATAAGATTTTTACATCAAATAATCTAGCTTGAGGCACTTTATTTCTTCTCTATTATTTATTTACCTTTTAAATAATTTCTTACTCAAAAATCTTCTAAGAGGGTGTATAGTTCACGTATAATGATATGAGTTTGGAATTACGAATGACACTATAGTGGTACTGGGCGTGAAAATAGATTTTTAATACCTTTTGTAGTTGTGTTTGGTTATTGTTCAAGAATGAATTTTTTTCTTTATTTGGAACCTAGAGGTTCAGTATGAGTAGGGATGGCAATGGATTGGAGGTGGGTCAGAGAATACTTTATCCGCCTCCATCTACCAAAGATCCATCCGTCACCCAATTCATCAATCACCTAATTTAGGTTTATCCACATGCGATCCGTCCATCATTCATAGGTAAATCGAGTGATAATTTACCTTAGGGTTAATCCGAATTCGGGGATCAGTTCTGGGTGGTTAAGTTTCATTCCCCTCCCAATTGTTGTTGCGAGGGGTCAAACACATGTCCTCCCTAACAATTGTAGTTTCAATCACAACCTACACCAACATCCAGTTGGTATACTAAATACTCTTTAAGTACCTTTCAAATTTAGGGCTTGTTTGACATGTTTTTTATTTTCAGTTTTCTACTTTTTTAAAAAACACAAAATCAAAAAACAGGAAATAAGAAAAAGGTATTTTCACTTTTTATTATCAATTTTTATAATTATCATGATTTTAATAAATTTGACTACTTTTTTTTTATTCATTATATGACATATATCATATTAAAAAAAATAATAAAAAAAAAACCAAAAACAGAAAACAACAATTATGCCAAATAGACCTTTATATTCTCAACGTATTTTACACATAAATTTATATTCCATCTACTTATCTTAATTTCAATGCAAAATACTGCAAGAAACATAATAGTAAATGGGTAAATTCAAGTTTATCTTTGAGATAAATATGTGAATATTTCCCCACTCACAACCTAATTATTTTCTTTTATTTTTAAAATGATAAAAGTAAAATAGCAAAGTGTCACAGTAATCAATGCATAAAGTTGTGAGATGAGATAAACTAAAATGTTAATCTCTGACTAGCTCCCATTAAATAAATTTTTAATATTTTTGTAATATAAAAATTAAAAAATATAAACAATAATTTTCCTTAATAAGTGAAAATAATTAGAGAAATTGGTGTAAAATCACATGGTGTTCATCCTCTAGTCTAGACAAAGAAGGCCAAGAAACAGTCTAACCATACAATTGGAGGATTAAAAAATTAATAAATGACATCATCAAATCCAGGTGTCAAACGACAGTACTGTTGATGGATTCTTAATCATGATATCAAATCAACACGTGTGTCCAAGATTTATCTAGCCGTACAATTTGTTAGGTTGTCTGTCTATTCAATACAAATTTAGAAACAACAACCCTACTTTCTTTCCTAATTTCTTCATTTTATTTTCTATTTTTAACATTTTTCATTAATTAATTTTTTACTGTACAATCTACAGTGTTACTCAGGTTTTTTACCACATTGATTCATGGGATTAGGGTGTGTCTTTACGCAAATGTTTCACTTTATGCTGATACAATTGGTCAATTGACTAATAACATTAGTTTTACAATTCCAAAATTCAAAAGAATTTAAAAAACATAATTAAATGATTAATAACATTGATCCACTTAAAATTATGTTTCAATTGTACTTTTGAAATTATACTTGACAAGTTTTTACTGTTGCTAATGATTCCACTAACATTTGACTAACTAAAACTATGGTATGCACAAGATTTTAAGGATTATTATAACAAAATACACAGGAGTATGAATAAGAAGTTGTTGGGTTAGGGCTTGTTCTCATTGACTGAACTCAACTGAACTGAACTTATTAGAGCTGAACTGAACTGAAATGAATATTTTATAAGAGAAAGAAATTATGAGCTGAATTGAAAATAATCGTATGAGAACAGACCCTTAGTGTGACCCAAATTCTATATGCCTAACTAATCACATCTCAAGGTTTCTAGAAAATGCTACCACGTTGAGAATTGGCGAAAATTTGTGGAAGATTCTAGATTGTTAATTAATGAGATTCCAGATTTACGTGATAATTTTAAAGAGCAAATATGTAGAAGTTTCTACACATTCCATTGTACATTATCTACAAATATAAATGTTGGACATTTAAAGAAAGTATCTCTAACATTTATTATATAGGGTAACTTTTATTTATTATAGGATAATTTTTAATAATTTAAGAGCAACTTTATAATGGATCCCTAATTTTTAAATGTTTGTACTTTATGTGATAGTTGAGTGATTTGATTTTGTAAGTATGTTGCCATTTGAATGGCTACTCTGTCTATAGAATACAATTCCATATTAAAACTAAGTTAACCCTAGGGTTATGATGCTTGGTGCCATTAAAACTAAGCTTAGACTTGGGCTTGAGAGTCACAAATTCATAATCCAATTAATCGCATTCTATTACCATTATATTCTTTTATTATTATTTTAAAAAGGATCTATCAATTTTATTTGACAAACAAATAATTGTAAAACTTTATCCAATGAGTGTCATGATCAAATGTTACATGTCTTGACCAACTCAACCAAATATTTAAACTAATGGTTGAAGCACAAAATTTTGTTTTATATACTCTATTACGCTCTCTCATTATAATATCAAGATCCCATTGAATTGAATATAATGAAATGAATAAAGCATGAGCATGTCATACCATATCAAATGATCAAATTAACCTAAAGTTAAAGATGGTTGAAGCTCAGCATTAATTTATATAATCTATTAGGGTCATTTATGAGGTTTTGTTGCCCAAGGGCGATAGAATAAATCAGCCATACTTTATGTAATTTATTTAAATATTAAAGAATTTTTTTTTTCTTTAATTTGAAAGAACAAATAATTGTCTTAAAAAAAAATTTCTACAAAGCATGTTGGAAACCTGCATGAGGGCTTAAAAAATTGGATCTTACAAATAAGACATTTTGAACCATCAAGAACTTGTAATCTTTTCATCAACCTATACTGTTCA
This sequence comes from Chenopodium album, assembly GCF_948465745.1. NCBI lineage: Eukaryota > Viridiplantae > Streptophyta > Magnoliopsida > Caryophyllales > Amaranthaceae > Chenopodium > Chenopodium album. Next base: position 7,547,893 of record NC_137857.1, read on the forward strand.
TTCAAATTGTAATCTTCCTCTCCATCAACCAAAAACCTCTCCCTACAAGTAGAAAGAGGATGACATTCTGAACAACAATCAACTGCAACAAAAATGTGAATGATAAATAGAGTTTTAAAAAGTTCTAAACGTACTCCCTCCATTTTTTTTATATGCATCACTTTGACAATTGCACTATTCACATACCATGGTTGACTTAATTTTTTCACTTCTAAAAATAAATAAATGTTATTATATAAAATATCATTAGATTTAATTTGTCATAATGTCTAGTTTCATAATATAATTTTGTTATAATTTTTACTAATGCACAATTAAAGATATTAATGGTCAAAGTAACGTCTTGGCAAATGTGCCGGTCAAACTGATGCATATAAAAAAAACAGAGGGAGTACTTCTACAACTATATGGTATGTACAAAAGAATATATATAAAAGAATATTCTCTCTTGCAAATGAAATTGATCATTATTTAAAATATAAAAAAAAGAGTTCGAACTATTGACCAAGGCACAAACTTTAACCTCACATATTACCCTAACCACCAAGCTATACAAACATACCTGTTGATAAATGTATCTCTAAAATTAATATATCGGTACTTTTGAACTTAAAAGCTGGAAATTGGGCCCTACCCATCCGTGGGCCCTAGGTGGTTGCCCCGGCTACCCTGGTCAGATACGGGCATGTACTCTATCAAAAGATATGATGCATATGATCACCATGTAAGTTTGTTGGGACTAATTTGATAGGTCAATAGCTCTCTCAATGAAGAATTGAAGAAATAAAAATGAAGATAATTATATATTGATATTGTAAATATTTGGACTAATCTCTTGTGTATTCTAGATTTTAGAGTGGGATTAAAGAGTATTCATGTTGCATGGGCATGACCTTTGGTTAATTTGGGATAAAAGCCAAAACAATATTCTACTATTAGAAACAATATGGAGTAATAAAATAAGCAAAATGAAATACTTTTTGAATTGCAAGTAACCAATACAAAATTTAAGATCTTACTAAACGTTCAAATAATAATAGCCTGTTTAACCTCGTGTACATAAAAAAAGCAAAAATTAAAATTCTCCTATACATCATCATAGTTATCAATACTAGTATTTGTTTTCCTTTTTCTCACTAATTTTAGCAATCTCAAGATCAACCAAAACTTTGGTAAATCTTGATCAATTTTCTATAAAAATAACACCTCTTTAGTCTGCCCATCAAGAAAGCAATGAAAGACTCAAAATATCTCGATAGATTCGTTAACTTAGCTTGCATCATTCATGCCTTATTTAGAATCATAGGAAGAATAGAAGAATAAACAATTTGATACTTTCCAAAATTAGAAGGTTTATCCCTCGGAAATTACCAAGTATAGAAAGTTGGTAATGTCAAAACAACTCACGCCATATTTAGATTAATTTTAATTAATATCATACCGCCCATTTCATTATATTATGGGCATGCATCTCAAAAAAGGAAAGTCAAATACTATATGCTCCGTACACATAATACGTAAACATAATTCTATAAATCTATACCTCTTTCTTAGAAAGAGTGAACCCATTATTTTGCTTGGTAATTCAACTAATGCAAATGATAGGTTGAACTTAAGTATAATGTTATGGCTCGACTTTCATTGAATAAAAAAAAAATTAATTGAATTTGCAAACATTCTGATAGAGATAGAGGAATATCCTGAATTTTTAGATTTAAGATTTGCAAAATTCTAATAGAGATAGAGGAATATGCTGAATTTTTAGATTTAAGATATACGTATGTCACAAAAAATACGCCAAGACATTGTTTTGCAAAATTATATTATAAACCTATGAGGAGAAAATATAATCAATTATCATCATCAAGACTTGCATTCTTGTTGACAAATAGCTTTAAGTGTGCGGTATGTTCCAGTAATTAAATTGCACAGCTTCATCCTTACCCAATTGAAACTTCCATCAGATGCGCCCCTCTTCCTTGAAGACACTCCTCGAAAATTCATGGTTAGGCTCTTTTTTTTTAATTATTTTTATTTTATTTTATTTTTTTTAATTGCAGTTTCATATTAAACCTTAACTAATGAATTGAAAGAGGGAAAGATTATATAAAGGGGGATTTGATGTTAGGCGGGAAACTGATAAAAAAAAGGGGAGGGAATGAATTAATGGGGTAGGTTAGTCTTTTTGTTTAATTAAGTTAAAAAATGAACCATTTAGGGTTCGTTTGACATTGCTGTAGTTTTCTATTTTTTGGTTTTTTGTTTTTAAAAGTATATTATATATGTCACATAATGAATAAAAAATTGTTAAGACTTATTAAAGTCATGATAATTTTGAAAACTGACAACAAAAAAGTGGAAACACCTTTTCTTTGTTTCCTGTTTTTGGTTTTTAGTTTTCAAAAAAACAGGAAACTGAAAACCAAAAATAATGCCAAACAAGCCCTTAGAAGTTGGTTAGCCCATTTCATGACAATTAGGCCACTAATTGCAAATTAAATAAATTTGGGTGTCACTTAAGAGAATCGAAAAAAACATCGTCTTCCACGTAGAAATATTAAAAGTAGGAGGCCACAATGCAGAATTTCCCTAATTTTTATATAATTAACAAATTGGTCAAAAATAAGCCAATTAGCTTATAGTGTTAGAGTCAACGGTTGAAAATGTTGCTCATGCACAGCCTATGGCCCTATGCCCATCAACAAACTGAGTCGGGCTTTTGGAAGGCCCGTGCCCAATCCAATCATTGGACCCATGTCTAGCTTTGCTTTTTTTTTTTTTTTTTTTTCTTTTTTCTTTTTTTAAATAAATGAATAGGTAAACAAGAAGTTTATAGATACGTTTTCTCTCAAGACTATAGCCTAACTTATGTGGAAAAAATATATATACTCCCTCCGTTTTTTTTTTATTATTTGCATCACTTAGAATTGCACAAAGTTTTAGAAGAGTAATATAACATTGCGAGTGGGTGAATAAATTATTATAATTGCACAAAGTATTATAATAAAAGCAAGATGAGGATCATGAAAAAAAAAATATGTAGGGGAAGATAGATATTTTTATTATTTTAGTGGGGCTACAGAAGAAAGTGAAATGATAAAAGAAAAGTGATACAAATAAATAAAACGGAAGTAGTATATATATAGTATAACAGATCGATATCTTTACATAAAATAGCCTAAAAAAGCAACATAATCTGCTGTTCTATTACCCTCCCCATAAGCAGTTTTACTTGTCTTGCTCATGGATAAAATATAGAAGATGTGAAATGTAATATATGGGGCTTAATTTGTCATATATTGGTAAAAAAAATTGGTGCAAACTGCAAAGTAACGTGTGAGAACATAAAGGGAACCTTAAAGGGGTATATTGAAACGTGTCATGCAAAGGCAGTAACATATATATATATACGCTTCATTGTTTCTAAACTAAACAAATTCTTCCTGTTTTTAATGCTTTTGATTCTAAATTATCAATCACTGATCGAATAAGGTTTCCGAGTTCGTTTCTCAGAAGGTTAGGAATCCTCTCTCATCATTTAATCCATGTATTTAAGTTGATTATTTGATTTTCTAATTTACGTATGTACGTGTCAATTATACGTTCGGGTGTAACTTGTGGAGCCTTTGGGGATGAGAATGTAAAATTGTGTGTCGTGTTACATTCAAACACGGAGTATAATTTGTACAGCACGTGGTGAAAGAATATGAAAGGATGGAAAATTATGTTCGTGTATATATGTGCAATGGAAATTGTATTAGAGTAGATTTTTTAAATGTGGATTTGGGATAAAATTTGTTTTATCTTTGATTGATTCAATGATTTTTTTAATTAATTTGCTGGTAAACTTTTCTTGGAAAGATTTTCCATGGGAATTTGGTCAAAAATTGGGTGCTGCTTCTTACCAAATTTCGAGGAAAGTTTAACTTGATAAGTTTATTTTATTCTTCTGGTAATTTGTTGATTGTTTTTATGGTTTTAGTGTTATTTTTATTTTCCATGAGAAATTATTTTTGCTATGAGAATATGTGAAAGAAATGCATTCAATGAGGAAATTTTGAAGTATTGAAGAACTAGTTATGCCCCTTGTTACCTTGTAGATCTAAGTACCCTTGGTTAAACCGAATTTGTTATTTTTATTATACAACAGGTTGTACCTTGTGCGATGTTTTTTTCATGTGTAATTTGCTACAAGTATTTAGGAAGCTCTAAATAAGCTAGCGTGTGCACGCACACACAGAAGGTTGTATCATGTGCATGGTACATGTTTGGGTGATATCGATACTATAGTATATAGAAGTACAAAACGAAAACTTGCTAGGGAGATTGTCTTACTGTTTAATTTGTTGCATTGGTTTTTTAAGAAGCATCCCAATTAATAAGTGATGGCCATACTCGTTCGATTTATCTCTTTCAATTTGGATACTGTAAGGCAGGCCTTGATTTTTATATTTATTTTTTAGTTATGGAGTAGGATTTAGGAACTCGAATATGTTATTCACATTGGAACTTAAATTGTGACAAAATCCAAGGCATTTGCCCAAAATTACCAAAGATATTAAGGAATACGCTGCACAACAAATATGTTGATAATTACTTCCTTTGTCAATGAGCTTTTTGTTCATTAGTTAGATACTATGCTAGAGTTTCAACTTTTGTTTAGACAAGTACTTCAGCTGTCAACAACGAACATACAAACACTAGTTAATTTCTTTTAAGGTTTTGTAGTGGTGAAAAGTTGGATGCAGGAGATGTTCAGCCAAGATATCCACCATTTTCTTGATGTGGTTGTCAGTCTTGCCAGCGTAATCGAACATGAAATGACAGAATACAAGGAAATCCGCAAACCAGCCATTATCACTGCAGGGTTCTTTGCGTTGCTGGCTTCACTTCTCTCCATCGTTCTGATATTTCAACATCTACGAGCTTATAATAATCCTGCGGTACACTCTTCACTTGTGCCTTACTTTTTTGATGCGATCATTTGTGTATAATTGCGTTGCTGGTATGATTGCTGATTGTAACCTGAATGCCTTAAAACACATACTTACAACATATGAATTTGCACTTGACATATGGTGTACAATAAAGAAGCTTCAACGCAGGCAATTTTCACTTAATTATAGGAATTTACGTGTTTTACTAGAAGTTGGTATCATTGCACTGTGTTTACTACAGCTGTTATTATAGGAATTTACGCAGGCAATTTTAATTGACGGCTGCTTTTCATGTCTCCTTTTCTTGTCAAATGACAATGTACTGTAATGACTATTTTGATATGAAAAATTCTATCCAGGAGCAAAAATGGATTGTTGCCGTGCTTCTCATAGTTCCTATCTACGCCACTGAATCAGTAAGTGTCCTTCTTAGGTTCTGATTTCTGTTTGCTGAGAAAAATTATAAAGGCATTAACGGAGGAGGGCAGCAGCCTAGCAGGAGGCTCGGACTTTCTGGTCTTTTTTGTTGCTCTTAAAAAAATTTCCTCTTTTCTGTTGTTTTTTGTTTTTGTTATATTTCAATTATTCTTCAATTATCCCATTCCACCTGATAAGAAGGCGAAAGGTAACTCCTGAAATGAAATTTGTAAGTGTATTATAAGTGACTGTTACAGATCATCTGATTGATAAATTTTCTCTCTCAGATTATATCCTTGTCCAATCCTAAGACTTCTCTAGCTTGTGATATTTTGAGAAATTGCTATGAAGCGTATGCATTATACGCTTTTGGGAGCTATCTGATTTCTTGCCTCGGTAAGTTTCAACTTTCATCAGATTTGTAGACCGTGAAAGAACCAGTTCTTTATATTTCTGTTAGTTCTTATGTTGAGCATTAGAATTTCTCCAGTGAAGGGGTGAAGGTGCAATTGTAGCAATTGCTTCATTCTTTGTAGCATTAAGTCCTTTACTATGTTGTGCAATTCACTTGTAATCGTATTTGTAGGGGTATGAAAGTAGTCTGCCGCTAAGAATTTGGTTCCTCAAGCTGATTGTGAGAAATTTGTTGCTGATCATCTATTTATTTTGATTTTTATTATGCTTCTGATGACATATGTGTTGTGCTGAATCTACGAGAATTCATCTCATGACAGGTGGAGAAGAAAGAGTTCTAGAACTACTGAAGGATGAATCAAGAAACGTACTTAACAAGCCACTGCTTGAAGGAGGAGACACAGAACCAGAATTGTCACATCCATCATCATTTCGTAACTTCTTTCTACGGCCAACTGAACTTGGAGAACAATTGTTTTCTATAATCAAATTTGGTCTGGTACAATATGTAAGTATCTCTGCAGTTTCTGAAGGTTGTGCTAAAGTTATTGTCAAACTAACATCTGCATAGTAACCAGATGATTTTGAAGACAGTTTGTGCATTCCTAACTTTCGTTCTGGAGGTATGCGGTGTATATGGTGACGGACAGTTCAAGTCATATTATGGGTAAGCTAACTATAATCAGAAAGGTTGCCAGTATGCTTATGATCTTCTAGTTCAGTTTTATCCGACTTTAGATAATGCAGGCTTAGTTTCTTTTCCCATAAGTTGCATTTGTTTAGATATCTACACTAGAGAAACAATGAATTCAAATTTACAATTCGGTGTGTCAATATGGAATAGATATAGTAGTATGCCATATAAGTGAGCAGCATTTATAATTTGTGATGACAAATTGCAATTGTGTTCGACTCTGATATAGTCATCAGTGTCTTTTCAGGTATCCATATATTACAATTGTACTGAACTTCAGCCAAATGTGGGCATTATATTGTTTGGTTCAGTTTTATAATGTGACTCATGAGAAACTCAAACCAATAAAACCGCTTGCAAAGTTCATTAGCTTCAAGGCTATTGTGTTTGCTACGTGGTGGCAAGGCGTTGGAATTGTACTCCTGTGTACACTTGGAGTTCTTCCTAAAGACGGGATAGTTCAGACTGGTTTGCAAGATTTTTTGATCTGCATAGAGGTAAGTATTGTATCCTGCTGGCTTTTTTTTAACAGACTTTTATGCCATTTGAATGAATTTACCAGTTTTTTTTAAAAAATTTATGTATGTATTATGTTTTATTATACACAGGAACAAGTTTTGGTTTCGGCTATGGCCCTTTGGGTGCCATCTATGATATGTTGTTTTTGACAACGTTGTCTCAAAAAGATGCTAGTCTTGTTTCATTTATCATCATTATAGAAATTGACTTGTTCACAGGCTACGTGCACATAGTAATGGTTTGTTATCTGCACAGATGGCAATAGCTGCTATAGCCCATGTCTACGTCTTTTCAGCAAAGCCCTATAATTTCATAACAATTTCTGAGTATGGAAAAATTAGTTCCCGGACTGAGAAAACAGTCGTTGACATAGAGAAAGGAAAGGATAAAGGACCAACCGTGATTGAGAAGACTGAAACTGAGGTCAAAGCTCCTGGAACAAGCATCAGTGAGAGTGTGCAAGACATCGTCCGTGAGGGTGGTCAGCAGGTATAAACATTTGCTGTACTGGACTACTAGTTATTGAGTGGTTTTCGACACCCAGAAATGGGCATTTCATAGTTAAACAAATGTAATGCTTCAAATCTTCAATACTTGTAATATTTTCACTACTGAATGAGTACATGGCAGGTAGTTGAGGATGTAAAGCTGACAATAAACCAGGCAATAGAGCCTGTTGAGAAAGGTGTAACGAAAATCCAGGAAAGCTTTCACCAGATAACGGTTGGTTCTGAGGACAAGAAAGAGTCTGATGTGGAGATCGAGGAACGTGTTGAGGATGATCAACAAGGAGTTCACAAGTCTCAAGTAACATCCGAAAAGATGAAGATCACCAAAACTGTAAATGGAACTTCTTGATACATACTTATTTCTATTTTTGTCTTCCTTTTTAGGTATGGTTCATTAGGAAGCTGTAGCAGATTTTTTTTTTTGTAGTTTTACAGATTTTTTTGGGTGCATAAATGTATACATTATGTAGGTGATTTTTTGCTAGGAAAAAATTATTATGAACATGGGTCAATGTGTTATAATTTCTTGGATCAATTATTAGCAATTTTAATCAAATTATGATGCAAAGTTGCGCACATCAGAGAGTAGTTAAAATTACAACCTATGGAGTAATTTATTTGGCGTATAGTGATAGAGTATATAATATTATTCTAGCCTTAACCATCAACTTAAGCATCTAGTTGATAGTATTAGAGCCAACGTGACATAAAAGTCACGGGTTTGAATTTCATCCAACCCTCCTTCAAAGTGGAATTAATACACCCCAGGTAAGGGAGAGCAAGCCCAAAGGGCATTTCATGTGAGTGATCAACCATCAGCTTAAGCTTAGTTCATTCAAGGATAAATTACGATTGATATAGGTCTCATCAAATTAGACCAAGTTAAATTACAGTTCATTCAAGATAGATGACAAATGCCGTTCAAAAAAAAAAAAGATAGATGACAAATTGATATAATGATGGTTATTAGCAAGCTTTATTTTGAAAATTGAGAGGAAAAAAAAAAAACAAAAACAAAATAAATTACAGTTCTATTGTAAACAAGGATAAAATATGAATAAGAGGAAATATATCAAAATTTGATTTGGAATATTTCTATAGATCATCAACAATAGATAGCACTTCTGCTGTATACAATGTTTTTGCTAATGAAAGTTGCATAAATTGAATATGTCAGCTATTATCATATAAGTGATACTTATGTACTCACAAAATTTTCAGTAACTAAAAATGAAAAGGTAATTTACAGTAAGAAACTAACCTATAACACCATCCCCTAAAAAGTATAGACATAAATGAATTGAGAATACCATGTACTGTACGGTCTGTAACATTTAGTTATTGTTTCCTGAGCAGCATATTTCTGAACAGCATGCAATGCAGCCGAAACAAGCGAGGGATGTGAAAAGCTGAGTGAAAACAATCGCACATTGGTTATTGACCTTCGAACATACCTGTACACAGCACATACAACAGCAGTACCCACACATTGTTGTGCAGCAATCTGAGGCTGCCCTTGCGAACACTTCAGCTGGCTCTGGCATTTTTGGTTCTTTAAAACCTGGAGGGATATTTTCAGCAGTTGCCTTCTTATTTCCGAACCCAATGCCGATATTTCTCAACACTTTTAGTCTCTTGGGCTCAGGGTCTGTCTTTTCTGCGTCACCTTTGCTCGGTGTTTTCTTCTGCTCACAAACAAACACACTACTATAAGTATAGGCTACAAACCTAACATAAATGCTAGCCCACACACACCCCCTTAACATTTAAACGTTGAAAAAAACCGGAAATATGATCATGAACATGTCAAGATCCCTATGTATTTCAATATCCTGAGCTGATGTGTAATTTCAAGTTAATGAGGAATGCCTGAGGCCCTGAAATGTGAGCTCAAAAGTCATTGGACAAAAAATATGTGGATCTAGCAATTTTCCTTATAGGTTACGGGTTTTGGGTTTTTAACGGAAAAAAAAAAGGTTGTGCCACATACTCCCAACTCTCTGATGTTACAAGAGGTAAGGGTATTGGCTCTACAGACTAATGCAGCATTCAAAATGGTTTTCTCTTTCCTGCTAACTCCTCAGCACTACCAGGTGCTCAGTCAAGATTCCAATAATACTTTGGAGGGTGGACATGGAGCAGGAATTCAAGGTTCTTAAGACAATGCCATAATACCAGGATTAACAAGTGTATTAAGTGATTCATAATATAGTAAGTGACTAAGTGATGTCTCAACAATACCTGCTTTGCAATTACTTCTACCTCTTTATTTAGGGTCTCAGTCATGAATATGGCCATGGATGTATATTCTGAGACAATGCCATTTTGAATGCTCAGTTTTACAACCTGCCAATCAAAGAACAAGTGCAGACAATAATTAGTGTAAATTACAAACTGCTGTAAAGTATGAGTAATTGAAGCATTGTAGCTGTACAGATGCTACCAAAGGACTAATATGATCTTCCAAGGACTTATATATAAACAGATCCAGTTCAAACAGCATCAAAGAGTTCACCTCTTCACAGCATCATTGTTTGAATATCTCATCATCATAATTTATGCAAAACTCTCTTTGCATGTGTGTTTAATTGCTTATTCTAGATCAGATTTTTTTTTAAAAAATAATTGATCAGACCTTATCATATAATTTTCAATTTTTAATTGTCAAATATCTTTAAATTTGTATTAATAAAATTACGAAAAATACGTACTTGGAAAATACAAATTTATACAGATCTAATAAAACCTCATTTAATATTTTTTTTCCTTATGGATTAAGCGTACATATAAAGGTCAAAGTTAGTCAAATTAAGCAATCATATCAAAGCAGGATAAAATAAGTTCAGATTTATGGATTAAGCATACATATAAAGGTCAAAGTTAGTCAAATTAAGCAATCATATCAAAGCAGGATAAAATAAGTTCAGATGAGATAAACAACAATAAAGTGAACTAAACATAGCAATGTAATACTAACAGTACATGGCCAAATTAAAAGTTCGTGTTTATAACACATTAGGTCTACTCTTTTGCATCAAGATCAAATTAAATTTTTTTTGAATTCAAACCCAAATCAAGTTCTTTAATCCTCCCCAAAACTTCTTTGCATTTCTCTCTAGAGTAGCAAACCATATTTTCCCTCTGCTTTCTTGAATTCCATCAATTACTTTCCCAGATATCTTATTACCCTCTTTGCAACTCTTTCCTAGCCTGCCTCTCAAAGCTTCACCCTTTACTACCGCAAACTCACCATTTAGCCAACCTTAAGCAATTTACATAGGATTAGGTTGGTTTAAATATCTCCAGTGAATGTTTATAGAATTGTAACGACTCTGGTTTCTGATGATAGATCTGTTCTGATGAATAATTAAAAATTTCAACTTTTATTGTTCATAAATTCATGTAAAATTTTCATATTTGCCTTTTTTGAGTTTGAAATTTATGTTAACGGGAGCAATATTTGTTACAATACTTATAAAGCATTATTTTCCTGTTTTAAAAATTATTATCTACATACTTCTCTCTCTAACAATACAACTATACAAATCTAAGCATAGCCGGTATATTTGTGTAAAAAAAAAAAATTTAAAAAAAATTAAAAAAAAAAAAAAAGAAAAAGATCCAAAATGATTAAACCCAGAGCAGACCGAAATTTAATCATACAAAACCAGCCTGGAAGAACTGCCATTTTTCTGTGGACCACGAACCAGAATAATTCCAGACCGGTCCAAACCAGAATTTCAGGGCCTGTTCCATGATTTAACATTTCTAAAATAAATAACATTTGCAATTTCTTTTCTACAAGATTGTTAGTAGCATTTCATATGTCCTAATCACAATACACAAGTACATTATTTTCACTAATAAAAAGAATAAATCATACAAATAAGATTTCAACACAGACCTTCACTCAAAAAATATTTTTATGGGATACCAAGTCCCTGTTCTGGACTGGATTTTTCCAGGTATAGAAAACTGGAATCATGGATTTTCAAGGACCAGAGACTGGGCCCTTGGTCTTGTCCGTGTCAGGGTCCAATCCATTCCGGTCCTGACCAAATGGTGCATACCTACTAGCAGTGCATGTTTTTTTGTATATGTTCTATACAAGTCCTTTTTCATTATAACCAATAGCTTCGTTGTTCTTTAGCTCTAAATGTTATTGGACCCAGTTTAAAGAGCACATTAATTTTTCTGTCTTATTATATTGCAAATTACTCCCTCTGTTTGCGTTCTTGCATTTTCACTACACATGCACATCACATGACAGGGGAGGGGGTAGACAAACTTCAAAAAGCACCAAAGATAAAGTAAGGTACCTTTGTCTCAAGTTGCTTATCCTCCAAAAACCATGCTTCAGATGTGCACATGGTAATTTGCTGCAAGGCCAATATCTTTTTCATAGAACAATCAGCCAAAAAAAAAAAAAAAAAAAAAAAAAAAAAAACGTTAAAAATGTATGCAATGCTAGTTCATTTTGTCAGAAGTATAAACTATAGAGACACAAAACGTGCGTGCACTTATTCTACGTATTGACAAAGGCTTCTATACCTAGTATACTGTTTTTTTCATGAAATGGTTTGGTGCCTGAGAACAAAGGGATCTTATAAATGCTTCTTACATATCATCTAAGGAATTTCATTTAATACCAAACTAGATAAGTTGTTCTTTACGTAATTATTCTAAATTAAACATAATAGATTAATGATAAAATTGTGTTGCTTTATTTTCAAATTTAGAATAGAAATGCTATCAGCATGGAGATGAGCAGATCTCACAATGGTACAATGATGTCAAGACTCAAGATGAAAAAAGTGGAGCAATATATCAGTTTATGAGGTTTCCATCCTTGAACTGTTTTTAGTTTTAAAGGCAGTATTTGATGAAACATCAAAGTACCAAACAGATATAGGTGCATTAATGGTTAGCAGTATTCAATGAAATATCAAACTGATATATCATCTAAGGTGCATTAATAATTAGCCAGGTTCCAACAATCCCACAATGCTAATTGACACATATGACGTACAAAATTTGGCAACAAAACCTCCAACAGACTCAAAAGCCAGAGAAATAAAAACAGGGATGACATCTTACTTTATCAAGAGGGATTGCCTTTGACTTGTAAACCTTCAGATCCAACTCATAGCATGTCATGTCAGCAATAATGCCTCTTGCTTTGAAAACTTCAGGAAACTTCCCATTGTATCTTCCTGATATTGTCAATGGGCTTTGTGATGAAAGATCTGGAACATTGATTGGGTGCACCTGATATTTTGATTGCAAACAAATGCAATGGCATTCAGTAGACTAATAAGCATGTTATCAACTAGGACATAAAGAACATATCTTACAGCTAGTCCAACAAATTTGCAGCTATCACACTAGCTCATTTAGTGTAAATGTTAGCAGAAGAGATTAAATAAAAGAGCTTTTACCCTGATACTACAGCACCTGACCTATCAAATACAATAGTTTCAAAGACATGCATAAACAAGTCTAAAACCAAATTAGTCAAACTCAGGTACATAGAGCAATGTTACCAGCTATAATGCTTATAATTTTAGAAATGAGTGTCAAACTCCGGACTGGACTCAAGAATGTGACACAAAGTTTCAATTCATTGATACACCAAATGCATACTTTCCTTTGTTATACTACTCCATAGTCGAGCATGAATGAATCGTTCAGAACATTATTGCCAAACTTATCAGTTTCATTATCCCTTTTATCTCTATATTTCAATTAAAAGAACAGAACTCCATGTTCTAGTATACTGAATGTCTGAGATATACAGTGATAAAGACGTAATTTGAGACCAAATATAACCCCTTTGGCCTTTCCACAACTTGATATCAAAGCTATAGATGTAATAAGCAGGAATAAGTTAGCACATAACTAAAGAATAGAAAAAGATATGAACTCATTTTTTAAGTCTCGAAGCATACCATAAAAAACAGTCTATAGTGGGGAGCCTATATAAACATATAATTAGATATGAGCAATATGATGCAAACAGGTTCTAAAGTCCACAAATAAGAAGATGAGACTAACCTCGACATTATCAAGTTCATCTAATGTGTCGAAAGTTATGTTTGTGAGCACGGTAGATGAGGCTGTAGTAATTAATTTCTGCAAACGAGACTCTATCGAATCTGAATAAACCGAAAACAATAAAATAAGAATCAGAGTCAGAGTTGAAAGGCTCTCACTGCATGAACAACAATAACAAAATATACTAGTAAATAAATAAAACATATTTCCTTTTCTCTTTCCTGCAAGATATATTTTCACATTAACATGAGCCTGGCCACTACATAAGTAACATGTTATATATACTTGTGACTTTGCTTTATGTGCCCAATCTCTAACTACAAATTTTACCCCAGAAAAAGAAAACGAATGATTAACATGACAATAAAAAAAAATATTTATTAAATGATATTCCACAAAATTATAAATTGAAAAATATTAATGGTTTATAATATGGAGAGAGTAAAAGCTCAAGAAACAAAAAAAAGGTATCTTTATTCAAAAATAGGTGTGATTTGGGAGAAATAGAATGGAAATTTATTTTTAATCAATTCCTTATCTAACAATTGTGAAACGAATCTGCTTCATTCAGTTCCAAACCAATACACTACGGAATGCTATTATTCATTCTGATTTTTCCCCAAGTTAACCAGTAACCACAGGGACTCCAATATGTTCCAATATCCAGATGTTTAAATGTAACTCTTAGTTAGGCCCTTTATTTTTTTTGAAATCAATATATGATAATATCTCACATAGATGATTATAGAACCCAAAGGACACTTATCATAGAATAGTCAATTGGAAATTTATTTCAGTTTTTATTAGATATGGTTTAGGTTTGGTTTGGGTTACCAAATTCTATTGAATATTATTGTACATTAATTCACTTGTCAATTTCTATTGTCTTCAAATACAGACCCCAAAAATTAACAGAAGAAAGGATTTCAAGGGGAGATAATAAAAAAAGGGTTACACAACATAAATTTGATGATTTGGACCAGCAAAAGATGGACACATAGGCTATTTTTGTGTATCATCTGACTGCAAGCAGACTCCATAACTTGGAGAAGTTTCAAATCAAAAACCATGAGAGTATGAGACTAACCTGCGTTATAGGCAGCTTCATAATGACCTTGCCCAATCATTGCCAACATTCTTAAAAAGTAATGATTACAATATATACCTGCATTCAGTACCATATATGAGTTTCAGATTCACCCATTTAAGATAAAGGGCTCTTACACCAATAGGCAACAACCTTTCCCAGAATTTGTTCACTACCCACTAAAGTTATTTATAATTTTGTGTTTCAATCAACAACAGCGAGTTGATGCTGATGCGGAGTAAAAAGAGGGGGCCAAGATTTCTTTGCAGTTTGCACCAACAAAAAACAACACTAACACATAGCATAACTGTGCAAGTCACATAAAATGCAACAAAGTGACGGAACATTTTCAACTACATCATGTATAGAATCCCAATCATGATAAAGATGGGTTCCTTGTGAAAATCACAGAAATAATCAAAGAGACCCAAGATATTGTAGTGAAATGCAACTTCACACAATGGGTATTACTAAGCAAGATATCATCATATGCATCAATGCAAGGAGTAAACAAGATGGTACAGCCAATCAAGTTTTCCCACCCCCTCCCATAGTTGATCCAATTGGAGAATTTAATATCTAATCTTTGATATATTTTTGAATCTAAAAGCACGGAATATCAAATAGAAATGACATAGAGAATGCAATATACATTTGCAACATTTATGGAACAATGCAGTTTATTTTGTACGTAAAATGTTTTGTCAAAACACAATATCATTACTAAGAGCACCATCAATGCTATAAGGCAAGAAAGAACAGTATTTAGACTATTTACCAATTCCAAAGGTGTGTATGCGTGGAGATATGGCTTTTGTATTGGAGAGACGACTCTTTACAACCTTGCATATACGTCTCTCATCTTCAACAGCCCCATCAGTAATCAGAAAAATCAAAGGTAAGGATTTGTGCGTATCTGATAACATCTCCATTGCCTGAAAACAAGAGGGATATTAATCTAAGTTCCGCAGCGAAAAGTATAAAAGGGACATGATGGATCTGGCAGCTTATCTGCAGTAGCTCATATCAATCTCTTTTTATGGATATATGAAAATTATTTAATTAAAGCAGCAAAAGATGCCCTCACACAGAAATGCAAAACAGTTAAACAAATTTACAAATTAGTCCAGTGCCTATTGATCTCCCCCAATTGAAATTTCATTCAAAGCACCAGATGCCTTATCCCTTAAAGATGCTAGTAATGTTAATGCATCCCACAATAAATCATGCAGAATAGAAACTACAAAGTCCATTTCAATCAAACGCCCTACAAGATGCCACCGCCCACCGTAACATTTTTTCTGTAGCAAATTAGTCTCCTTCCCCTCTGCAACCCTACAAAGTGGCCCTGTGACCACTTTTATATTGAAGGACAAACCCAAGCCTCTTTGACTGACACCAAGAGTCTTTTCCAAAGATACCACGCCATTTCACAGTAAAGAATAACATGTGAGCAAAGACTCGCTAATGATTTGGCATAGCAAGCATATGTCGGGTGTGATAGCCATCCCCAGCTGGTGTGCCTTCTCAAAGCTAAACATGTGGTGTGCCTTCTCAAAGCTAAACATGTAAGATTAAGGGGTGAACTCAACCGGAGTATTGGTAATTTTAATGCCAATGTCCACAATCACAAGTTCACAACAATCTTGGCAATCTTAACGTCATCTATCCACAATCACATTAATGATCTGGTTTCCACTACTGCCTCAATTGACACATAGTTAAAAGCACAACTAAACCTTGACAATCAGGAACATGCATGGCCCAAGCAGACTTGTATTGGTCACATACAATGCAGAAATATGAAACTTAATGAGAGTCAAGCATACAACACCAGAGTCCAAATTTAATGACAAGATGCATAATCAAACCCAGAGGTTTCAGTCTGTTGACAATAAATCCCTTCCAGAATTTTGCATTAATATAGTCATCTGAGAGAGAAACACATTCATGAAAGAGAAAAGAACAACCTTGTCAAGAGCAAGAGAAATCACGGTGCCATCCCCGACCAGTAGAGTGTCATCCATCCACTGTATGGCTCTTTCAATGGTCTCCTGGTTAGCATGCTCCATAGATGATGAAAACGGAAAGGTCGTTGCATTAAAAGCTATTATGTTGAACATATCTTCAGAAGTAAGCTCAGAGAGTGCTGCACCCAATGATTTTTTGGTAGCCTCAAGTGGCCTCCCTTGCATGCTACTACTTGTATCAACAACATAAATGATATTTCTGGCAAAAACCTGACAAAAAGGAAACATCATATTAGATAATATACAAATCTAGAGAAAAGGTGCAAATTTCAGTGCATATTTTCTCAAGATTAATCTAGACAGATGGAAGCCAACATGATGCAAAGAATAAACTGATCTTTTTTCTCTCCTCATTAGGCTTAAATGTTGTAAATTACATATACATAGCAAATCAAACCTTTTTTCCTTGCTGGGTTCCTGGAAGAAGATGCACACAAAACATCTCTCTTTGATCTGTATCTTCAATTGATGGTGACTGCAAAAGCACACTTCCAGATATACGGCTTGTAGGAACCTAGAAAGAGAAAAAGTAGAAAGGATATTAGATATACATCTTATACTAATCACAAGTTTGCATTTCTCGTAACTTCAATATATACTTCTGCTATCTACGGAAGCACCCAGGCAGTACTATTATATAGGATAATAGGCACAAATTGACAATGATATATAACTCACGCTGTATGAGAAGCTAAAATCTGTATTTGACCATGAGAGAACATCTGACTCATACTTGAATGACAGAGAGTCCACTTGTCGTTTTCGTTCCTGAATGATACTAAAAATATTTCAGAAATACAATCTCATATATCATCAAACTCTAAAATAAATAAATAAAAAGATTACCTTTAAAGGGTGACTAATAGTCTTACACAAGACTTCACTTCCATCACCTGGATGGACATTTAGTTGCATCTTCTCTTTTCTGGGTATCTTTTTGCTTGCAGGATTCACATACTCGGGAAAGCAGAATGGTATGCTCAGAGAGAATTCACCATCATGATACAACAACTTTTGCGACCAGCTTATTGTGATATTAAGGTTGGATCCGCCATCAACCTAAAGGTTAGAATGCACATGAGATCCAATTCTTCATAAACAAAAATAACTGATTACAAACATACTAGGAGATGACAACTCACCTCGGGAATTGTTAAGAAAAATATGTCAGGCCTCAAAAATCCTCCATCATCCCCACCTGATGTCTTTTCATCCTTTGCGTCTTCCCTGGAAACTAGTTTAGTATGATAAGACTTTTTAGGAGCATTAATCTCAACACCTAGAATTGAACCCTGTTAGAATGACAGATTGTTTGAGAACACATGGATGGAGAAATCACAGCAATAATAAGCAATAGAGATCACAGCTATTATATGATGTTAACTTGTTAAGTAGAAAGAGGGGGAGATTATTCACAATTTGATAGACCAACTACACTAACTTGTTAAGGACCAGGTTGGGACAGTGATGAGATATTTAAGGTTCAAAAACAACCTATGGCTAAAATGCTAAATGATAAAAAAATTATTTTAAAATGTTAAAAAGTAACAGTGTTGAATCTCAGAGGTAAGGTACATAAGAGTTAGTCTTCTTCGATGCTCACAATGGAAATTGACAAATAATCCAACTAAATTAAGTCTAAGATCAACTACATGAATAATAATCAATGACAGATATGCATCAAACACATTCACACCTTCACATACTAAAATCATACAAACCATTGCAGGCAATTGAGCTTTAATTGGTTCAGCATTGACAAACTAGCATATACTCCGGTGTATTTTTTCTAAAGAACATTAAAACTAAATTAGTTTGAGAGGAGATGCAGATGACATTTTAATTTTTAGCATCTGATGAAAATCAGGAAAATAGTGAAGTATATTCTAGCTGTCTGCACAGTCATATGTCAGAGATTTACACCAATCATCTTAGAAAGAAAACTCACTAATGGTTTATACAAGTATAACTTAGTAATGACAGTTATTTAACTAATTCAGGAGTCAGCTTAGTCACAATGAGAGACCATGAATACAACTGGGGAAAAAAAAAAAAAATCATAAACTCATAAGTGCTCTATCTCAGCAGTGATGGATCTAGATAATAAATACTTGTATTCATTGTCAGTTATTTGTCACCCTCAATCATAAACACAAACTTTTGGAAGAAAACTGGCTAATATGTGGCCTAGAACACCAATCAGTATAATTTCTCCCTGCCAAAAAATAATTCTCCACTGATTAACTATGGAGATTATAGGAAGTGGGCCCCTTTCTCGACTTTTTGGACAGGAAAGAAAAAACTGTTTAGCCATTAGTATCATTATATAGTATAAAATGGACCGTGTTGTAGAGTAAGGAATAAGAAGGGATAAAAGTAATACAGCAAAAGTAGGAAAATAAAAAAGGAAAGTAGGAAGAAAAAAAAACAAAGGGAGTAACACCCCTTTAATAGATACTTGCATCTTATCCTACTAACTTTCAAACAAATTTGGCAAATGGCCAGTGTAACATTATGCTCTTGATTTCGAGCGTACGAGTAACAGCTTCTCATATTAGATTTGTATAATACATGTAGAACACTCCTATAGTTTTTCTCTTATGCACTTGCCTCAACTCAATGCATCATATGAGCTCTATAAATGTCTTATTTGATAGGCATGTTCCCTAGTGTACATTATTGTTTCAATCATTCCAAAATAAAGCAATCCATTTCTCTTGGATTGTCAAACTACCTATAAAAAATTACATCATTACCCCCAAAATAATTCACTGTTATTGTCCAAAAAAAAAAAAACAAAACTTTCTTCCTACTTATAGCAGTTTCTGATATAGTAACAATTTAGTTGCAGCTACCTTTTCTTCATAAGACTAACAAAACTCATGTCTAAGAAATTGCGCCTTCAAACATAAACGCGAACGGAGTAGAGTTGTCAAAAACTAACCTGACCTAAGATTATATCATTGTACACGACTCACATAACTCATACTAACACGACCTGACCTGATTAAACCCGAATACTCGAATTGACAGCTCTAAATTTATACTTCGTATTCTCTAACAGTGTGACTAATTCATACCACTCCAATTTTTTTGTTTTTTCTCAAAATCAAAAAACATCAATCAATCAAAATACAATCAATCAAAAAAACCGAAGAGAGAAAAAATAAAATAAAAATCGAAGATCACCTGCTCACCCATAGGAACAGCAAGACGGCAATCACAGACCTTACTTCCCATAACACAATGAACACGCCATTGACCAGAAACCCTAACAAAAACCGTATCCAAATAACAATCAACCTCCAATGAAACACTATTCATCTGAAGCGGAATCAACGCCGGAGGATCACATCTACCATAGACATACGGCTGGTAGCTCGGAATATCAGGATTATCGACGATTCCAGGGTCGGTGATTACGGCGTACACCATTGGAGCTGTCGGAAGGTAAAAGGTCGGATTCTTCGACATCGATGGCGGAGGTTTTGGCGGTGCTACTGACCTATCTTTGCCGAAGTATAGTCTCGTTGAGAGCTTCAATCCTTCTTCTACTGCCTCCATGAAAGCTTCTTCGACTGCCGCCATTGATGAAGGTAGTTGATTTCTAGGGTTTGGTGATCGAAGGAGGAGGAGAGAGAAAATGAGAGAGAGTTGTTATGGAGCTGAGAGAATAAGTTCTGGAAAGAGAGAGGAATGGAAGGTGTGTTAGATTGGAGGAAAAGGTAACAGAGAAATACAGTTAGGCATTTCATGATTAAATGTTATGGGCTGACCCCCTTCTTGTACGAAAAACTACCTCCGGTCCAATTTACTCACAACAAAAATGAGGTAATATAAGATAAGGTAATTAAAGTTTTTATGATATGGTTAATTAACCAATTATGCTGATTAATGATACTTATTATAAGACAATTTAGACAAATAATGACGCTAACAATTTAGGGGTTATTTTTTTGGGTAAATTTGTTGAGTTGGTCCACCTTGGAGCCTTGGAGGAATGGAGGTATAGTTCATTTTATTAGGTTTAAAACAAAAGGTTGTTGTAATTGTCTAATTGAGGTTAATTACTTAATTAATTAATAAGAATGTGTTTAATGGTTTTCGTGATGATTAAATAATGAATGATGTGTTAACCTAAGTAAAAAAGGTGTGAGAGAATATATTTAATAAATATAATGATAATGACAGTATATACACTATTATAAGAAAAATAATACTCCCTCCGTCCCCAAATGATAGTCCCTTATAGCCTATTTTTAGTCCCAAATTGATAGTCCCATTTGCTTTTTTCAAGTACCATTAATATCAAATTTTTATTAAAATTCCCTCCAATTGCAACAATATTTGTGTAAATTTAACTTTCCCATGTAAATTTTGTTTTTCAATGTACTTTTATTACTTTCTCTCTACTATTTTACATACCCAATGTAAAATTATCTTTTCAATGTAATTTTACTACTTTTATTTAAATTTCTTAATTCCCGTGATTTTTGCCCATAAGGGACTATCATTTGGGGACGGAGGGAGTAATAATATTCTAACTTTTTCTAACTTTATTTGTGATTTAATTGATTGCTATTATAATAAGCAAAATGTTATATTTAGCCCTTATGGCTACATATAAGCATTGAATATACACTACTTAATTGTATATAGTTAAGAAATAAAAAATATAAACACCAATTACACTGATTTGCGAGTGTTTTTGTCATGAATTCCTAATTTATACAATTTTCAAGAGCATATATATTTATATAGCCCTTAGAGCTACATATAGCATTACCCTTAAAAAAAATACTAATGAAATTATTAGAGATTACTTCCTATGGAGTACTTGGTACTTTGTAGTAATGGTTTGTCCATGACGGTAATTAAATAGATTAATTGATATTATTAGTATTAATATATTACTCCGTATGTACTACCTCCATTTATTATTGTTTGTAACAAAAAAAAATTTTGTCTCACAAATAATATCTCTTTATTGTAAATAATAAGATTTGAGGTAGTATGACACTTTATGTATGTTAATCTATCCGTTCTTTATTTTGGGACTTAAAATTGGTCATAAGAAACTATCAATAAAAGACGGAGGGAGTATTACTTTAGACATTATATTTAATGTTTTTTCTTGACCTATGTATTAGGAAATTTTTAACTTTTCCTTCTTTATTCCATTAAAATTTCACTAAATAATTAATAAAAAAAATTGTTAATTTCCTTAAATAAATAATTAAATACTCCCTCCGTCCCCAAATGATAGTCCCTTATGGGCAAAAATCACGGGAATTAAGAAAATTAAATAAAAATAGTAAAATTACATTGAAAAGATAAATTTACATTGGGTATGTAAAATAGTAGAGAGAGAAAGTAATAAAAGTACATTGAAAAACAAAATTTACATGGGAAAGTTAAATTTGCACAAATATTGTTGTAATTGGAGGAAATTTTGATAAAAAAAATGATATTAATGGTACTTGAATAAAGCAAATGGTACTATCAATTTAGGACTAAAAATAGGCCATAAGGGACTATCATTTGGGGACGGAGGGAGTATTTAATGGTCAAAATTATGATTTAACAAAGTGAAAATCAAAATAGTTTAACGATAGTGTAGAAGTATTGTGTAATCATTAATTTACCCTTAAGCAAAATCAAGTATCTTCTAATCTTGGTAAGGCCACTAATCATAATTAAATTGAAGGTCCAATTTCCAAGATGAACACATATACTTTGTCAAAATGAAGATAGAAAAGCAAAGAATGAGCAAAACAAAGAGGTGACCGTTGGAATAGAGTAACGTTATGGTCACGTGAGAGGAGGTGAGGTATCTTTTTCAAAATGACGTTAACGCATAACGGTAACTTGATCAATGGAACAGTCATGTGAAAACGCGGGGATTGTGAATACCGGTAAATTTATCAATTAATGGCGCGTTGTCACATGTGGATGTTATGATTGATTAACACGTCGCCAAATTATATTTGTATTTATACTCGTGTCCAATAATAATACTTCCTCCGTTTTTTAGTTGACACCGTTTGACTGTTACACTATTCACAAACTACACTCTGACTTGTTTTTGTGATTTACAGATATAATAAAATATAGTCATGTAAGATTTTGTTTGAATCGTCTATATGTATATTTTATTAATATCCACTTTTTATAATTTTACAATGTTGATAATTGAAATTATTAAGCGTTAAAAACATGTGTTGGCAAGTGTGATAATAGAAATGTGTCAACTAAAAAAACAGAGAAAGTATTATGCTACTAGTATTTCGACTATTTCCAACCATCAAACTAAACTGAGTACGTATTATATTACTTTCTCGGTTTTTATTATTTGACTTTACACTATTTACAAACTATATTTTGACTGTCTTTTGTTATATTTTGCAAATCGTAGTTTAGTGGAATCTTAGTTGAATCATCGTTTCAATGTACATAATGCGTTGGCAAGCGTGCTAAAAAAAAAGGTGTCAATTAAAGAAATGAAGATAGTATATAGTAGTATATATATACTCCGTACGAGGGAGTATTATACTACTACCTCTGTATTTATTAGTTGATATATTTTAACTTTAGCATTACTCACTCATTCCCCTTTGACCGCGTTTTGTGCTTCATACAAAATGAAAAATATAGTCGTATAGGATCTTATTAGATTCGTCACGATATATATATATATATATATATATATATATATATATATATATATATATATATATATATATATATATATATATATATATATATATATATATATATTCAAAATATCAACCTTTCATAATTTGTGATAGAGTATAAAACATATTCCTGGGCTTCAACCAAAAGCTTAAGCTTGCTTATTGTAATTCACGATATTAATGGTTGAATTTGTGAATTGGCAAACGTGATTAAAGAAACATGTCAACTAAAAAAACGGAAGAAGTATATTTTCATTGGATAAAAATAAATTAAAGTTGATGCATAATGTAATAGGAATAAGTTTTTTTTTATTGATTTATATAATGCAATAACAACCTTTTTGTTTGAGGCAATGCTTTTTTTGTCGTTAATTGACATTTTAGTGGGCATTAACTTTTTTGTTTTCAAACCTTTTGTTTTAGAATTAGATATTTTTCATTAATTTGGATGTTGATTGAACTTAATTGGCCTACTATTGGGTGATTTGGTTGTCCTCACTCCAATTGTATAAATGGAAGTTGGTAACGTTTGTACATCATGGGCCAATGGCACAGATCATACAATCCATTGTCACTTTCTATCTTATACTATTAATTATTTTCTCATGCTGTTTATATGTTACTTCTAAACCATAATCTGGGGAAGAAGATGAGAGGAAGTAGATGAGTGTTTATATGTTACTTCGGCCCTGTTCTTTTGAGCTTCTGGGCAGAGCAGAGCAGATTTCAGCAGAGCAGAGCAGAGCAGATTGAAGCAGAGCAGGGCAGATTGAAGCAGCTATTTTTAAGTACTATTTTTAAGCAGAGCAGAGCAGAGCAGGGCAGGGCAGAGCAGAGCAGATTGAAGCAGAGCAGAGCAAATTGAAACAGAGCAGAGCAGAGCAAATTGAAACAGAGCAGAGCCGAGCAGAGCAGATTTCAGCAGAGCAAAGCAGAGCAGAGCAGAGCAAAGCAGCTCTAAAGAACGGGGCCTTCGTGTATTAAAGAATTGCATTGATTGAATGGATATGTAACCTTTTTTTTTTCTTTTACAAGTAAGGTTAGAAATGAAATAGGAAGAAATGAGAAGGTTTTGCGTAGAACGGACTCACGTGAGTCCGGTTTATAGTGCACACATTCATCCCCACCCAATGCCACTACCTAAGTCCCTGTCGGCGGCCGGCGACCCTCCCCCTCACATTCCTCCACAAACCCACTTCAATCCACTCTCTCTCCGCCAATCTTCGCCCCAATTCTCAACCATGGCTGCTCTTCACCGCCGTGTGGAAGAAGGACCCATCGAGCATTCGCCGGATACTCCGTCAATTTTTGCTATAAACGACGATCCTACCCCTCTTCAACGACTTCAAGTCTCTACTAGTGTTGAGAAATGGGGCGAAGACGGCGAAAGAAAGGCCTTATTCGACCTCAAATAGAAACTTGAAGAAGCCATTTCAGCAAATTCCTTATTTAATTCAGAGGAGAAGATGAAAGTCGATAACCCCGAGAAATCTAGCAAAGAAGATTACGAGGGTAATATTTCCTTCTGGGGTGAACCTAGGGATGGCAATGGATCGGATTCGGATCGGGTGGAGCTTCACCCGCATCCATCCATTACTCTAATCGCTCCATCCACATCCATCCGTCATCCGCTTCACCCATCATCCATATCCGTCTGTCCATCATCCGCGGATGAAACGGGTGGAGCGGATGATTAATGGATGAGTATTAAAGTGGAAAAAAACTCACATAAACTCTAATTTTCGGTTATTTGTACAACAATTTTTTTATTTTATTAATACAAAATGTAATAATAACAATATATTGTTTGAAAAATTAATTTGCAACAAAAAAAAAGTAATTTTCTTGCACATTTCATATTTTATTATTAAAATTCTTAGATTAAAAAATATAATATATGTTAAACGGGTGGGTGGATGGTTAGCGGGTGAAAAAAGTATCATCCACATCCGATCCGACCCATCACCCGCTTCATCCGTCACCCGCTTCTCATCCATTTAATTCGGGTTTTCGTCCATTTATTTATAGCGGGTGGAGCGGGTTCGTGGATATCCACTTAATATTGCCATCCCTAGGTGAACCTTTATTGCCTATTACTAGTAAAGGCTCTGAAAGTGAAAGTCAGAAGGTACCGATGTAGTTCTATTGGAATTTCGTCTAATATCTGATAAATAGTGTCTAATATCTGACTATAATAATCTAATTTCTGACACTTATAATCTAATATTTGATAATTATAATTTAATATCTGACTATTATAATCTAATTTCTGACAATTAAAACCTAATATCTGACACTTATAATCTAATATCTGATATTTATAATTTAATATCTGAACATTATTTTTTAATTTTTGACACTTTTAATCTAATATCTGATATATATAACTTAATATCTGACCATTATTATCTAATTCCGGGCAATTAAACTTTCTTTTTTTTTTTCAGTTTGTATGACCGGACTCACATGAGTCCGTTCTACACAATACTTTCACGAAAGGTATAGCAGGATTCAATTATTAGGGGAGTTGTTTTATTGTTCCAATACCCATCATCAAACATTTCATTAAATTTTTTAAAAATGCAATACTTGTCTTCTAAGAGTCAAGTTTCACAACTTATGACCATGGCTTTAATGTTTAATCCATGATAATTCACAAAAGCCATGTCGATATCTTGTAATATTAATCCGTATGACATATTTTTTTTTTTTTTTTTTTATGAATCTGGCAAAGTGTATTTTTTTTTTTTTTTTTCAGTCTGATTTAATAATAGTTTTATTTTATATATTTTTTTTTGAAGGAACCATAGCTTTAATTTTTAATCCATGAAAGTTCACAATAACATTATAAATCATATCCAAAAATAGAGTGAGGAATAGCTCAAGTGGTTAGAGCTCCCTCCAGGTGGGATCCCGAACTCGATTCTCATCTCCATCCTTGTGGCTCTCTAAACACAAAAAAAAAAAAAAAAAAAAAAAAAAAAAAAACCAACCTTATTTCTGTTAGAGAGATCATAGTCTAAATTTGAAAAAACTCATACTTTCCTTATTTTTCTTAATAAAAAATAAATAAATAAATAAAAATAATAATTAAAAAAAAAACATTTGACAATTGACATCCATAATAGATTATTCGAAAAGCCAAGTGTAAAGTTAAAAACTTAAAATTCCACGTGATTATTTTACTTTACTTTCCCAAAAGTGGGATCATCACCCTCCTCGCCTCCTGAAGACATTCCCTTGGCTAAACGTGGCGTAAACTGATCAGCTAGGAAAAAAATTCAATACTACGAGTAATAAAATTCAAATATCCGTAAGATCATGGCAGGAAAAATGGATATCATGACAATTTTTTTCAATTAACCAAAGAATAAGAACATAAATCAAGATCAATGTGTTAGTATACAAGTCGAAACTGAAATGAGGGGAAGAGAAGAGCTGAAGCAATAGATGCCACTCAAAAAGAATCTGCAAATCACATTTACCCAGTACAAACTAGCATATTCAAGTATACCCGCAGCATCTTCCACTACATTGCCATTACTTCTTCATTCCTAGTCACCCAGATACCGCCTTATCCGAACATTTAAAGTGCAAACTCGACCGCTTCTCTCCACGCAATGCTTCATCCTCCGGTACCCACGGATCCACCAAACAATCATTGAAGATGAGAGTGACCCAGAAGTACAAAGAGCCACTCAGGAAACCACTTTGGCTGTGTGGGCGTATACTCCTGCATGCCTCATGTTAAAACCCAGAAGCTGTCATAAAGCTGAAGGACGTATTTTCCGGTACTGACCTCTGTTAGTGTATTTATGTCAAATAGAATTACGTGTCAGAATGTCACTCGACTATCTTGTGAAAAAGTTCCATGTATTTGGTCCAAAATGAAGCATGAATTGCTCATACCCACTGGCCACATTAGTGTTGAGGGTTCAACACAAAGTACTTGAGGTGAGCTGAAGAATCTGTGTAACTCATCATACTCTAAAATCTGCCTAATGCTGAAAGATGGCCAAAAAGGATTTCATTCCATGCATCAGGAATCCCAGGCAAACACCAATGCAAGCAATCTTGTCCAGATGCCTGCCTGGGTTTGATAGTATACCTAGATATATGACCTTCGTCTCTAAGCTCGGAAAGAGCTGTAATGTCTAAATATTTCACATTTGTCCCCTTCACTGCCGAAGCAGCTATTGGATCACCACTCTCCTCTTTTAGAACCTCTTTACCCTTAGAAAGTGGATTAATATTATCACAAGTCCCACCCGAATTCCAATCTCCATTGAAGAAATGTCGTGGGGACAGAGAACGATAAAAAACCCTCAATTTTGGATGCTGTGGGAGCTGACAGTCCACCCACTTGACTATACTGTGGACTGTGAAATTTTTCGCCTCTGCCACATTCTTGTTCGGGTTGGGTACACCTCCCACATGCATGACCCAGTGATTTCCATCAAACTTGCCCTTATTCCAGTGGTGTCCAGTATTAAGAACTATAACATCGAATTTATCAAGGTAGCGGCTAAGAAAAGATGGAGGGCGATCAAGGTGCATGGCAACTTCAGAATTTTTGTCAGATGGGTTTACAGGCTGCAAGTCACAAAGACATGCTGACCAGTAAAAAAGGATAGTTGTATTCGTGCGTGTGAAATGATGAGCCCATCCATCAGGTCGTATGGCACCCCGGGCTTTCACTAGACCATATTCCTTACCCACGTCAATGACATCATGCCTTAACCTACCACCTGATACCATGCACATTAAAGACTGATATTGCTGTCGGCCAAGCGAATCCCCAATAAAAGCCAAGGTTTTATTCCGCATCCTGGAGCACCAAATGAAACAGGTTCAACATAAGATGGTAAAACCATAGTATTTTAAAGTAATACCAATAGGGCACTTAGTCCACAGTCAAAGGAACAAACCATGAGAAAGAACGAACAAGGAACGCACTGACATGACTTTAAAATATGGACATGGATAATTATAGAAAAATTCCTGGGATTGGAATGATGCTATTGAGGGTATTCAGGAAAGGGAAATGGAATCAACAAGGACGATTACCATAGTTGATGCTTGGTAGGTCAATATGATCATTCCCATTCCCCACTTAATTACCCCAAAGTCATCTACTCTCATTCCCCCTGCCCCATGGTATTTGAATTCCCTTTCCCTAAGTCACCAACACCTAATGCCCCACCAGGCACCAGCCACCTTCCTCACCACCACAACACCCCAACCCAACACCCCAACCCATGCCTGAAACCACCTTCACCTATCCCAAAACCACCAAATCCGCTCAAAACCGCCCCGCCCTGCCGAAAATGCCCTACCAATGCCTAAACCACCATTTCTCACCCGAAACAACCATCATGTAGCCCAAAACTACCCCCACCCACCCAAAAATAGCCTCACCACCTTGAAATCCAACCCTCACCTACTCAACAACCACCATTGACCACCCAAAAGCACAACCCTAAATATTTAAGGGAAAGACCAAGAGAAAAAAAGACCTCATTTTACCATCAACTTTACAGCTTTAGATGATCTTCGACCATGAAAGCTTTCAGACCGGGAGCTTCTACATTCGAATTTGACCTTTAATACCTTAAAAATTACCATCAATGGTGGTTAATATATAAGAGGAGAGAATGTGATGACAAAGACATGGAAGAGGGTGCTGGTGGTGGAGGTGTAGCAAGAAACATCAAGGCGGGTGAACTGATGATGGAGGAAGTGGTGGATCATGGATGAGAAGAGAAAGAAGATAATTATGTCATACAAACAACATGTTATATCAAAGGGCGTTGCTTTCTTTTCCCACTCTATCCCTTTCTTGATTCCATTCCCTTTACCTTATGTCTACCAAACGCTCTCTAAATGTCTAAATGCTGGATTAAATTTTGCCATTTCTAAACTTCATTAAAACACGTTGTTGAGAAAGAATATCCATATCTTAATCTATTAAAAGCTTACGAAAAGACATTGAGGAGAAAAATCCAACTCCATAATTTACAAGTATAATCGCACATCATCAAAAAACTTCAGTTACCTATTTTTTCAAAAAGAGGACAATACAACAATAAATAATAAGTAATTTTAACGTTCAAAGGGCAAAGTCATTCTATGGCGATTGAAACTGCATTAAATACCATCTTTTACCCAAAATTTGTATTTACATACTAGTTGTTCAGAAAGTAGTAAAAGTAGCACCAAAATAAATTGGTCTCAAAATGTTTCATACTAGAGAGAAGACACATGTGAATGGAAAAGGCTTCCAATTCATGACAAACAAAGAATCACATGATGACAAGATTGACAACCACAGACATTCCCATCACACCCTTCAATAGAAATAATAAAAGATATTTTTTAAAAATAATAAACAATAAAAACTCATACTATTTAACTTAGATTTTATTAAGGAGGGAGAATTGCATTACAGGAAAAATGTGAAGAGGATGATACCTTCTCAAAAACTTTTTTCCATTAAATTCTTCCATTTCACAATCTTTTGGTTGCCAGCGGAACTTTTCAAATGAAAAATCTGTTCGATCTGTCAGCCTACATGCCCACATCTCTGACAGCCATTGCAGACAACGACCTCCAGAATAGAAAGGGCGATTATCATCTGCAATCCAATTCCCTTTGGAAAAATCGCAGGCTGAAATTTGAACACAGAAACATCCAAGAAAATAATTGATTTGGATATACCACTGGAAGCAAATGATAATATCAAAGGATAAAAAAGCAAATTTCCTAATCATTTTCTTCCTGAAAGCTTTCTTTTATTTAATGTATAGTTCTCTTACAGTTGTTTGCAAGAGAGGGAAAATCAGAAAGCTGAAGGGCAACCCATCTGAACACTCCAGATTAGAACTCTTTTTCTAATTTAAAAACTAAATAATTAAAAAAAAATTATATAATATTACAAAAATGAAAAATTGAAACTTCTTCTTGCCCAAAAGAGTATAGCAACTAGCCTTGTGGGTCAAATCATAAACAAGTACAACAAGCAAATGAGCATCCCACGAAGTCAATTTCAAAATTGACAAGTTACTAGACTGTTGAAATTATAAGCATTATAGCTTTAAACTAGGTGACAGCCCAATAAGCTTTACATACCCATGGTATGAATGGATATCTCAAAAATCAAATACCAAATGCTATCTTTAGCAGTCTAAAGTCTAAACCGGATATACAACGCCAAGTAAGAATAAAATTTTGGATACCATTTTCCAATGTAAGTTAGATAAACTATTCAAGTCTGGTGAGAACTTGCACAATTAAAGAAGGGAATAAATGATATGACCGGAAGATTTGCATCATACTTTGGTTTTTAAATTGAGATGATACATTGCCTTTCTTCTTGCCGGTAACCACAGAGCTAGTATTCACAGAGTCCCTGAGTTTTTCTTTAAAATTTTCTCCATCCTCTGCACAAGTGTATACAATAAACAGATTAATTCCTTTGAAATATAAGCTATATAAAGAGAAACATCCAATGTGTCAGTCCAAAAACAAATACGAAGTATAAAACACCAACAAAAAGAGCTCACATACATCCAAAAGAAAAATATACTACCATCTTTTTTATTTGTTCTAATTACTTCCTTTTTTTTTCCTTCTACTCGCTGTAATTCATTCTGTGTTGGCATAACCCCTTTACCATCTTACCCCTCTCAGCCCACAACATTTAAACCTTTCCACACAACCTTTCTTTCTTTATTCACCTTTGCCTTACACTCACTGATCTTTTTACACTCTCTATATTAATTTGCAGTCTTCATCCTTTAATATGGAAGGTGCACATCGATGTAAAACATATAAGCTAAAAGTAGAAAAATAGTCAATTTTAAGCTTCACTAACAAAACCAAAAGCAGATGTATTCTAACCACATTAATTTCTCAACAGAAATCCTAAACAAAGTGTTCTACCAACTATAAATATGTGACATCTAAGCAACTCCTTGATTGTATTACCTCTTCTGCTTCTTTTGTCATATCCTTCATGCTTATCTGATGTCTCATTTTTAACAGGATAGGGAAAATTATCGGCATCCTTCTTCTTTGGCTCTGAAGAATTGTTTTTCATAGGGGAACCAATGAATATATCTGTGCAACGAGGGCCAAAAAGAAATAATAAGTCAACCAAAGACAATAACAAGAAGATGAATCCGTCTGAATCAAGCAATAGGTCTAAACTAAGGAGGTAGAAATGTATTGTAACATAAATATAAATAAGATTAGCAGACAGGAGTTTCCAGAAGTTACAAAAAGAAACAAAACAGAAAATGGATGGGTGTAAAGAAGTAACACGAAGTGTTAATCCATATAAAAATTAGTAAGTGGACATATTTTAAACCTAATACTGAGAGTTGTAGCAGAGAATTATAAATATCATTCTGAGAAGTACATAAAATATTGCAATATGACTTATAAAATAAAGGAAAACATAAGCAATCATGCAGGAAAAAAAAAATAAGAAAACAAAGTATTAACAATAACATATAAATGATATGCGAATGGTGCAGGAAGGAAAAATGCCAATAACCAAGCTAATGTTTAAGCTTAAAAAAAAAAAAAAAAAAAAAAAAAAAAAGAGGAAAGAAAAAAAAAATAAGCACTCATGACTCATTCCACAAAGTTCCATTAATCACTAACATATATTTGTATCAATCTCGCCTGTGTAAAACTTCAATCAAATAATATGTAAAATATGGCCTTATAGGACATCTAATGTTAGAAAAGTTCACAACCTTTTTGGGAAGCAAGGAGTATATGGAACCTTCCTCATAAGAAGGGTATCACAGTAAACTAATTTTTCATAGTCCTTCCAATTATTACAAATGTAACAACCTCTTCTAATCCCATTTTTAGTTGATTTAAATTTAGCAAATCACTTGTTTTATTCCATATTCTCTGCAGTTAACTTTATTGTTCAATTATAAATGACTATAAAATATCACGTTTGGCTCATTAACAGTAGTGCAGTTTTGTCGCCTAAACAATCAATCACATACGCCATACAGATCCACCAATCCCAGTGGAGTTACCCCTGTTTTAAAAGGAAGACTGTTGGAAGACGGCTTACGAACAAGAGAGAGAAAAGGACGAGGCAATCTGCTGATTCAGCTCCATGCTGCTGCTGCATGTTGCTGCATTAGTGCAACATACAAGCCGACAGCTGATGCCTCGTCTGGGCAGTCACAGTTAATATGTTACATATGACAAATAAACATATTTTGTGGGGGAAAAGAAGAGCTCCTACACAAGAAGCACCCAATAGCTAAAGCAATCTGTATACTGAATACATATTTGTAATTTGTTTCACCCTCTCATTGAAGCATTTGAATAGCAGCTTTAAATGGCTCGCATACCCTGAGATAACTAAGCAAATAGCCACATACTAACCAAATAAGGTGTTCATACAGTAAGACAATTAGGTTCCAGATTTTATAGGCCTACAGATATAGCCTTACAATTTCTCCTTTTTCTTATATTATGCAACTACATGTTAACATCAGCATGACATGCTGATGAGATATGTAATATCAATGTTTGCTGACTTTTAACAAAATACAGAGTAATTTTGTAATTTCATGCTGTTTTGGACCTACATGCCATGAAAGTTGAGCTTTATCATTCTTATCCCATGAAACTAACAAACTACTGCACATGAAGTCGCCTAATAATATTGCTATATGAGAATTATAAAAGAAACCCAAATACTTAGCATAAAAATAGCGATAAACAAATGAAGTTAAGTAATTTAAAAATGCATTTAGAGAATCTTAACAGTCCACTCAAGCAGTCAAAGATAGCTTGCATTCCACAACTTTCATAGTGATACAAACAGAGTGAGTACATAAAAATTAAAGAATGTATCAAAAAGAAATGCCAGTTAAGATAAAAGAATGTGTCAAAAAGAAATGCCAGTTAAGAGAAAAGTAGCAGAAGCAAACCTGGAGAGAGTTTAAGGTTTTGGCTCTTGGGAAGTAATGAAACAAGGAAAGGAGTTTTGTCCCATCCCCATAAAAGAAACGTTGTGCAAACTACAGTAATGAGGATGAGAGAGAGTTTTGTAGCCCTCAGCCTCAAAATACTCCCCTTCATCCTCTCGTCACTTAACCTTTTTGCCAAGATCAAAATCGACCCATCAACTAGCTAGGATCACCCAGATGAATACTGAAACAACAAATGTATCCCCAATCATTATTATTGTTATCATACCAAATGACACCATTACTATTCTACCTGACCATATTCAATTGGAATAGAAATTTGAATATGCACAACACATCTAACTGACTAAATCCTACAAAATTAAAATCCCAATCCATCAGTTAGGAAATGTTCGTTATCATTGTATTGATGATGTTATCATTGTGAGTTTTCAGTAGTTATCTTGAAAACAAATCCACAGTTTCTAGTTTCGGTCGCCAGTATTCAAGATTAACATGGTCGGTATGATTAGTACGAGTAATTTTAACTTCATAATACACCTTACATCATAACCTAAGCAAGTAACTTCTAAAATCTCAAAACTGAAAACTTGCAGAAATACCAAACAAACCCTAAACATCGAATTCTTGTTACGACATTTTACTAATCCAGTAATTCAAGTAATGTATGCTTGCCTGAATTGCATCCTATAGCATAGAATACTTCCAAGTGTACAACAACAAATTATGAACACCATTTTATAAAGATAAACTCAACATTTGCATAGTAAACACCAAATTAATCTTTCTTTCAAATTTTTCTAACTTAACAACTTGATTAGTGAACTAATCAATAATCACCTAAACTTCCATGATTCAAAAAACGAAAAAAACAAGGGTTTATCAAAAAAAAAAAAAAAAAAAAAAAAAAAAAAAAAAAAAAAAAAAGCACAAATCACCAGAAGATTAACAAGAAGTTGAAAAAATAATGCTAATCAAAGAAAATTAAAACTAATGGAGTAAATCAATTTGGGAATTTGGATCTACAAAATTTTAAAAAAAATAAAAAAAAAAAAATCAATTACAATCGTTAGAATTAGCAGATAGTACAACTACATTCATCATCTAGATATAATCGGTAAAATCAAAGTAAAAGCAATCAAATTATCTAAGATTAAGAAAGTGAAATACCTAAATGCGAGGAATTCTGGGAGATCGAAGTTTGGAGAAGTAAGGAGCAAAGAGAATTGAAGGAGGAGAGAGAAAATGCGGGATGTCAGAAATTGAAAGTTTCGTTTTAGTTTCGACCAAAGAAAGTGAGGTAAGCAACAGAAAGATTCAAATTAAGATCATTTTTATTGTTCTTTATCTTTGTCATATCTAATTAATTATTCCAATTTTCATATACTTTGTAGTTGGTAATCTTGGTGTATTAGGTAGTTAGGTCTAAGGTACAGTACAATTTTGGATTTTGTGATTGTATAATAATCGGAAGTTTGGAACCACTTTGTACTAATTTTTTATTTAAACGAAGATAACCTAAGAGGAATTTTTATTAATGGTGTTAGAAAATTTCAGATTGCTATACGCTTAGACTCGAATCATGTGAGAAAAAGAATAGCCAGTTTTCTTCATGATTAGCCATAGCTAAGTGGTCAAATTACATTCACTAAAACAATATGAAAAACAAAGATTCATTTATCTAGTCTTAATCTCAAAAAAAAATCATTTATATAGTCTTCAAAACAACTGTTCATGGTATTTTGAACTACCAAGGGTTAATAGATTGTCGTTTGTTACTAACAAGTTAGCTTAGGTAATATAAGTGTTTCGGGTAAAACAATGGGACTTTCGGCAAGGTCCTTCTGAGGTGGCTGAAGACTGGGCTTGATCCAAGTGATGTTGGGCCGAAGATTACACGTAAACTAGCCTCGGGGGGTGTGCCGAGGAAGGCCCCTCCGATGTCGAAGTCAGTACAATGTGTAGAGAGAAATAGCTATGCAAGAGTATTAATTGCTTGAGGCTACATGTGAATGAATGATAAATAGAGCTATTGATGGCTTTTATACATTTGCATAATTGGAGGAATGTCCACTTGGCTTTGACCTTAACTTGACTTGGCATGGATTGGAGAGTTGAACTTTTAACCTTGGGCTTGAAATTGAATCATTTATGGACTAGGCCCAATTAGATAAATTGGACCAAACAACAAGTATTAAAAGTTCTTATCGATTCCTTGAACTATCCTAGTGAATCATGAGCCCTTTCCTTAAATAATGTTAGGGGAAAAAAATGCAATTCTTAATTTGCGGTCTCTTTTATGCACAGAGTATTTCCCACTATACCGTCCATGTCACCTGTTTATTGTTTTTTTTTTTTTATACAGTTTGGAAACGCCACTTAAAGCAACGAGTTTCTTAAGTAAACCGGTTTATTAAGGACTAAACCACCACTTGAAGTAGCGGTTTTCAAGTAAATCGATAAAAAAAAAAAAATCGATTTTTCCCTACTGGCTTACGTGGACGGTATTGTGAGAATCTAAGAAAATGAGACTAAATATGTGGATTGTATATCATGCTGGCATTATTTTATTTAAGTGCTTGTGAATCATGTGATAAGTTTTTAGATCCTTAAAATCAAGTGATAAGTTTTCCCTTTGCTTTGTTTTTTTGTTTGCCTTGTTGAGGAAGTATTTGCCACTACCTGAGTACCTGGTATGGCCAATGGGCGCCCATACCAGAATAAAAAAAAATATTTTTTATTATTTTTAAAGGAAAATCATATGCTTTCTCCGTTTTTTTATAATTGCAACATTTTTCTAAAATAGAAATGTTATAATAATTGTAACACGTCATAAAAGGAAGGTTTTTATGATGAAAATTGTACTAATACCTTTAATCAAAGCACATGGTCCACTTGATTTTACACTCCTAACAATCTTTTAACCCCATTTAAGTGTATTATAACATGTGAGGTCCACTTTTTTTAAATAGCGTAATAAAGTGTGTGTTACAACTATAAAAAAAAAAGGAGGAAGTATTGTTTAGTAAATAGGAATAGGGTAGGGTAAAAAAATTAGAAGCCATTTTTAGGACCTATCCCTAATCCCGCAAAATAGTTGTAGATGGAGGCGATTTCTGGCGGCGGCGGAGCTTGAGGCGAGCAATCTATACCAAATTTCAGGCAAAAAAATACCAATTTTTGCACCTCGGAGGAGGTTTCGGTAGTGACAAAGTTACCGTGTTTAGCTGTTTGAAATAATGGTGGTTAATTGAAGGGCAAAGGATTTTTAAGGTCTTTAAACATCTTGTTACTTTGGTCACGAGAGACGATGAATTCACCACCACAGTGCAATTTATGACTTCATCCATGAAAAAAAGGCGAGTTCTTTGTTTGGTATTGTCGAAGTTCGAAACAATTTGGATATGAAAGAGTTGAAGATGACGACATTTATTGTTTGTCAGTGCTCAATTATTACCAACGTATATAATGTTTTTTTTTTTGTATAATGTTCATTTTAATTTCTATACCGTTAGTCCGTTATTGTTGAATTGTTTTGTGAGTTTTCATTGTTTCTGGATATATGATATGTTGTGGGTTTGATTATATTGTTGTTATTGATATTGCGGTGGTGGTAAGAACGATGTAGTAACCCAAGGACATTGTACTTGATGAAGACGATGGTGATGGTGATTTTCTCTCTCCTCTCTCCCAAAGGTTTTCCAATTGGTTTTTTGGTGAAAATTTCGGTCGAAATACAAACAAGCCTTTGAGAACTACGAATTACAAAGGGAAAGAGGAGAGAATTCAAAAAATGGGGGGGGGGGATTGGGTTTCTGGCGAGAATTCCGGTGGAGATATAGGGGAGAGAGGCTAGGGAGATAGAGTATTTTTTTACAGCTTGATAACAAAATGATCTAATTAAGTATATGCATGAAAATACATTATTGCACTTAGGTATGGACCATAGGAGCCCAAACCTGGTAGTGGTCCATCACTCCTTGCCTTATTCAAGTACAGTCACATTATTAATTTTTTAGTTTGAACAAATTTACAAGAATTAAAATTGGTGGCACACAGTTTATTTAGAGTGAAAGTATAATTAATCTTTATGACACAAATAATATGAGACAAACTTTGAAAAAACAAACTAAAAAGAAATTTGGAAAAGTATTAAAGGACGAATGGAGTATTAAACTTACGAAGTAGGTTAGGATGCTTAATCTAGGCATAGTGATAATAAATAGGGGAATTTGGTGATTTTGCTCAAAGAGACTTTGAAAGTATAGTGCATTAAGAATATAAAATGACAATAATGAGAAATATTCTATCTATGTGCACCACTTACCTACTAAATTGATTGGGTTTTAAAGTACATCACATAATTTTTTGAAAATCTTGTATTTATTTCTTATTGTACTCGTATCTCTCCTGTTACATGCATCTCTATCCCAAAACTAAATGTCGATCAAACTAGTGCACTTTTAAAATTGTTTAACTACTCTATAATTCAGATTTAAGCTGGGTTAAACTCCAACTGGGGGAAAGCACTTCTAACATAGCACATTCTAAAGTCTTGAACTTGAGATTGTAAGTAGTAGTTAAAATAAAACAACTCCCTTACCATTTGAAATAAACTCGAAATCTCCTTCTTGATTATTGTAAGTCAATTGTATATTTGTTAATTTGTATGAACGGCTGGGCGCACAAAAACAATACTATGGAGTATTTATTTGGGGTCAGATGCTAAAGACTTTAAAATGCTTAGCCTAGGAGGTGGACAAAATTAGCACATCACTAACACTTGAGGCGACGAATATATAGAACTAGTATGTAGACCGGGCGTTGCACCGGTTGCTACTTTTAATTAGACCTTGTGATTATTATATACATTTATTTTCATATTTATAACATAGTTTGTGATTAGCTTAAATGATTAAGTAATCATCTTTCTTTTTTTTTTTTTTTTGAGAAAGAAGTAATCATCTTTCTTATAAAAGCTTGAGTGTTCGAATTCCCTTATCATAGGTGACGTGTCGTGGTCTACGTGGCACAGAGACGTTTTTAGTAACGCCTTTTACGGAATTATAGATTATTGTCTGCTTTTTCGGCAAAGTTTAATACAGTATAAAGCAACTCAAAACCCCTTGCTATAGGAAAACACTTCAATTTTCTGGGTTTTTACATTCTAAAATTCTACATCACAATAATTCCATTCAAAAATGGCGAATAACTCCAATCACAGCGAAATTCATGCTCTTCAATCAATCTGCTACAAACGTGGTTCACTTCAGCTTCTCGATCAGGTTCACTTTCTCTCTCCTGCAAATTCATATACTTTATCAATTTCTTCAAATTATTGCATCATTTAATTTGTAAAAATCATAAAATTATATGCTAATTATGCTGTAAATTTTGATTTTTTACAGAGGAAGCTTCCCTTGGAAACTGTCTACTTGGATATTAAAAATGCTTCTGATGGATGGTATTTCTATTAAATTTTTCTTTTTATTTGATTATAAAAATTATTTATTGATTTTGATTTTGATTTTGGAACTTTGTTACCATGTTTTTAAGATGCACAAATGGTAGAAATTAGCATGTAAAATGGGGTTGCATAAATTTATGTTTAACTATCTATTTACTGTATATGAGATTAGATATACTGTATCTGAAGATGAGCAACACCTTATGGCCTGCTTGTAGAGACATTACCCCCAACCCCGAATCGTAGACTTATCGAGTTTGAGCCTCATCGTGGTGTACTATATGTCTATCTGGTTGGTCGTGTGGTTGAATGTGAGAAATTTTAATTTCTATGAAAGGTTTGTGATTGCACTATATAGTGTTTATTCCACTTGAGAGCAAAAGATGTGAATCAATTATATACATAGCTTCAGCTGCTTGACTATTAACTTATTAAGTGATATAGCTCGAGTAAAGAAATCGCCAAAATTATAGTGGAGAACCTATCTCAAGCAGCATTGTGCAATAGATAGCTTCTTTTGTGGGGCTTAACACTAGGTGCCTAAAGGACCTGAATTTATTGGATGGAGTCAGTACTATTGCCAATCACCATTACTACTCGTTGTTTAGATGTCACTAAGCTTTAGGAAAAACTGATTGTCATTCTTTATTCAATCTTTAGAGAATATACTTGCCCTTCTTAAGCAATGTCTTCTTCTAATTCAGGTTTGCAATTAAAGAAATGGTGGTTCGTGGAGCACCAGCAATTGCAATCGCAGCTGCCCTCTCTCTGGCCGTGGAAGCTGCTAACTTAGAAACATTCCAAGGGACTGCTGATGCTGCTGCTTCATTTCTTGCACAGAAATTGGAATATCTAGTCTCTAGGTTTGATGCAAGTATCATTAACAAGTTGATCATATTAAACAAAATCATTGTTTGAATAAAAATTGTCTGTGTTTGACTTCACAAATTGGTGTGTATGCTGAGTTTGCGTTAATCGTTTATGTATGTATAGCCGTCCAACTGCTGTGAACCTTTCAGATGCTTCCACAAAACTTAAAGAAATCATTGTCAAAGCTGCTTCCACATGTTCAGAAGCAAATGCTGTGTTTCAGGTAGGATAGCCTTTTCCTCTTGTACTTTAGATTCGCTTATTATTTCTTGTATTCATTAGACTCTTCATAATGGTGTCCTAGGCTTACATAGAAGCTGCTGAAATCATGCTTGAGGATGATGTTGCGTCAAACAAAGCAATTGGTTTTTATGGAGCTAGTTGCTTTGAAAGTCAGTTGAACGAAACTAAGAAAATATCCATCTTGACTCATTGCAACACTGGGAGGTATGTTGTTTCTCAGGCATCATGATCCCTGATGATATTTGTATCGAGCTATCTGAGCATGTTCCATCAGTTATTTATCCACACATGTTCCATCAGTTATTTATCCACACATGTTCTTGCAATTTCATTGCAAGATAGATGTTCTTTCCTAGAAGTTCTATTGGATGTCTTTTTTTTTTTTTTTTGTAAGATTTCTATGGCTTTTGCTAAACAGTCTTGCGACCGCTGGATATGGTACTGCATTGGGGGTAATTCGTGCCGTCCATGCCCAAGGAATCCTTGAGAAGGCCTATTGCACAGAGACTCGGCCGTTCAACCAAGTAAGTACATGTGATGCACCACACTCAAAATGTTGTTGACTATCAACTATCATACACATTACACAATCATAGGCCAAAAGAAAAAAATGTTAACCCTGGAACAATTGATGCTTTTGGTAACCTAGATCACCCTGATAATTTTGGACAGGAGATATCTTATGCTTCCGAACACCTTTTGGCTTTTGGAAATCATAAGTGTGTGATAATACCATAACAGTCTGCTCGTGTTTTGAGCTTGTTTGCATCATAATCTAATTTACATATAGAATTCATTTTGCTCTAGAAAGATGTGAGCATCCAGAAAATTATGTCAAGCCTAAGAACACAGTACTAAGTAGTGAGGAAAACACAGTACTAACTGCATTCCCCTGGGCATGCTGATATGTTGTTTGATATATTAGAAAAAGAGCACGTGTATCCTACCATCTGTGCCCTTCAAAATTTTGTTTTCTTAATCTTTATAATGTTGGGTATATGGAGCATGGACAGCCACCCTTCTTCTGCAAGCTAGGCTGTAGGGAGCTATGAAGGTTATGGCCTTGGTTAAAAAACTTAAAACTTTATGCTCTATCTTATATGCGCAGAGCTTCATAAGCAGTGTAAATGTGGTTTCTTCAGTATGCATATCTAGGCATGCAATCACAGATTTCTAGACCAGGTTGGGAAATTCTATCATGAGCATATGGCAAAGGAAAATGGTAGTGATTCACAATCCAAACCTTATTTTGAGATATTTGCTGTAGAGGGAGTGTCAGTGGGTGAGTGGGTCTAAGTGGATAAGTAAAATCATTGAACTAAATTTCGGATTAATTGTTTGTTTGAAACATGGGCAAAAGTTTAGTTATTAAGCATATTATGTGAAATAACAATTGTAACATTCTGAGTCTATCAGAATAGTATAGCAAAGTCAGAGAAGAGCCAAAAATAAGTAGTTCGATTTACATTATATCATTTCACAATTGTTCTGCTCTTGTGTTTATTGTTTATTGTTTTTTTTTTTTTTCTCTCCCGCTGTATGGTCATGCCCTTTTACTCTGAGGCTTTGCAATACTCATGCTTCATACTTTCTCTTATAGGGATCTAGGTTAACTGCTTTTGAGCTGGTACATGACAATATCCCAGCTACGCTCATAGCAGATTCTGCAGCAGCAGCCTTGATGAAGGCTGGACGTGTTCAAGGAGTCATTGTAGGAGCAGATCGTGTGGCTGCAAATGGTATTCAGGAATCAGGATTGTTGAAATTTACTTGTGAGTTGTGGCATGGAGAGTGGGGATAAAGTGTCATTTATTGATTTTATATGCTATTTGCAGGTGATACTGCTAATAAAATTGGAACTTACAGCCTTGCTGTGTGTGCAAAGCATCATGGTATTCCATTTTATGTTGCTGCACCTCTTACCTCAGTAGATTTGTCCTTGCCTTCTGGAGAATACATTATCATTGAGGAAAGATCCCCAAAGGAATTATTGAATTCTCGTGGAGGACTTGGAGAGCAAGTTGCTGCATCTGGAATCTCTGTTTGGAATCCGGCCTTTGATGTTACTCCAGCAAATTTAATATCTGGTATCATCACAGAAAAGGTTGATGCTTAACCCCTACACTTTAGGCATGGTGGTTTGGATGTTTGGTGATGTTGCTTATATTAATGTAGTTTTGTATTATTTCATCAGGGTGTAATTACAAAAGGCAAGGATGAGGAGTTTGACATCAAAGGTTTTGTGCAAAAATTGGTAGCCCAGTGACTTTTTGGAGGCCAGAGCCAGCTGCTAGTTAGAAGGAGCTGTGAGAAACCGATATATTGAATAGGTTTGTAACCCTGATATTTTTTCTCAATAATGAATGGTTGCAAGGTTGGGGAAGGAGGGGGGGGGGTGTTCAGGCCTGTTTATCTTTTTTTCAATTGAACTTCATATGGAGTAATATCCATTTTCCCAAATTGGAAATAATTGCATCATGTTTGCATCATCATATGAATTTATTCTAGTGATTGTACAGCAGTTTTAAACAGTTTAACTAGTTCATAGTATTTATATACATTGTGATGGAATATGCATTTTAAATATATGTCAATGATGTCTAAATTTTTGAATCTATGTATATGTGCTGCATTATATTTTGATTATCTAGCAAGCTAAATTAAAAATTACGCTCACTGAACTCAAAGCCAGTCTGTGAGAAGATTTTGTTGATTACTATTGATGTCTCCTAATTTGGCTGTTCACTCTTAGTGTAAGAGGGTAGGGTTGATTAACCTCTGCTCTTTTTCTGAAGATTGTTTATTTCTGTTAGAATTTGGCCTTTGGAAATCACATCCAGCAGCGAACTACTTGCAACCTCTCGCATCGTTTTAGGGTTGCATTTTATTGCTGTGTTAATATCTTGAACACCCTGAAATGGGTTCAGATAAGTAGACAAAAATTCTCATAAACAGAAAAATATGAGTAAATGTTATAAACTGTAAATTTCTAGGAAAATTAATGTGTTAACTTTGAAGTGGATGATTATTAGAAGTGCTGCATAATTTGATTTTGATTTAAAAGAAAACTTAGCACGACAGTACTAGGGTCATTATTGATGAAAATTATGATATATGGAATCATGGATGTAATATAAAACTCTAATTCTCGCAAGAATAGAAAGTATCTTGTAGTTGGAACTTAGAGATGATCACAAGTTGCAAGAAGTGATGTTTTGGATTAACAACGAATTTAAGTAATGCTCAAATTAAATTTAATTAAAAAAAACTCTTTTATTAATTAATGAACCTCCATATATAATAAAACATTAAAACTCCTAAGTCAACTAGGATTCGACCAAGTCAAGACTTGATCAAATCTGAAAATTAACACTAAACCAACATGCAAGTCTCACGGCTAAAATAAAGTACTAAAGCCTATAATAAATTTAAATCCTAAGTTCCTTGAACAAGAAAAATCCTTTTTTGTGGTGTTGGTGGTGACTGAAGTTGTAGATTGTAGAATGACAGATGGACAGATGGTGGATTGGTGTTAGAAGTTGTTTCCCTTTCCCCTTCTTGTGT
Organism: Chenopodium album; assembly: GCF_948465745.1. Taxonomy (NCBI): domain Eukaryota; kingdom Viridiplantae; phylum Streptophyta; class Magnoliopsida; order Caryophyllales; family Amaranthaceae; genus Chenopodium; species Chenopodium album. The sequence continues at coordinate 7,591,361 of NC_137857.1, forward strand.
CTATACAAACATTTTCAGACCCTATTATTCTCTCTCCTTGTATCCTTTTCTTCATTCCTTTCTCTTTCCCTGTTGAAATAACCTCTGAAATATTTCATTTTTTTTCGTTGTTTAGTAGAATTGTACTAAAGATTGTGCCCAATGATAAAGGATGCTATCTTAATCAGAACTAACCTGCACTTCTATATGCTGATAAAGGCATACTAAGTCTTATAATCTACTATAATAACAAGTGAAATGAAAAAAGAAAAAAAAATGTCTATCCTAGACTAATAAATTAGGGTCTTCTTCTCCATCTTGATGTGGCTCCGGTGAGGATGGGATGATAGGCAAACCAATGGAGAGAAAGGCAGAGAGAGCGGCGTAAAGGCGGATGAAAAGATGGCTGAGAAAGCTGCGAGAAACAGAGGGCCAAAGAGAGAGGAGCAGGATCCATGGGTGGAGATACAAAAAAACAGGGGTTGGACATAAGACAGAGAAAACGAATGCAATAGTAATGAGTAAGGACCATCCATCTTGGAATCCAATTCGTAAGAGGGTGAGAAGGTGACCATTGTCATCTTCAGTAAAACAAATCTTCAAGGAAGTGGAGAGATAGGCAAGCATTGTAACAAAATTCTGAAGGAAAGCTTTGAGGAGAATTTGTGGGAAGGGATTGATGTGATCATAGAAAATGTATGCTAGATAAGGTCTCAAAAATTGGTTGACAAGAAGTAAAAGAACCCATCTTAGATCATAGTAGTATAAGGATTCCAAAGAATGTTCAAGCTGGGGTGCTTGGTTTTGCCTATTGTTGGTCCTGTTGCAGCAAAAAACCCGACAGATCAAGATCTTGAAGGAAGGCCAAATACAGAGGAGTATGATGGAAGGGTAAAAGTAGTGAAATATAGGAACTGGACAGATGAAAGAGAATACGAGGGTGGTAATGAGGGGGAAGTGTTGCCTTTGCCCATACTGCACTACCAATTCGATCCATAGAATAATGAGGTAGCAATTATCAAGCTTATATAAGTACGTCTTGAAGGATAATACAAGGAAAAGGATCAATGCTGCAGTAAGCAAGGTAAGTTTGAAGAGGCTTTGTAAGGAGGGATAAGAGGAAAAGAATAGGAAAACTTCTGGCCTAGACATATTGATGATAATTAAGAGGATCCATTTTAGTTCAAAGTAATTAACTTCTTGATTTTGACTGTTTTCTGGCATATTTTAGTGGTTTTTTTTAGAAGATTGATGATTTTTTTTTTTTTTTTAGAGAATGCGAGGCTGTTGAGTTTACGGTTTCCCTGCTATCCGCCTTTTATATGCAAGTGCTGAAACATGTTATTACCTATGACCTGCAGGCTGCAGCTGGTGTCATCCCTTTTCAAAAGTTTCCAAGTTGAAAACATTATCAATTGGCATTCGAAGAAATTCCTATGTGGATGCTATATGACGTAAGATTCCATTAAGTGCACATTTTTCAACCGAGCCCAACTTTATCTACATTACTTTATTTTTTTCAATTTGTAGTAGTTTAGTTTAAAGCTACAAATTTATTTTTTGATGAAAAAGCTACAAATTAGATGTTGTTGAATATTTATTCACTTCGACCGGCTATTTTCCTGGAAAATAATTTTCTCATCTTTTCCATTTTCCTTTGTTTGGTTTGTGAATGGTGGAAAACAATTTTTCTCAATGTTTAAAAATTGCATTATTAATGATGAAAAATAATTTTCTTTATAATACAAGTGTAGTCACATTTTCCTACTCTTTTATCTTCTTTTTATTTTCCTCTCATCCATCCTCACATTCTTACTCTTATATATATATGTTTTTTTTTTTTTACTTATCTTTAACTTTATTTGTATTGTATGCAACTAATAAACAAAGGAAAACTAAATTGCAATTGTACTTTTACTTGAAAAAATGTTTTCATGAAAACTTATTTTCATTGAAAATGTTTTACATCAAATTAAACCGTGTCTCAATGTGAGCTCTATCTTTCATTCTAAAATAAAAGCAACTTCCACTTTGAATTTTACATCGTATGTATATTTTTTTTAAAAAAAAATTTGATTACAGGGTCAACCGTTTTTTTTAGTTGACACGTTTTGACTTTAGCACTATTCACACACATCCCTTTGACCGTATTTTGTGATTTATATGTAATGAAAAATATAGTCATGTGGGGTCTTGTTAGATTCGTCACGATGTATATTTTCAAAATATCAACATTTTATACTTTTTGAAAATCGGTAATTAAAGATATTAACAGTTGAATTTGTGCATTGGCAAACGTGACTAAAGAAACGTGTCAACTAATAAGAAACGAAGGAAGTATTTCTTAGTTTATTGTTGTAAGTTCCATTTAAAACCTTCATTTTGAGGAGTGAAAAATTTGGACTATGAACATTCTTTGATAAATATACCATAAATTGTGGGATTAATTTTCACTCTAAAAGTCTAAGGTTCTTTGGGGTAGAAATTCTCTTACCCTCTCCCTTAACTTCTAGAGAAACTTACCTCTAACTTAGACTATATTGATTTGTGAGAGATTTCAGATTGATAGAAACTCGTTACCATTTTTTTTTTTAATTCTTTTTTTTTTTTTGGGTTTTTCTACACAGTAACCCTGTTTTTTTCACTTTTCTACGTTGTGCCCCAACATATATGACTTTCTACACGGTAACCCCAATATACTTTTTGTTTCCATACGGTAACATTGCCGTTATCATGCCGTTAAAAAATTCCGTTAGTGGGGTCCTCTCTCCATTTATTAATATTATTTTTATCGAATTGGTATTCCGTCAAAGGTTTCGGGGGCTATTTTAGCCCTTCGGGTTCCAAATTGAGTTCAGATTTGGCAAAAAAATAACGTAGATGCCTCGTTTTGCTTATTAAGAAATGTCTTGATTTACGTGTTAACATTTAAACACACAAAACGAGGCATCTACGCTATTTTTTTGCCAAATCTGAGCTCAATTTGGTTACCTAAGAACCAAAATAGCCCCCGAAACCTTTGACGGAATACCAATTCGATAAAAATAATATTAATAAATGGAGAGTGAGCCCCACTAACGGAATTTTTTAACGGCAGGATAACGGCAAGGTTACCGTATGGAAACAAAAGGTATATTGGGGTTACCGTGTAGAAAGTTATATATGTTGGGACACAACGTAGAAAAGTGAAAAAAACAGGATTATTGTGTAGAAAAACCCTTTTTTTTTCAATTCTTCCTTGTGCCCAAAGGAGTATTAGTGGAATATCAAAGTTTTTATACGAAGTAACAGTTTACACTAATTACACACGAGTTAAGTTGGTATTCATTTTGGTTAAAGAGTTGATGAATAGTTGATTACTTGATTACACAGTAGGTTTTTTTTTTTTTTTTTTTTTTTTTTTTTTTTTTTTTTGAGGATAACTTGATTACGTAAGTTCAAATAAGAAGATTGATTACATGCCATAAAGTCGTTTCCTTTGAATAAAAAGGAGTAAAAGGAATAGCCTACTCGTTTCTTTTATGCAATGGTTTGATTACAAAGATTGCATAAAATATTTCTTGTGTCTGAAAGAGTGAGCCAATCAGTGGGGTCTATTGTATCATTTGTATGGACTGCACTACATTACAAGTTTACAACATTCACCAATGAGTCAATGACTAATGACATGTAAATTTAAGATTTTGCTTTCTTCTTATTATTGCGACTTTGCGAGTCTAATAAATTTAAATGAGCAAATAGACTTATAAGTTGTGATAAAATTAAATTAAATTTTAAAATTAGGGCTAATCCGTAGTAAGTTCCAATAGGGTCTAGCAATATCTTGGGTGATTTCCATAGAAAATGCTCAAAATGCTGAAATTTCTGAATTTACACCCTTTTTACAAAAAAATCCCTCCATATTGTTCACATAAGCAAGTTTGTTGTTGTGTTTTTTATTTATTTTTTTTAAAAAAATTTAAATCAGATAAATACAAAATTGTAAATTTACAATTTTACAAAGGAGCTTGTTTGGCATTGTTTTTTGTTTTGGGTTTCTAGTTTATTTGAAACAAAAAACCAACAGTAGGAAACAAGAAAAAGGTATTTCTACTTTTCTGTTGTCAGCTTTTAAAATTTTCATGATTTTAATAAATTTGACTAATTTTTTATTTATCGTATGACATATATCATTAGAAAAACAAAAAAACCCAAAAAACAGAAAACCGCAGTATTGCCAAACAAAAAGTAGCAATTTGGTGATTTAGGAGCTAAAAAAACCCTAAAATTTTTCTGTTCTCTCTCTTCAAACCTAACCACCATATTAAAATTTAGGGGCTACCATCAATTTCTATCGATGGTAAGCCTCAAATTCTTCTTTATTTTAATGTTTTTGGCCAATAAAGATCACCATCAGATTAGTCATTATAGTCAGTCCCTCCATGTAGGGTTTAGTATTGTTTGTTTGTTTGGTTTTAGTGTGTGCACTATGCATGGATACAAATTTGGAAGATTCGTCGTGCAAATTTGTGGAATTGTAGGTCTGTTGGTATAGGGGTGCAGATTTAGAAGATTCATCTTGCAAATTTGCAGATGATGATCAATCAAGTTTTATCACTTTTGCGACTATTTATCAACGGAGTTCCGTCAAGAACGATGCAAAGACATCTAAAATTATCCATTAGCAGTTCAGATGCGATGCCATTAGTTTAGGGGTGTTTAATTCTTATATTGAATTTAGATATCTTAAGGGATGATTGTAAGTGCTGAATGACTATTATTATTTAAGGGAAATTACCCCCTCTCTATTTCATTAAAAAAAAAATAGCGATTTGATGAGAATTTGTGCATGTAATTGTGGGGATTACGAGAATTTTTGCATCTTTGAACTATTTTTTATGAAAATCACTCTAATATGTTATATAAGGACAGACAGGCCCGTATCTGACCCAGGGCAGCCAGGGCAACTGCCCAGGGCCCACGGATGGGAAGGGCCCAGTTTTCAGCTTTTAAGTGTAGAAGTAGAGTTATATTTATTTAGAGATGCATTTGTCAACATGTTTTTGTGTAGCTTGGTGGTTAGAGTTATTTAGTGAGGTTAAAGTTCACGCCTTAGTCAGAAGTTTGAACTCCAATAGCTTAAGTTTGTGTTTTTTTCCCCCCTTAAATTACCATATATACAAGCATACAACTATATATAAACCACTTATATATAACTGTCAGAGGGCAATATCTATTTTTTTTTTTCAAGGAACTTTTTATTTCTTTGTTAATTTTTACTTGTAGCCTAAATTCTTGTTATATTCCATCTAACTATTTTTATAAAAATATAATTATTATGGCTATAGATTATGAACAATGATCAATTTCATTTACAAGAGAGAATCGATCTTAACATTATCACATGATTTTGTTTCATTCATATATTCTATTTTACATACCATATATATAGTTGTAGAAGTACATACTCCCTCCGTGTTTTTTTAAGTGTTACAGTTTGACCGGTACATAGTTTTAGGCAATTTAATTAACTTAAATAAAATAAGAGGTAAGTGGGGTAGTTGGAGTATTAAGAAATTGTAAAAGTAAGACAGTGGGGTTAATAGTTTATTGAAAAGCAATGAATGTGAGAGGAAAAATATAATAAAAAAGTAGTATTGGGTTTGAGTGGGGACCATGAGAGGAGAGAGATATAATATTTTAATGTAGCTTTTTGCCAAAATAGAAAGTGTAACGCTTATGGCCGAATTTGGTAAGTGTAACACTTAAAAATACACGGAGGGAGTATTATTTTACCATTGTATATAGTTTAATATTTTATAAGTTTTTTTAAAACAATAGTCAAAACTAGATTATTTATTGAAAATGTTTTTTTTTTTTGAAGAAAGATTATTTGTTCAAATTAAAGTAATAAAAAAAAATTCTTCTCTAATGTAAAAAAAATAAATAAATAAAGTAGGGCCCGATTTATTCTTTCGCCCTTAGGCCCCAAAACCTCAGAAACGGCCCTGAGGACAGACAATAAGGTCAGTCTAATATGTTTAATACTTTCTTGATTTATTTATTGTAATGTTGGATTTTGATGCTTGTAGTTTTAAATCAAATATTCATTTTATTACATTTATATAATTAAATCTAGTATAGTATGTATCATAAAAAGCTAATATTTTGACAATATATATAAACATAAAATCTAATAATACATGGCTATGTTTTTCCTAACTCATAAAACAAAACAAAAATAATATTAAAAAGTAAGATTGATAAGTCAAACTGGTGCGTCTTGTATGTGGCTGAACACACCATGCGACAACTTGTAAAACAATAAAGTAGGCCCTATAATATTGACTGAGTACCCTCTATAATACCGAGTAACTCCAATAATACTAATGTCACTAACGAAGTAAGTCTTGTAACACTAACAATAGTAACAAAATAACCACTATGTGTGTTGCCGCCACAATTAAGAATTTTTGAAGTTAAATAAGATCATAGTTCATAGGCCATTTAAGATAATATTTCAAACTTTGTATGTGAAATTAAATTTTTTTTTTTCTCAAAAAAAAAAAAAGTGAAGATATCAAACACAAACTATTACAGTAATTTTTTTTTTTTCTCAAAAAAAAAAAAGGTGAAGATATCAAACACAAACTATTACAGTAATTTTTTTTCATCAATTAGACATGGGTAACTACTGTTTTATAATGCAAGCGAAGTACGATAACAAAGCATGAAAGCATGTATTCACTAATGAAAGTACATTGGGCTATGCCCCATTTGCATAAAAAAAAACTAATGGTACGCTAAGCTTTGATGGCAACGCCGTTTATTACTCTTCAAAGTAACGTCATATTGTTGATATCAATTTTTTATTTGTTTTTATTATCTAAAATATTCTCCTTTTATATTCTTACCTTATAAAAACTTAAAAATCACTCGTATAAGATTACTTTTATGAATACAGTGCCGTCAATTATACTCTTTAAAATGTCCATTTACATATTTACCTTCATTAACATATACTCGTACAAGTTTTTTATTGCCTTTATTACTTTTTTTTTTCTTTTCCAAAGAGAAGAGCAAGTTTAATGATTCATAATAAGAGTATCCATGAGTACAAAAGGGGTGACTTCCTGCTCTACATTGAAAGGAATATATCTACGAGTAGCTAGATTGTGAAGCCACTTCGTTTCCTTCGCGCTTCACATAAGACTAGCTTACTTGGTCGAAATCAGAGCATCACATTACAGAGGTCCGCATCCAGATCAGTCAAATGTGAGGCTCCCTCAGACAGATAATTAGTGACCATGGACTCACTTTATATACGTAATAGGAGTTTTATGTAACATACGCTGCAAACAAATAGAAAAAGAGGGAGTACAAAGTACAAGTTTATAAACTGGATCATGATTAGGATGTCAGTGGGGCGGGTCAAGTAGGAGACCCGCCCCATCCCCGCCCCAGTGGGGCGGGGATGGGTCTCGGTTTGGCGGGTGGTGGGGCGGGGATGGGGATAAAAACCATACCCGCCATGGGTGATGGGGCGGAGGTGGATTTTAAGTTGTACCCGTCCCATCCCCGCCCCGCCCCACTTCGTACCCGCCCCATCCCCACCTCATATCCACATTTATATATCTTTTAAAGCAAAATTACATACTTTTATATTATTTATAAAATAATTACGTTAAATACAATATTAATTATAATACTTTGTAAGACACTTATATTATAACACAAAAATATGTGTAGAATGTTTTATTTTATAATTCGTATTAATTATGTGGGATTGTGTATTTAAAATACGGAGATTAGGTGGATCTTTGGTGAGGATTAGGTGGGGATGAATATCCAAATGAGGGGTGGGGCGGGGATGGTTTTGGAGTTGTACCCGGTGGAGCGGGGATGGGATAAAAATTGGACCCGCCGTGGAGATGGGGATAAAAATATTAGGTGGGGATAGGGATGGGAAGGCCAACATCCGCCCCGCCCCATTGACATCCCTAATCATGATTCAGCATGGTCCGTCTAAACATTTGCCATCGGGTCCGCCATTGTTTACAATTTACCCAATAATATTTTTCCCGGCAAAATTCCGCCATTGTTGATTTCTCTCCCTCACATTCTTCGTCACTCTTCTGCAATTTCAGGTTTGTAACTCTTTCTCTCTTTTTCTCTCTCCTCCATGATCGTAATTTGTTGTAATCGTCTCTTTCGCAATGACGACGACCTCATTTTATTGCTTAATTACTTCTAAAATTGCTGATTTTGATCGAGAATCGTTTTTCAATTTCATAACTCTAGTTTTTTTTAGGGTTTTGATTTCAATTTATGAATTTTTGATGGTTAATTTTTTTTTGTCTGGATTACTTTTCCGTATAATATACTTGTATTGTTTTAATTTAGCTAATTGGAGTTATAATGTTTGTTTTGTATCCATTGATACCTCTAAATGTGTCTAGGTAACTTTTAATCTACTGGCATTTAAGCAGTTTGTGTCGAAATTTCGGAACTTTTTGCATTTTCTGTGTAAGTTTACATTGTAATGGCCATGTTAATTCTCTTATATATGTCTAATCGTTGCAAATAATATGTAACGGAGGTAGTATTATATATCTATTCTAATGTTTACATAATCTGTTGCAAAAATGTTGTTGCTAATTTGACATCTTCACTTTCTTGATAAAATCTCTTCTGGTTTTTATGTCTAATTCGTGACACAAATGCTGTTTTATTTCCATGTTGTTCTATTTTTGTCGGATTTGTGCTATTCGTGTCTTTTAGAGTTCAATTGTCATCTATAGTGCATGATGTCTTACAGGAATGGTATCAAGTGATCTAGTATAGAAGCGTGGAACAAACGTTTGTTAAGTTAATCTGCGGCAGTGTTGGAAGAGTTGGTGTGTAGTTGCTGTTGGGGTAATTCGTTGCTGCTGGCGATGCATGCCTTTAAATTCAATTTGCTGTTTCATGTTTTTTTATGCTTATTCTGAAAACCATTCATTGATCAGTTCAAAATTTGTGCCTTTGTTTCACACTTACTGGGTCTTGCAGGTAGTTTTTGATGACTGCTAATAGTGCTAAATGTCGTGAAGTTACATTGAACCTTAGACTTCCAACGAATAACTGGTTACTCAGGTAACCTCCCGGAGTATGCTGCTTCTGGTAAAATTTTAGTAGTATCAAGTGTTCGTATTTTAAAATAATATTCCATGATATTTTGTATTGAAGGGTGTAAAATCCGTAGTAAAATGAAGAAATCACCGTTACCTGTGCAAAATATATGCAGGACACCAAAAAATAAGTGTGGGAAGGAAGCTTTGGTCAAAATCTTGAGATGGCATTTTGGGCATTCTGAATTTCGAGGCAAGCAGCTAGAGGCCATCGAAGCTGTTTTATCAGGTTTTAATCTTCCAATTTAGTGTTGTGTTATGCTACTGAAGTACTGTATACAATTTGACGATGTATGATGCTCTAAGCATCAATATGATGTACTGGTTATGACTTTTGATCCTTTTATACAGGAAGGGATTGTTTTTGTCTTATGCCCACTGGAGGGCGGAAGTCAATAAGCTATCAGATTCCTGCCCTTGCAAATAATGGCATTGTCCTTGTTGTTTGCCCTTTAATAGGTGAATTTCATTTGTCTTGTTTAATTGTTTTATCTTGAGGAGCATTGTATATCGTCTTTGATTTATGGCTGAATTGCAATTCTAGGACTAAAATTGATCACTTCCATTTTCGTTTGTCAGCTTTGATGGTAAGGCCATTGTATTCGTTATAGAATTATCTATTTCTCTTTTGTTTTGATTGTTTTTGTTCCCATTTACCAGACTTTGGTGTAATATACACATGAAAATTATCTTATTTAGGAAAACCAAGTGAAGGCCTTGAAGGAGAAGGGCATTGGAGCTGAGTTTCTCTCCTCAACTCAGACATCTGCTGTCAGAGAGAGGGTATGTTTTTGAGTTCTGTCATTCCATGTTGTCATTTGCGAAAGGTTGATTACAACAGAAATCAAACATTTCATCAGTGTAGGCACAATTGAATTTTGCATTGTCTCTATTTTTTTACTAGAAATTTGATTGTATATCTGAGACAAATTTTATGGATGCTTGAGGGCCAACTTCATAAGGGACTTGATTTCAAAAAAATAAAAAATAAAAATAAAATAAAAATTCATATGGGACTTTTTTTTTAAATTTTTAATTAAAAATTAATTAATTAATT